>NW_006286678.1:870236-879944 GCF_000327345.1 Myotis davidii | reverse complement strand
GCCTAAACTGGCAGTCAGACATCCCTCTCACAATCCGAGATTGCTGGCTACTAACTGCTCACCTGCCTGCCTGCCTGGTCACCCCTAACTGCCCCCCTGCCAGCCTCATCACCTCTCACTGCCTCTGCCTGCTGGCCTGATTGACCCTAATTCCCCCCCACCCCCACCTGCCTGGTTGCCCCCAACTTCCCCCTTTCTGCCAGTCTGGTCAACCCTTACTGCCCCCCTGCCAGCCTGGTCACCCCAACTGCTCCCCACTGCCAGCCTGTCGCCCCTCAACTTCCCCCCCTGCCAGCCTGGTCGCCCCACACAGCCTAGTGTTCAGTAGTTTGGTCATCCTCCTACCTGCGCACCTGCCTGCCTGCCTGATTGCCCCTAACTGCCCCCCCTGCTGGCTTGGTCACTCCCAATGCCCCTTTGCCAGCCTAGTTGCCCCTAACTGCCCCCTGCTGCCAGCCAGGTTACCCCCAACTTCCCCCTTTCTGCCAGCCTGGTCAACCCTTACTGCCCCCCCTGCCAGCCTGGTCACCCCAACTGCTCCCCACTGCCAGCCTGGTCGCCCCTCACAGCCCCCCAGTCGACCTGGTCACCCCATGCAGCCTGCTTGTTCAGTCGTTTGGTCATCCCTCACTAACCCCTTTGCTGGCCTGTTCATAGGCAGCCATCTTGTGAGGGCATGAGGGTTAATTTGCATATTACCTCCTTACTGTATAGGATTATTACATAGGGTGTCTAGGGAAAATACTTCTCAAATCTCAGATGTGGGGGAGAAGACAGAGAACATTCCAAAATGAGTAAAGTCATGGGCATAGAGTAGATGTGTAGGTTGGTATATTGTTGGAAGCTGAGGGAAGTGAACAGAGCAGACAGGTCTGGTTTTAAACAGTTATTAGAGCACAATTTTCAACCATCTTTGGAGGGCTCTACAGACCTGAATTTATGGTAAACTTTCCCATATCTTCTTTCTCGGGACTTGCTAGCCAGGCCTGGTGGGGGTGGGGGCAGGTAGGTTTTGAGGACCACCCTAATACTTAAACATTTTGAATGGGGGAAAATTCATCCACTAAGAGCAGGGAAAATGGTCTCACTTTTAGCGTGCCCATGGCTTGGAAGAAATGGAAACCTGGCCTCACTGGCTCCATGATCTCTTCCCCAAACACCAAGAGACAAAAGTGCCCGTGACTTACTAATTAGGTGGAACCATCTTAACGATCTCATGGCTGTTGCAGCTTCCACCGGGAGAGTGCGTGATTCATGTAAGGCCATCAGAACCATAACCCACGGCTTGCAAATGATGACAGACAAGAGTGTTATTCCTAGTGAGTGTATCAATTTGCTTAATTTGCACAAGGGTGACTGGGGATAAGAAATGGTCTGTTAGCCAAAAGACTACTTAAAATTACTGTTTATTATTGTGGACAAATGTTTCATAAAATAAAACAGTGGCTTTCTCCCAGGATAGCTTTGGGAGCCGAAGACAGAGGAGGAAATTAACGACTGGAAAGAGTTCCCCTGATGATGCTTAAGCTGATCCAGGCTTCCCTAGTGGCTATTTTCCATGCAGATGCTCTCAAGGAGGAAAGCAAAAGAACAAACTAGCATCTTTGTTTAATAAAGAAGCTGCAATACTGTAAAATCTAAAATTTCACATTAACAGCAGCCCAAATTACTGGCTACTTGCAAAATGCTGTGCATAACCACCTTTTAAAATCCTTAGGTAGACGAACATGATAGACATTACGACTTTCACTGTAGAGATGAAGAAACTGAGGCTGAGAGAGGTAAAGCAACTTGTCCGAGTTTAAGCCACGGCATTGGGCGTGAACCCACCCACACCTGTCATTTCTAGAGCCCGTGATCGGAGCCACTGTGCTGCAGACCTGTGTCTAGAATGGACACGCCCATGGAATGCCTGAGCAGTGTTGTGGTGCTCGGTGTGGGAAGGCCTAGTCATCGCAGCGAAAGCCTTCTGAGTTAGAAGGGATTGTAGAGCCTCCACAGGTTCTCAGCTGGCCTGCACGTTGTAATCATCTGGAGATTTGAAACTATACTGGTATACCTGAACCCCGCTCTCAGGGCCTCTGATTTGATTAGCCTCATGTGGCCTTGTTATGAAGGGGAGAGATAGCTAAAAGTTCCGCAGGTGGTTCCAATGTGAGCCAGGGCTGAGAGCCACTGACCTAGCCCATGGTCGGCAAACTGTGGCTCACGAGCCACATGCAGCTCTTTGGCCCCTTGAGTGTGGCTCTTCCTAAGCCTTAGGAGTACCCTAATTAAGTTACTAACAATGTACCTACCTATATAGTTTAAGTTTAAAAAATTTGTCTCAAAAGAAATTTCAATCGTTGTACTGTTGATATTTGGCTCTGTTGACTAATGAGTTTGCCAACCACTGGTCTAGACCAGCCCTTCAAGACAGGCTACTCCTGTGGCCCATGGACTGTCAGCATGAGGATCACCTGGGAGTTGATTAGACATGCAGACTGCCAGATTCCACTCAGGTGACTCGTATGCACGCTAGAGTATAAGAGAACGGCATGCCCTGCTGGCATTAGTGGTTGAGCGTCAACTTATGAACCAGGAAGTCACGGTTGCCTGGGTTGCAGGCTTGATCCCCAGTGTGGGGTGTGCAGGAGGCAGCCAATCAAGGGTTCTCTGTCATTATTGATGCTTCTATCTCTCTCTCCCTTTCTTTCCCTCTCTGAAATCAATTTTAAAAAGAGAATGGCAGTGCCCAGCTCACTCCTAAAGGACGAGGAGGAGTTACAGAAGTGGAGGGCATTCTAGAGAGATGGGTTAACTTCCAGAAGAGAAAGAAAGGCATATTCACAAACTAGAAGTGGGTCTTTGTGGCTGAAGCAAAGATTACCAAGTGGGTATAAGATCAACCTTTGTGCACAGGCTAGATAGGCTTCTGCCGCAGGACTTGGCACTGGCCACTTCCTCTAGCTCTGTCAATACTCTTTCAAATGACACCTTCTCAATAAGCTTCTACTCTCATTGTTCCTCCAGATTTCATTATTTGCTCTATTTCCCCCTGTAAAACTTAAAAACTTCTAACATGCTACCTAAGGTACTTACTCTTTGTCTTATTTGCCGCGTGTCTCAAGCTAGAATCCAGCTCGGGGAATGCCCTGATTTTGTTGGTTGTGCACCAGCACGGAGAACAGGATCTAACACTTAGAAAAGGTGCTTCCTATGTATTTCTTCAGTAAACTAAGCACATTCTGAAGAGCTGGGCAGGTCACACTGACTTTCCATACAACGTGATTGTGAAATTCAAGAGCCTTTTCAGAACGTTAAGTGGGCAAAGAACAAGATCAGATTTGCCTTTGATTTTTAGAAAGAACCTCTGGCTGCTGTGTAGCTTAGTGGGCTGTGGTGAGGTTAAGGGCTTGACTAAAGGCAGGAGGGCCAGTTTGGTGACAGCCTGTGCTAAGGGGAACAGGGCTGGACAAGATGGGATGTATTTGAGGCCTGCTTAGGAAGTCGCGTCCTCAGGGATTAGCTTAAGGGGTTGAGGGAGAGAGAAAACTCATCCTAGGCTTCTGGTTTAAGCGACTGGAAGGATGAACAGCCTCACTGAGATGGAGAGTGCTGAGGAAGAACAGATATTTGGAGAGAAAGAGTAAAGCAATTGTAAAGCATTAAGCTCTAGACTGATAGAACCTGAAGGAAATTTGAATTTCACATTCATTAACTATATATTTTTAATTCCTGGCATTATGTTAAGCCAATGAGTAAGTGATATTCATTAAAAAAATATTGGCATGCACTCCCTTACCGGAGCATACCTTTCTTTCTCCCAAACTCCAAGGGCCCTTCTTTTGCCTCTGTAACGTGTTTCCTGGGCCCATTTCCTCTACAGCTCACTTCTTCTAACTCTGACTTTCTAAATAAACTTTCTTTTAGAGTTTGAAAAGAAAAATACCTACTACGTGCCAGGCACGGTGCTGGCTCCAAAGGATGCAATGATGAACAATTCCACATCCCCCTGCAGTTGTGGAATTTATATAAAGAAGCAAAGTGCTGCGGCAGTTCGAGGAAGAGAGAGAAGGAATGAAATCGAGGTTGAGAAATACCCCAAAGGAGAGATTACTTTCAGCTGTGAGTCAGGGGAAAGCAACTTTCTGATAATGGTAGCGTTTACACTGGAGCTTAAAGGACACCCTTTTTAGAAACATAGAGAAGGCAATGGAATCAAAGCATGGAGGCCAAAAGAATCTAGATCATACGTCAGGAATAGCAAATAACTTAGATCGTCAGAAATTCAGAGGCATAGGGTATTAGGTGTAAGGAGAGAAAAACTTATGAACACAGATGGAGAACCCTGAAAGCCAGGGGAAGGGTTTTCAACTGTAAGATTCTGTAAGAAATTAGCCTGAAACATAATAGATGCTCAGCACATGCCTGTTCAGTACGTCTATGAATCATTTTTAGTGGGGGTGATGGTTACAAAGTGCTGATTTGGGAAGATAAACATGATTTCAGTACAGATGATGGATTACAAAAAGGAGAAGTCGGGAAACGAGGCTATTTTACTAGTGTATGATTCAGATAAACTGGCTTCTGTCAAACAGCCATTATTTTTTAATGTCAACACCATGAAAGTTTGCGTCTGGTTTTTGCAGTCCCTTGCAGGTGTTTCTGGTTAGGTGGCCCATGCAGACGGATTGCTCTCCTCCAAATTGTTAAGTCAAGCCCCCGCCTCCCTATATGTGGTGGGTCAGCTATGCTCTCGATCTTTGGAGTCTCCTCCATTTAACTCATAGGTTGCAAAAGAGAAAGGAAGATAGGTGCTCTCGAGAGGGTCCTGTGGGCCAGCCTGAAGGAGCAGACAGCACTTGCAGACACATTCCATTCGCCAGAATACAACTCGATGGCTTTAGCCAAGCACAAGGGAGGCTGGGAAATATAGTCTGTGGGCCCAGAGGAAAAGGGAGCTGGTTTGTTTTATAACTTAGACTCTGCCACAGTAATGACTGAGAGATAAAAAGAGTAATTGAGGGGATGAAGAGGAAGATTTGCATTCAGTATGTTCTGGGAGAGTATCATTGACAGTAAGTTGAGTGGGCATGGAAGGCAGGGGGTAGAGGTGGGGAAGGGGTTGGCTGTGGGCAAAGGATACATTTTTCCAAATGAAAAGATTCACAGGCCATTGAAATGATTTCCCTGATGCTTTCTATTTGAGGAGACAAATAGTATTGTAGCAACTCATGGGAAGGTTTACAGAGAAATTTAGAAGCTCTTGCATCAATATGAAAGCTTTTTATTCTCCTATGTTTTATTAAGGAGAATAAGGTCACCATTCATGTGTACTGTTAGTTAAAAGCTTAAGAAAGCCTGCATTCAAATTGGTGAGGTTTAGGAATACTTATTGGTTTAATAAGAGATAAACATTGCAACAAAATGGGGAAAATCTGTGGGGTTTTTTTGTTTGTTTGTTTTTTGTTTTTAAAATACCTTGACAGATTGATCTGAAGATTGAGGAGATAATATCTGTAACATACCTACCACAATGTTTAGCACCTGGAAAATAAAAGGTAGCTACTATCATTATGAGGCTATAACAAAGGCAGTTCTGGAGGAATGGGTCTGCGTCGGGTGAACCAGGCACCAAGTAATAAATCGCAGCATGTTTGTACAGCATGGTGATACTTTAAAAGTCTAATTTTGCTGGGTTATTTCTCAAAGGAACTTCTACTTCAATAGGAGCTCACCAATACAGGATTCTCAGCTGAGATGTGTTTTGCAGCAGATCTATTGCACAAATTGAGGCAGCTGTGCACAGCATGTGTTTCATCTCAATGACTACATGGTGAAGGGTGTTATTCAAAGGGCCACTAATCCGAGGAAAGGCTCTCTTCAATTGGCAACTTCTCAGAGCCACATGCAAAGGAAAATTTGCATGTTTCATTAAAAATGAACCAACGTATTGGTTTGTGTGCAGCCTGAATTATTTACATTTTTATTTTAAAAAATTGCTCAGATGTTATTTCCAGTCCCATGTCTTCCCCCAGTTCATTAGCCTGAATAAACTAAGTTCCCTTGGCGGAGAAATTGATTGTTGAACCGTGGGTTTCTTAGGGCTGGTTGTTGCCGAATACCCAGATAACCTTAATAAGATTAGCCTTGTGTTTTCCTCTGGGCTTTGATGATGGCAATCTACTATATTCTCCAACTAAAACCCTTGTCACACTTGACTTTTGTTTTGCTTCATTTTTACAATGTGATCAGCTCGCAGAATAAAAGTAGATTGATCTGTTTCATTCCTTCTGAGTTAAGTTGTTCCTTACACAGATTTCCAGGCCCTGGCTCCTGTGTGTGTGTCTGTATTGAAGCAGACAGGGCTAATCTAGATGAATGTTTCATGGAGAAAGAAGACGAAACCATGAATATTAATATCCTATTATCGTGCGATGATATTCTAAACACATTCACCATAAAAATCTCAAAATATGAAAGGAAAGGATCCTGGGGTCACCTGTATCATTTGTGTCCCAAAGCAACGAGCTAGGAAAGAACATGAAAACAAAGTATGATTTCCTAAAGGACTTTACCACAGGAACAAGCTGTGGCTCTAAGGTTTCAACCCTTAGTTCAGTTGTAAAGTCTTTGGTAGTATAATGATGCATCGGGAAAAGTAAAGCAGGCATCCAATATCTTTGTGGATCGATAAAATGAAAGACATTAGCCTGATGGTTTGTGAATGCTCACTTATATTTCAGCTTAGGTGATTAGCTATTACAGAAATCATATAAGCTGTAATATTTTTCCATTTTCCCAGAAGGGGTTGCTAGAAATGGATCAAATATTGGCTTTTCAGATCTCATGAATTATCTTAACTCCCTGAATTCCCCGCCCCCCCCCCAAAAGCGAGGTTCCGAGAGATGAAGCAAGTTTGCCTAAGATAGCCCAGCTAATTAATGACTATTTTGCTCTATCACATGATAGCCCATTTGCAGAAACAGGTCCATAAATGCTCCTCTCCTAAAATAAACATCAAAGGTCTGAATGTTCTTAAATAAAATATTTTTCTGAGGTCATGGGCAATACAGGTCACCGTAAAAAACAGGTTTCCTTTCTGTAAATATGACTTTATTCTCCTGTTCTCTTTGATTGCTGTGTTGGTCACTTATTCATTAAGTACCTGGCAAACATCACATGTGTGGTTATACTGCAGAATTTAGCCAGAGAAGGGTGAATATGTTTATATACGAATGGGGCCCAGTAGTGGGCTAATTATCACATGATTACCCAGAGAAAAGTCCACATAATGGGAACACATTCGGTACAATGACTATGAGGGCAAAAATTGCAGATACGAGTTTATGAAGTGCCATTAAAATCCCCAGGAGTGATCTGATACTAAAGTGTAGGGGTTCATTTCCCTTCCCAACTGAAAGAAATTAAGGGAGATCACTTACTGCGAGCCATAGAATTTGAACCAAACATTAAGCTTCTTCTGAAAACAAGTTTTCATGGCCAGCAGTTGTGAGAAACCACTCAAATGAGTGCTGTAAAAATTAAGATTTTTGTAAGAACTGGAGAATAGACAATTGTTAGATAACCTAGTGTCTAAGAGAAGTGATTTTTCATTTTAATTTAAATTTTTAATATTTAATTTTATTTCATTAAGAAGTGATTTTTTTAAAAAACTGTTTTTGTTTAGTTTGAAAACTGAGTCATTCTAATGGCTCTAACAACATAAAAAATCTTGAAAGTCAGCATTTTCTTTTATGGATTTGCAGTTTGGTGATTTGCCAAGGGTCATAGGCCTGGGATCACAGACGTAGCTTCACATCAAAATAAATCCCATTCTGCTTATTTTTAAAATGTGTTTAATTTGCTTACAACACCATTATCCTTTTCTGTAAAATAGCTTGATTTTCTTTGACTAAGGCTAATATTACTATACTTCTGCTTAGCTGAACTGCATTCCACCAGCTTTGTTATAAATTCTACCTCTTGTTCTAATTTTCTAATTACAGATGACATGTGGAATAAATTTTCTAATTACAGATGACATAGGGAACAAAAGGTTCTTGGATGAGAGTAATGGAAAGAGACCAATTGATATAAAGTTGTTAGATGCCTATTTGGCTAGAGATGAAAGCCCTCTTGTGACTAGATCTGGTCTCCACACATTTATTTGTTCATCTAAAATTTAGTTATTATTTGCCTTCGACCACTACAGATAAACCTAAGAGCCAGAGGAAGTGCCTGCCCACATGGAACTTACTCTCTGTAGGGGAGGCAAGCAAATAATTCTAGCACACCTTCAGGGAGAGACAAGTGTCAGTGGCAAGAGAATAAAATAGGACGATAGTACAGATGAAAGTGGTCGGCGGAGAGTTCCTTTACCTAGGGTGGTTAAGAAGACGCATCTGAGAGGATGAAGATCAAGGAGAGAACAGATTTAGGCAGAGGAAACAATAAGTGCAAAAACCTGAACTGAAGGAAGCGTGAGGTGTTGAGGATCAGAAGGTGATGAATGTGGTGGAAGCGTAATAGGCAAGAAGGTGGGTAGTATTAGGAAGTGATGCTAGATTTGACAGAGACCTGAGCAGGTAGGGCAGTAGCTCTTCAAGTGTTGACCCTGGACCAGCAGCGTCAGCGTTGCCAGGAATCTGTGAGGAATGCAGATTCTCAGACCCCATCTAAGACCCACGAGTCAGAGTCCCGGGAGTGTGGCCAGCCAATGTGAGTTTTAACCAACTCCCTTGGTGATGGGTGCGCAAGATCCACACCTTGTTTGCCATGATAAGGAATTTGAATTTTATTCCACACGGGAGGGTTTTAAGTGTGAAATAATGTGATTTAGGCCTTGAAAAGTTAGCTTTGGCCTTCGTGAGGAGAATGGACAGATTGGTACTTACTTTTTAATGGATATATTCTAACTAAAAACTGTAGCTCAGTAGGAAAGAACAATTAGCGGATTCATGCCGGGCTCTGTTTACTTTTACTGTGAAGGATAATTGTGTTCAATCTCATGCCTGAATTCCAGATGTCCTTACCTAAAAATGCAAATAGTAATTCCCTACTGTGAGATGTCAGATAACTGAAATTCAAACATACTTGTGGAAATGCAAACCCGTTATCAACTGCGGTTTTTTTCTAGATGAAACAAACAATTGGCTTTAGCAATGAAATATAATTAGGGCAATTATAAATTAATGTTGTCTATTATGCCCTGGGTATCAGAGCCCAGCGTTGGTAGGGTGTGTGTGTGTGTGTGTGTGTGTGTGTGGTGTAAAACATGCTTCATAGACTGGGAACTTAACCTTCCTACCATAAAATCCCTTTGGATATTATGGAGTTTCTCAGGGACAATTCCACAGTGTTCTAGAACAAGTCTTCTCAGTCCCACTTGTATCTGCCATTTTCCCTTCACTTTGTCTCTATTTTCCTCTCTTCCTGTGATATAACACATGAGGGTGTGTTATTTGTGCCACAACTACCACAGGTTACCTATGCTATCTCCCATTACTGGAGGCGTTGCCTGCTGTAACATGCCCTCTGACTCCGTGCCAGCATCCCAGAAGGGCTAGTGCTAAGGCTGCTCCCACGATTAGACGCACTAAGCCCAAAGGAGTGCTGTCTCTGCTTCTCCAAATCTCAGACATTGTGAGAGAAAGCCACCTTTCCCATTCCTGTTTGTCTCCTCTCTCCTTGGGACTCAGGCAGGATACCTGCTACTCCCCACTC
>NW_006286678.1:869421-870005 GCF_000327345.1 Myotis davidii | reverse complement strand
ACATCTACTTTCTATGCTTTAGGGTTCATTTCCTCTTGTTTCTCATTAGGCAAGCTTTACATCTGATGTTCTTGGAGAAATCTCTCCTAGAGTCTTCGGACATAGCCCAGTCTGGCTGGTGACTCTCTAGGCAGGCTGCACACCACTCTTCACTGACATATGAGGATCCTGTTCTCTGTATTCTTATGTAGGATTCTCTGTTTCCTGAATTCATGGTTTCCACTTTCTTGCTTTACCCTGTTTTGCTGAAAGACACCCCCCACTTTCCAAGAAGGGTGCATGAGAGACACGGCTTTTTTGTTTTGTTTTTTCGAATTTTCATGTCTGAAATTGACTCTTTTATCCTCACACTAAGTAATAGCAGTTGGAAAGACTTCTAAATTAAAAATCATTTTTCCTTAGCATTTGGAAGACATTGCTCCATTGTCTTCTCATTTCCAGCGCCATTCAGAATCTTCGTGTAAAAACATATATTTTTTTTCCATTTGGGAGTCTCTAGCATCTTTTCTTTCTCCCTAGAATTCTGACATTTCATTGTGAAATGCCTTGGTGTGGGTTTTTTTTCACCTGTTATACCAAACCAT
>NW_006286678.1:854813-869367 GCF_000327345.1 Myotis davidii | reverse complement strand
TTCACTACTGATTTCCTCTCCATTTTCTCTGCTCTATCTGCTGATTATTTATTTATTTATTTATTTATTTATTTATTTATTTTTAATGTGAAGCTATTTGGAAACTCTGAGCCTGCCAAGAGGCTTGTTGACTCTGGTCTTCACAGTCAGGTGATTGGATGGACTCTTTTCTTGGGGGAATTGCTAATATCAGCATCTTTAGAATTTTCTTTTTGGTTACAATCCTGAGAAGATTCTGCCAGTTCCCTGGCTGGCTGCCAACCTCTGGGAACTGAGTGGATGTGGGAAAGGTATGAGGTTTGAACATTCAGTAAGGAAAGGCAGTGTAATTCCATTGTTTTCAATATGGGGCCCAACTCTCAACTGTGCCTGGTGTCTGCCAGTTCAGAGGGCCTCTGTTCCCTTTCTCGAACATAACACTCCAAGCTTCCACAACATGGAAGAAGAACAGTGGGAAAATACTTTGGGGAGACAGCTGCTTCTTAAACATTCTCTCAACACATTTCTGGTCATTAGCCTCATCTTCTTTACGCCTTCCAGAAGCATCGGGTGCCATTTATCCCTGAGCCTACTGGGAGTTCTGCAATGCAAAGCAAATTGCTTCTTGCCTTTCCCTGCTGCTGATTTAGGATTTTTGCTTTTTTAAGTCTACTAAGTCAGTTACCATCCAACCACCCACTTTCTAACCCCCAACTTTTCGGTTTATTGTCTCCTCTCCCATTTTCCTTTTGTGAGTTCATACATTAAAAAAATATTTTACGTGAGATTTAATAGGGTTTGAGAGGGAACAGAATTAAATGCATGTGTTTCATTCACTATTTTAAACCAGAAGGGCTTTCAAACTTCTCTTCTCTAGTCTCTGAATTGGGTCGGAAGAAGTAGAGAGTCATATGCATTGTGGAATCTGTATCCCTACACTTCTCATTAGAAAGCAGAAAAGGCTACAGTAAGTTAGATTTAATTTTTCCCCTGTGCTGCATATTGACATGGTTCGATTTTGTTTCTGCTCAAGATGAGCAGGGATGTATTTAAATTTCAGAAAGTGGAATGGAAATTAGATAATAGCAGAAATCTCCTTACTGTGTGGATTGTGAAATGCGTTATCAGGGGAATCCACTGAAACTGGTGAGGAGCTGAATTGACAAAGAGATGGGAGCATAAGTATGGATCTTCTCTTGGCTGGCATTGACTTTGGGAGGCCTAGCAATTAGTGCAGGAGCAAGCACTCTCTTCTCCTTGTTGGGATTAAGAAATATCTGCATTATAAGCAAATGAAATGCTCTCATGGATGCATGTTTAGATATTGCAAAGTTGTCTCTGAGATCAGCTCACATCTTTTTTATGTTGAGGGTTAGGGGGAGCCGGAAAGGGCTTTTTTTTTTTTCTTCAAGGAGAGGATTACAATTGTTTAGCATGGTTAAGCATGCAAAGTTCCTCTGAGGTGCGAGTGTTCCTGCATGTTGAAAAACCAGTGCTGTTGGGAGAAAGCTATGGTTGCCATACCAAGAAATTGGATTGGATTTATGTTTAATTGCAAAGTCAAACTCAAGAAAATGAAATAGTCATTTACTACTTTGCAGTGGAAGCTTGGCAACTCTTTGTCTTTTCTGGATTTTAAGTTTGGAAAGACAGCACCGATATAGTGCTTATTTTATTTGGCCAGGATTTTCTAATCCCTCATTTCTGGGGGGCATTGTTACATGTGAGTAAAGAGTGTGGGTTTTGCAGTGAGACAGATGTGTGTGAGTGACTTTGATCAAGCTACTTAATCTCTCTGACTCTCAGCCTCCTTGTTTGTAAAATGAGAATTATGTTCATTATGTATGTCTGAGAAGATTAGATGAGCAAGTATAAGTAAACTGCCCAGCACATACCAATGAGGGGC
This sequence comes from Myotis davidii, assembly GCF_000327345.1. Lineage (NCBI taxonomy): Eukaryota > Metazoa > Chordata > Mammalia > Chiroptera > Vespertilionidae > Myotis > Myotis davidii. The sequence continues at coordinate 867,482 of NW_006286678.1, read as the reverse complement.
AGCTTTTGTCATCACCATGACTGATTGCTATTACTAGTCAAAGGAAGAATGGGGGAAGGGAGGAGGCATCTTAGAAGTGGCTTGGGAGTGACCAAGGACAACCAGTGAGTTCATCCTGCTTCTCCTGCAGAATCTAGTGGAAACCCTGGATAAACTTGGTTCCACAGCAGACTAGTGAATGAATCTGGAAATACAGCCATTTGTAACAACATGGATGGATATTGAGAATATCATGCTAAGCCAAAAAAGCCAGACAGAAAATGACAAGAACCATATAATTTCACTTATATGTGGGATGTGAAACAGAAAGCAACAAGTGAACAAACAAAACAAACAGACAAACTCATAGACACAGACAAGCATAGGAAGTTCACCAGAGGGAAAGGGGAGTGGGGAGAGGATGAAGAGGGTAAAAGGGGTCAAATATATGGTGACAAAGGGAAACTGGACTATAGCTGGTAACTACACAATGCAATATACAGATTGTATTATAGAATTGTATACTTGAAACTTAATATGATCTTATTAATTAACTAGAGGCCTGATGCACGAAATTTGTGCAAAGGTAGGCCTTCACAGCCCTGGCTGCCTCGAGGCCCTGCCCACCTCAGCTGCAGCCCTGTTCCCTGTCCTTTGATCATTCAGGAAGGTCGTTCCAGAAGGTCTTTCTGCCATCCAGTCTAATTAACACATAGCTCTTTATTATATAGGATGTTACCCCAATACGTTCAATTTAAAGAAAATGAATCCTGCTTTATGGAATGTCCACTAGTTCTCCTTATAATATCTCTTATCACACACCAGACATCCTTGTTTTCAAACCTCCTAGCTGATTTATTTTCAGAACTAGAGAGAGTATTGGGGAAAAAAAAGTTGAGCCAGGGAAATGAACAGGACTCAAAGGATCCGTGATTCAGAACTGGGTTTCTGGCATTAACAAAAAAAGGATTGCAAAATTGACTTGAAAAGAATAGCCCTTAGTCAATGAAGCTTTTTTCTTTTTCCTGTGTATCATTTCAAATACATTTCATAAAGGAGCAGGAGCCTCTGCAAATAAATGCGATGATGCCTCCTTTAAGCAGTTACTCCAGGGACTAATGAAAATCAATTGTCTACTGCAGGTAGATCTTTAATAAAAGATTGAATCAAAATGGTATTGGAAACTGTATCATGCTATAAAGAAGTGGCCCCTTAAGACGGGTAATTGCCCACCATGCAGTACCCGTTCCATTATCTATTTTAAAGGAGAAGCCTTGAGTGAGGAATGCCATGGTGAATACAAAGGTCTATCCTTCATCTGTTTACTTATTAATGATCAGATTCATTATCTTAAATGACAGAGAGAGAGAATATTTCTAAGCTCCATAATAACGAGCGAATATATTTATGTGTAAACCTCAGGAGGACTCCGCTTGGCTGATGTCGCCTAATTAATCTTTACGGTTTGCCCGTAGGAGGATGCAGTTTTAATGTCCTCCAATCTGTAGATCTAATAACTGAGGAACAGAGATGAATCGTGTTTGCCCTGAATAGCTGGTTTTAACAGGACTTTCTGCAGACACAGCGATGAAGCCTATTCTGAGCTTTGAACACAAGGGGACTTTGACTCAGCTGCCTGTGTGGGGATGCCTGGAGGCTGTTTAAACAGGGAAAATCTGTCGGAAACGTTCAGGTGGTCTTAGGTTTCTGGGGAGCAGCCCAGTCTGTGCAATGCCGTTGGGACCTACTAGGGCCTATTCTCTTCTCTGAATTCTAGGATCTGAGTGGGTCTGGCATGCTCTGCCCAGCAAAGTACAAGGTGGCAGTCCCTACCAATGTGAGAGAAGGCTAAAGCTCTCTTGTACGTCACTACAGCCTTGTGGCTGGGAGTAGTGAGAGTGAATGCAGAGGTAAAGATGACGATAGCAATGGCGACAATGACTTCATTTATTAGAAGCTACTCTATGCAGGCCCAGAGCCAAGTGTTCTATGTGCTTTGTTTTCTTTAATCAACACAATTCTCTGTGAAGTTGATACTAATGTGAAACCTGGGTTGCAGGGGAGAAAGAAAGGTTTCTGACTTTGTTAGTAAAGAAAAAGTGGAAAACCAAAGCACAGAGGGAGTCTTTTTACCTAATGCACAATAAGGCCATTCTAAGTTCCATGAAGACCAGGAGATACATCTTGCTTCCTAGGCCTGGAGTACTTTAGTGCCCCGTTGGTACTAGATGTATAGTAAATTCTCAATATAGATTTGTTGAGCTGGAGAAAGAGTCAGTATAGTTCAAATCCTTAATCAAATAAAGTGGCTCTGCGGGGTCCAGCCCTGCCCACCTCTTGAAGTGCATCCTGCCTCTCTCTCGCTCTGGATGTGCGTGATCTGCGCACACTGACCTCTCAGGGCTGCCAGGGCCGCTGCTCCCTTGTGCTGCAGAATCATTGCCCGTGCTGCACCTTCTCTCTGGAATAAATCCTCATGCCCATACTGATCTCCAGACCTCAGCCCAAGGCTCATTGCTTCAGGGAAATTTTCCTTGACTCTCCCCCTGTAGTGGACTGAACTTTTGTTTCCCTCCCCTCAAAATTCATATATTGAAGCACTGAGCTACAATGTGATGGTTGGGCCTTTGGGAGGTAATTAGGTTTAGATGAGGGTGGGGCCCCCATAATGGGATTAGTGTCTTTATAAGAAAAGGGGAGGCCAGAGTTCTCTCTCTCTCCTTCATGGGAAGATGCAGTGACAAGACAGCCACCTACAACCAGGAAAAGGGTCCTCCCCAGACACTTGAATTGGCTGGTACTTTGATTATGGACTTCCCAGCCTCCAGAGCTGTGAGAAACAAGTGTCTATCGGTTAAGCCACCTCATCTATGGTATTTTGTTGTGGCAGTTCAAGCTCACTAAGACACTTTCCATCCCCTTTCCCAGACAAACTCTCTTGTTATATATTTTTCAAAAAACACATATTAGAGTCACTATCTCAGTTAGTATTTATGCATTAATTAGAGGAGATATTTAATTAATGTTTGCCTCACTAACTAAATTCCATGAGAACACTATCTATTTTGACTCATCATTATATCTACATTTAGCCACAAATATATATTTGTTGGATGGAAAAAGTGAATAAATGGATGAATGAATTTCTCTCCTTTTATCCTCTCCTTTAAACTCTTCTCTCTCTCTTTCTCCCTTCTTCTACTCCACTGTGCTAGTTAGGCAACTTATAAACACATAAGCACAGAAAGAGTTTCTTTGTCTAATTCAAATGACAATGGTAAGATCCTGAAATCATCAGGACCATCTCATATCAGGCAGAAGTACATTCACCAACCCTGGGGCTTGGGTGGATAACTTATGAACTTTTTCAGTTACTGGTAGCTATGACATGTCAATTTACATATATAAAACCTTAAACGACTGGTCAACCGTCAGGGGGCAGATGCTCAACACAAGAGCTGGTCCCTCGTGGTCAGTGTGCTCCCACAGCGGGAGTGCCGCTCAGCTGACCGATGGGCACCAGATGCAGGCTCCTGGCTAATGAGTGCAGTTGCAGTGGCAAAAGCCTCTCCCGCCTCCACAGCAGCACTACTAAGCTGCAGTGGCAGCGGCGGCAGGCACATTGGAACCAGGATGAGTGGGAGTGGTACTGCGTTTGGCCTGGGCTCCCTGCCACTTCAACCACTACTACATCCCTCGAGGGTTGTCAGACTGTCAGTTTCAGCCTGATCCCTGCAGGCCTTCGGGACCCCATCAGTGCACAAATCCATGCATCAGGCCTCTAGTACATTATATTTTTCAGTAGTTCTGATTGTTTGAAAACTCTCCATTTATCAAACCAACAACCATTTTCTTAAATTCCTTCCATTAATCTTATCTCAGCCCTCTGTTGCAATACAAGATAAAGTGATTTTCTCTTCTACTTGACTCCCTTCAAGTATTTAAAGGCAGTTAAGACTTGTCCAGTGCTATTTTCTAGGTTCTATTACTTTCAACAATCACTACCCTGTTTGTGTTTTATGGCTCTTCTCTTGCTTTTCTCCCTATCTCCTTTCTTCTTTCCCCTCCCCCACCTTTCTTCCTCCCATTTTTTTCTCTTCTTCCCTCCCTCTTCTCATTATTTATTTTCTTCCTTTCTCCTGCTCCCTGTCCCCCTGGTCCTTTCGTTTCCTTCTGCCCTTTCCTTCCTCTCTTCCTCTTCCTTTCTCTACTTAATTCCCCCCAAAATATAAAGCAACTAGATGATCTCTAGTTTGCATTTTCCTCTTCAGGATCAGACCTGCCCTGATCATCACAGAGGACAGGGAAAGAAGGACAGAGGGAAGGTATCATCCTTGAGTCTCTTGATAAAAATGACAATTGCGCTTTCGTCCAAACTCTAGACAGAAACGTTGAACAGGGTTGAGCTATGAACAGAAACCTGGGAATGCCACCAAAACTTCCTCTCATGTTAATGCTGATCCATTAATCAACACTCTCAGTTATTAATATGCCATCACCAAGCCCATGTAGAGAATGTGAACAGTAATGTAATCACCAGGGAATCTTGAAAGCTAGATTTAATATTTCAGAGAAATCCATTCATTTATTTAGTCACTCAATTCAGTGCCCACTTAATATGTAACCCTGACATTTTTAACTGAATATTTTGGTTGTGGCAACTATAGTAGAGCTTTGAAATTCAGAATGCCAAACTTCTGTCCATTCAGAAGTCATATAATTGGTTTCCTGTCTGTTTTGACGCAGCCAGCAAATACATCGCAGCTACTGACCAATTTTTCACTCGATCTGGGTCCTTCCGCTTTAACTTTAGAATTTCCATTCGTCAACTCAATTGACATGTAAGTCCATCACTGTGGCAGCTGCTTCTCCCATCTCTGCTAAATGAAATGGAGATTGTGACCATCTCTTTTCATTAGCTCAACTGTGCTGCTTTATCATCCCAGAAGAAGCAGGCAGAGCCCCAGAATGCATTACTGACTGGATATCTGCGGCTCATGGCCAGTGTTTCTGGACGCTTCAACTAAGGTGGCCCCGTAGGAGTGCCAGATATCAGAGCAAGTTTTTGACTTAAAACTTGCAGTTATTCTGCAAGTGTGATAGGACATACTTCTCTGTCTCTCCGACCCCTTGTTCAAGTGGTCGCCAAATCCTGTTATTTCTAGCTCTTAACTTTCTGTAATTTGTGTTCCCATCTTCATCTCTCCTGCTACTACTTAATCCAGACCATCATCTTCCATCTGAATTTCAGCAAGAATGCAATTCTAGCAGGGCTTCGTTCTTCCTGCCTTCCTTCCTTCAGATATATTTCACTTTGTAGCCAGAGTGATTTTCCTAAAAGATAAATCAACTCAAGTCACTTTCCTGCTCCAAAACCTTCAATGCCTTGCTATTGCCCACACATGAAAGACCATGTGGTTAAAAGTACATTCAAATTCAGTGAAAGGCTTACAGTTGCTAGAACAACTTTGCCCACGTAGATAAGGGTATTTGAGTGTGGCAAACTGATATAAATTCTATACAAACAGTGGCATGATTGGGCTACCCTGAAGATCACAAAAAGCAGTGAGGCAGCTGGTGACTCAGCACATTCTGGGAAGGGAGTGACACACCAATAGCATCTCAGAGGCCAGGTGCCATAGAAGACCAAGTAACCTTCCAAAAACCATAGTCAAGAAGGAGTCAGGCCTGTGTAGCTCAGTGAAATTAGCATTGTGTCATGCACCAGAAGGTCCCCAGTTTGATTCCTAGTTGGGGCATATGCCCGGGTTGCAGGCTCAGTCCCCAGTGGGGTACGTGCAGGAGTCAGCTGATTGATGATTCTTTCTCATCGATGTTTATCTCTCACCCTCTCCCTTCCTCTCTCTCTCTCTCTCAAAAATCAATAGAAATATATTAATTTTAAAAAAAGGGTTGTGGCCAGAAGAACGAATGCCCTTTATCTCTAGGATGGATTGGTTGGCAGTGCATACAGGGCATGGACGGCAGTATTTGAATGAGTGAGCATACAGCTGAATGATCCCATGGACATCTGATTGAGCATCGTGATCTGAATAAGCACATTTACCATCAGAATCAGCTTGTGAAACACCTATGTGTGCTGCGAAACATGTACGAACCTGTGTAGGATCTGAGTGAGCATGTGTATTATCTGAAGAAAGATAGGTGACATCTGTGAAGAGCATAGTGAACAGGTTAACACATGTAAGATTTAAGCAAACATTTTTAGTGACATACTGATCTGTGTGTCATCTCAGCGTGCAGGTGTACTGTCTGGTGGGGTTTTGTGATGTCTCAGGTGTGACTTCCATACAAGCACATGCACGATCTGAATGTCGGTGTGTAACCTTTGAGCTGTTTACTATCTAAGTGAATATGTTTTATATAGCTAACACGTGTAATATTTTATTAAACGTGTATCACCTGCAGTAGTGATATGATCTGCACAGGCAAGGAGAACATCTGAGTGAGGATGCATAGCATCTGTGTCAGGGGGACTCAAACCTGAGAATGCGCCAGAATCACCTCCAGGGCGTCTAAAAACACAGATTGCTGGGAACACATCCCCAGAGTTTCTGAAGGAGAAGGTCTCAGGTCAGGCCCAAGCATGTGCATTCAGGTGATGCTGGTCCAGGAACCACACGTTGAGAACCATGGTGTTAAGTGTGTGTGACACCCATGTGTAATGTTTAAGGGCACTGATTAACTTCTACACAAACACCTGGAACATGTGAGTTATGCGTGTAGATAAACTGAACCTAAATATGTTGGTGAAAACCTCTGAACCAGCACATGTGAAATCTAAGGGTACGTGGGGGATCTGAATGAGGGTGAGCACCATCTGAGTAGATATAACATAGAAAGTGTGTATGTGTTTTATACCTGAAGGCATTCATTATCTGTAGGACTAGACAGACATTTACAGAAATAACTACTATACATTGTGGGAAATACAGCAGTGGGTGTCCAAGGAACAAGGATGCACAAGAAACATTTATCTACATTAGGAGCAGAAGCTACCAGAGGAGGGTGTGTGGGCAGAAGAGATGACATGTGAGGCCTGTGATAAAAGCTGTTTAGGAATGCTCTAAGATGAGAGGAGGAGGTGAATTGGAGAGGTATTTCAGTAAGAGGCCCCGCATAGGTAAAGGCATAAAGCACGAGAGAGCTTTGGGGAGCCACAAGTAGCTCAGGATTTCTAGAATAAAAGATGAGGAAGGAGCAGGGGGCTGAGGCTAGTGTTCCCGAGATGTCAGACCACAGAGATCCTTACAGGCCAGGATATAGAACACGGTGTTTTGTTCCTCCCAGTCCGTGATAGAGGCTCGGTGAATGATTTTAAGCAGGGGAGTAATGTCGTCAGTGTAGATTTAGAAATCTCACTCTGGAGCTCGAGTGGAAGTAGATTGGAAATGAAGTAGAAGTCAACCGCAACATCTTTTTATGACGGATGATGAAGTCTTAGACTATAATAAATGCAATGGATTGTAAGGGGCAAAATTAGAAGCTAGCTTATTTTTATTTATTTTTAATCCTCACCCGAGGATATTTTTTTCATTGATTTTTAGAAAGAGTAGAGGAGAAAGGGAAAGACGGAGAGAAATATCGATGTGAGAAAAGCACATCAATTGGTGGCCTCCTGCAGGAGTCCTGACCAGAGCCCGGGCGGGGAGGAGCCTGCAACCAAGGGTCAAGCCCTTGACTGGAATCAAACCGGGACCCTTTGGTCCACAGGCCAACATTCTATCCACTGAGCCAAACTTGCTAGGGCATTAGAAGCTAGTTTAGGAGATAAAAATCAACAGGACTTGTGGACCTGAGCATCAGGTGCAATGAATGGAAGAGACAGGGGAGGAGGGGAGAATGAATTAGAAGGAATGATGTATTTGGTATTAGACACCGTCAGTGTAGGCACTTATGCAACATTCAGAAGGAGATTTTGTATATAGTTCAGGCCAAAGCTACAACTTTCGATTTGTCAATAATAACTACACTCATGGGAATAGAATTGACTTGGTGAGAAGAGTGAAAAGCAAAGAGGCCAAAGATGGGGAACCCAAGGGGTCATCAACATTTGAGAGGTAGGCAGAAAAAGAGACTCAAGGAAAGGGAAATTATGGGGAATCATCAGAAATGTAGGGGGGTGCAAACATGTGACCTCATGAAGCAGTGAGTCCCTTCTAAAGTAGGGGGAAGCCATTGAAGTGACTGACAGATGGTCCCAGACAGAGCGTGTGATTCAAGAGAGTCTTGCGTGCCATCCTGGCAAAGCCACTGGGTATATTTGTGGCCTTGCTCCTTTAATTTGAATCTCTGGGTCTGAGTTTTAAAATATAAAAATAAGGTGGCTTCTGTTTTGTGGATGAGGCTTTAAAGGCTGTCCTTGGCCTGCTTGTTACAAGGGCAGGCTCTGGAGTTGCTCAGTTCCGGGTTAAAATCCTGAAAGCATCCTTTCCTGGTTCTCTGACCCGGGGCAACTAACTTAATATCTCCAATCTTCAGTTTCCTATGAAATAGGGCTAGCAGCAGTAGACTTGTGGATGTGTGTGTGTGTGTGTGTGTGTGTGTGTGTGTATCCAAACAAGCCATATAAAGTGCTTCACATGCTATGCCTAGTGCAAAACATTCAAACTAACAAACACAAAAACCATCAGCGGCAACAACAAAACCTGGTGAAAATTATGATGATGGAGGAAGTTGAAGTAGAGATCATCTCTGAAGTCTTCCTACCCAGCACCCTTTGCTCTTTTTTCTGTCTATGATCCTTTGATGAGGGGCTCAGTAGATACCTTTATGGCCTAAAGATGGGCTAGGAAGAAGGACTTGGCTTCTGATTTCTGACATATATTATACACAGTCAAGAGAAAATTCTGATTTTTTTTAAAAAAAACCAGCATAAAATGCAAATACACACAAAAAAACATGGCTCAGCAGAAAGTGCCCCTCCCCCACACCCTTTGAAGCAGCTGAACAGCCTGAGCTCCATGGAACCGAATAAACTGATGACCCGTAATAAACTATTTCCTAGATCCAGTCACTGCGACTGGTGATTATTTGTTTCTCAGAATATTGCAGTTAAATGAAAAAGAGTTATGGGCTTGGGAAAAATGTGGTGGCTGATTAGTCCTCTCCCTTTTATCACACTTGGTCAGAGGATCTCATTACTTCCTTTGAGAGTCACATCTTAGGCATATCTAGAAATATGTGACGTTTACAAAAAGTGCGATATTAATGTAGATTTCTGACTAAATCTAGGACCCAGTAAGGTGGAAGTGCAAAGAAGCGTGTTGCACTCAGAAAGTGAGAACATGAGATTTTACCTTTGTGGTGACAACCACTATTTTGCAATGCAAAACCATTCTCATCTCCATGCAAAGGCAAGCTAATGAGACCTACTGGGGTAAAGGCTGGATCTGGAAAAGGAATAAGAATTTATTTTTTTTATTTGAGAAAAAACCTAGGATTCTAGGTATTAGTTGAATGCTCATGTCTGTATACGTCTTCCATCCCAACTCCTCACACTTTGCCCAGCTCACCTCCTTGAAATACACCATCAGTGATCACAACCACTGAAAATACTGTAATTATTATGGAAATGTATTTTGGGACATACATTGTTATATGCTAGCATTTAAGAATTTTAAGAAATTGTATTCTGATATGATATGAGATAAACTTAAGAACAGCTTGTCAGAAATAATTTACTGTTGTTTTGTGTGTGAGTGTGTGTGTGTGTGTGTGTGTGTGTGTGTATGTGTAGTTGTGATCATAGCTCACATTTATTGAGCTCTTTGTATAGCAAGGTGCTGTCCACGTTCTTTATAATTAAATCCTCACAGTTAGGATGCCACCATTAGGTCTACAACGACACTGTGAGAGCCCACACTTAGGACTATTTCCCCCATTGTACAGCTGAGGGAACTGTGGCTAGTGATGACAGTAACGCACCCAAAGTCACCCAGCTAAATGTGGTGGAGTCCCATCTGAACACAGGTCTGCCTGGCCCTGAAGCCCAGGCTTTGAGTCACTATGCAATACCTGTGTGTACAAAAAATATGTGCACGTAAAGTAATCCTTAGGATATGTGCATTCTTTTACCCATTGTTGCTTGTGTTTTGCTTAGCTTGGGACAGGATATTTGTATATTCTTTATGATAGCACTTATTGCTTTGTGTCATAATTGGTTTATATTTCTTTAATTTTTTACCTTTGTTGCCATATGTCACCTGTTGGTCCAGCTGAAACTCTGGAACCAGCTCTGGACACTAAGTTGGGACCTGAGGGTGACTTGAGGTCCTTCAAGAGGGGACAAAAAGTAAAAGGAAAACTAACAATTGGTTATCAGACATAACTCCCAACATTTTTATTGGCCATTTTACCCAATATTTGGTCATCTTGTTGAATAAATGGAATAAGTGGATGAATGGAAGAATACTAGTAAATCTATAGACTCTTTAGATGTTAATGAGCCAGGTAGTTTAAACCCTTGCACAAGACAGTAAGCTCCATAGGGGCAAAGTTTTTTTTACTGCATTCTTTACTATTCTATACCTAAAAACTGGTACGTAAAAACTATTTATTGGATATATTTAAAGAATAAGTCTATGAACCTAAGAAAGACATCCCTTGTATGTTGGTATACTACAGAGCAGATTAGCTTCTCTTTTTCAAACTTCTTCCTTTAAAACCAGACTAAGAGCCTTTTAAAAAGTATTTCTGCTAAGAGTTAATCTTACCTTTTCTTAGCATTATTAAGACATCTGATTCCATATTTTCATTCCCAATTCTATTTTCTTAGTTCAGTAATGCTACTCACTGCTTGGCTTACATGCCATAGAATTCCTATAATACTGATGCATTCATAAAACCCTGCCTCTGTAGCAGTCAGACCCTTTAATAAAAATATTTTGGAGCTTGTGTGGTGAAATATTCTGGGAATAACATTTTTCTTTTATACTTGTATTTAGGTAACTAAACAGCATTAAATGATCGATGCAATTCATTACGGTTTGCCAATATTCTGTTGGTGCTACTCTGGCTTTTAAAAATAGATTTTATTTATTTTGGTAAGATGGACAAACTGAAGCATTGTCAGTTACTTTGTGAAAATTTCAGATACCAGGTAGTAAAACCGTAATCACACAGTGATAAACACTGTACATTAGGATTTTCTGAGTCTCCCTCCCTGATCACAGAACAATGCAATGCTTGATCTGATTGAACCGTGTTATTTAAGGTGACAACCAATCCAACCAGCCTATTAATGAGAAATTTAGAGCGGCACTGAATACTAGAAAGACTTTGTAGCAGAAGAATAGGATAGAATTCTTTCTCTCAAATACCAATGCTTTAAAATAAATACGTTGCTTCAATATTAGCGCCCACCCCCCAACCCTCAAATTGTGCTGTGTGTGTACAAATTTGAGCTCAGAGGATTTTGAGCTCAGAGGATCATTTGGCATTTCCCTACCCCATCTACACAGTCTTACCAGCAGGCATACATGCCAGTTGATCATCATACATAAAAACCATGTGGTTTTCTCACCCTATTTGAACACCCTAGCTGTATATTAGGTTAATACTGACTTAATCACTTATACCACAAAACCATTCAGGATGGTAAAGACAACTTTTGAAATGCAGTCATTTCTATATGGTATCATGAAGCTCATGGACGTGTCTTTATTTTAAACCCACAGGCAGTAAGTCTCCACACAGAATTAAAAAGGGAGTACAGGTGGAAATAAAAGCCCACCTTCGTGAATTACATTTAGCCGAGTTGCTGTTTGTACTGTCCTTATCCATTAATACTGTGCTCATATTCCCATAGCTCTTTAGAGTCTGACTACTGTTTCCATCTAAAAATATCCCAGATGATCAGCTTCAAATGCAAGCAGTACTGCTCAGTACTCTGAGTGCTGTAGAACAGAAATTCCCTCTGCCTGCATTTAATCATTGTCTCCCCTGCGTGCAGAACACGTGCACTGTTACTTGGTTACCCCAAGCAGTGCAGAGCTGAGCTTGGCAGTTTCCAAATAGTGCTTCACACTTTGGGGGAAACGTGGGCGTGAGGAATGCTGAGGGTGCACTTTCTGTCCCCCAAACTGAGACAGGAAGGGGTGCTGGCAGCTGTCTGACTATGGACAGCTTGAGCAGGTATGTGAAAACTTCATCCTGGCACTGCCAAATGCTAGGGAGTGGCACTTGCTTGTTTATCATTTATGTTGAAATAAACCCAGCAGAAATGCGTCCTTGTCAAGTCACACAGGATGAAGCAGAAACTGGCCTCGCCATTGCTATGTCTGCTTCAATATTGGCCATTTGCAATGAACGCAGTTTGGGGCTTGTTGGGTCGATCCTTTCCTCTGTTTTTTTGTTGTTGTTGTTGTTTTTTACTTCTTCTTTGGGATAATTTCTGAAAGACATCCCTAACTATCTGTTGGGATATTTGTAAATGCTTGGGAACCTCAACTTTGGCTGTCTTATTCTTTTAAAGGTATAGACCCTCAAATTTAGGAGTGCTAGAATGACAATCAGAAATGGGAGAGAAAGTGATAAGAATTTTATTTTGAGCGTTTTAATGCTTCTTACCTTGGAGCACGGTTCAGTAGCCGCCAATGGGAACCCTGGTTCTGATTTAGCCAAATGAAAACTATGCTAAACCAAAGCAAACCCAAACACAATAGAAAG
>NW_006286678.1:813346-854748 GCF_000327345.1 Myotis davidii | reverse complement strand
TGTTAAGAAAGAAGAGTCAAAAATCATACTTTATTTTATGCTGACACTGCAGCTGTTTCACATGCAAAATAACCCCCTCAAAACACACACACACACACACACACACACACACAAAATCAAACCAAATACCAAAACCAACCAAACCCTTGCACTGTTGATAAACAAATGAATTTTTTCCACAAGAAACTTTAAAAATATTTTAAAAATATTAACAAAATAATTTGTGTATTTCTGCAGAAACGTAAGTCCCTATGGCTCTTTTGTTTCCGTGTCTGAATTGTGGAGAGAGGTCTGTCTGCCCAGCGATAAGTGAAGGCAGGTGTGGAAGCCTGGTGAGCTGAGGAGGAGGGGAGGCCTGGAACCTGGGAGCAGACCTGTCAGCGGCAGGTGGGAGGGACACAGCTGGAGAAGGAGGGAGAGGCAGCTGCAGGGGTGGGTGGTGACTTGACAGACAATGGGGCAGCTAGCTGGGTGGCCCCACAGCAGATCAGGTGAAGAGCGAGGTAGGTGTCCTGAAAAGTGGACAGGAGTCGGAAAATTGAAATATTGAAAAAATTAGCAAGACCAACAGCAGCATCCAGACCTAGGGTTCAGAGTCCGGCAATGGCTTCTCCTTGCTCACAGGAAAAGTCCTGCAAAGGCCTGCAAGATCTGGCTCCCACTTTCCCCTTTAGGCCCATCTCTCTACACGGCCCATTGTATTCTTTTCTTCTTTTTTGCATCAAACAATTTTATTTTTTTATTTTTAAAATTTTTATTGTTGAAAGTATTACTTATGTCCTCATTTCCCCCCCCTATTGACTCCTGCTTGCCCGCTGCAGGCCTTCACCGCCCTATTGTCTGTGTCCATGGCTTATACACATATGCATACAAGTTATTTGATTGATCTCTTCCCACACAACCACCCTCCCCTGTCTTCTATGCTCTGAAAATTTGCCTATGGTTCCTTCAGTATTTCAAGCTTTTTTCTAACTCGGGGCCTCTCCCCATGCTGTTTCCTCTGCCTAGAATATTCCCCCTTTCTTTCCACCCACTGTCCCCAGTTTGCCTGACTCCTGCTCCTCCTTCAACGGAACCTTCAGAGAGGCCTTTCCTGACCTTCCAGTTTACAGGAGTATAACCCTGCCTGCTCTGTCACAGGCCTTTTGAACTCTCCACCTGTTACCCCTGTGACCTAGGCCCTGTCTTCCTCCTCAACATAAACGGAAGCCTGAGAATCACGGAGATCAAGAAACTTGCCCAAATCATGTACTAATCATCAGTGTGTCAGCCAGGATCTCAGCAAGGACAGACAGTACACTTGGACCTGCCTGATTTAAGGAGCCTGTAAACCTGAAGACCCAGGAAGTAGACAGGATTGCATAGAGAGGGTCACCTGCAAACGACTGAGATATTTGTGTGAGGGGTGACGGTAGCTGGCGTAAGGTGACCATGCAGAGAAGGAGGCAGAGGAGGGGATACCAGACCACGCTCTCTCCCTAAATCTCCTGCTAGGGCCCTTCGTTGCCCAGCAGGAAGGTAAGGGAGGTAGCTGATGTGATTCCCACAGAGCAGCCCCTAGGACACAGAGCGGGGGCGGAGGTAAGACAGGTCAATTGCAAGTGGCAATAGAACAGGGATTTGATTTCAATCTGGTTCCAGAACAGACGCTCTTATCGGTGGCCTGTGTTTGTCTCTCTGGTACAAAGTGCTTAACTGGTGCTGGTCCCCATTTAATGAGACCGGAGTGGTCCGGGAGGGTTACTGAAAGCAGAGGAGGTGAATGCTGCTTCTCTATAGGGGAGAGCTAAGGGCCACCAATTAATTCACTTACTCAATACTTTGAAGGCATGAAGGAGGGGGCTCTTTTATTTTGTAACTGCTTGTAGCTAATTTTGTTTCTTGGAATAGTCTGATCCGGCAGCTGCTGGAATGACTCTCCAGGTAACTTCGGCATCACACCCCTGAGCCATCCTGTGGCTGATTCTGCTGCCTCATCCCGTTCTGTCCAGTCTCCGCAGCAGAGGAAGGGCATGCATTCAGGACACCTTGTTCCGTGCTCACAACAGAGGCCCAGTGAAACCAAGTGCCCCGCTCACTCCCAGGGGGACGCTTTCCTCTTTGCAAAGGGAGCTTCTGGAACACATGGAGAAAGAGGCAACCTGAGCATTACATGCATCCGTGCTCCGAGGCTGACTCACACGGAGGCTCGGCAACCTGTGTAAAATTAGCCTACGAGGGCGGGTGTGATCGTTGTGAGAACAGGGACTGATTTCAATTATGCGATTATTTATTGAGTGCTTACCCCGGGCCCAACACTTGGGGCTACAATAATGAACAAAACAGACATGGTCTCATCATATTTTCAGAATTTCACTTTAAAAATCGCAAATTGCCAGTTGAGATTGAAGGATGTCTTTTCCTCCCTTCGGGAATAAAGAGAGGACCAGGAATCGAGCCTAAAAACATCATAGCCGCGAGAGACATAAAAAACCACATTGCATAATAGCCCTTATAACAACCATTACATAAACCTGGTGGTGAAGACTATACACCATATGGATGTGTGCATTACGCTTTCATCATGTAACTTGAATGTACACTTAGCTGCAGCTCATTTTGATGAGAGGGATTACTTCCTCTCTGAATACTGACAGCATTCCCTCGGCTTTAGTTAGGAGGGATTCTAATAGCAGCAATATAGTAAGCCACTGTATTTAGGACCATCACTGATTGCTGAGTTCCAGATCATTCTCACTGCTTAACAGTGATTCTTGGGCTTCATTCAAATCTTTCCAATTTGGAAGCTTCTGTAGAAGCACAGAACTTGGAAGATTTTCTAGGAATGACCGCAAATCCCAACGTGGCCCTGTGGCCAGAGTCAGTATCATCTAGACCAGCAGTTCTCAACCTGTGGGTCGCGACCCCTTTGGGGGTCGAACGACCCTTTCACAGGGGTCGCCTAAGACCATCGGAAAACACATATATAATTACATATTGTTTTTGTGATTAATCACTATGCTTTAATTATCTCAACCTGTGGGTTGCGACCCCTTTGGGGGTCGAACGACCCTTTCACAGGGGTCGCCTACGGCCATTGGAAAACACATATATAATTACATATTGTTTTTGTGATGACTCACTATGCTTTAATTATGTTCAATTTGTAACAATGAAAATACATCCTGCATCTCAGATATTTTACATGACGATTCATAACAGTAGCAAAATTACAGTTATGAAGTAGCAACGAAAATAATTTTATGGGTGGGGGTCACCACAACATGAGGAACTGTATTAAAGGGTCGCGGCATTAGGAAGGTTGAGAACCACTGATCTAGACACTCTAATATAGAGCCCTTACTCTCTGCAAGGCAGGCAACCAGGAAGAAGATGTGGCGAAGAGTGCAGGCTCTGAAATCAGATGCCCGAAAAACTTGGGCAGATTACTTAATCTCTAGAGTCTCTGTTTCCTTCTTTGTAAGTGGAGATAATTATGAACACCTCCTTCAAAAATTAGCTGTCGGAGTTAAGTAAGATAATGTACCCAGCACGGAGCCCGGCACATGGTGAGCACTCAGTCAGCCTCACCTAATCCTGCCTGTGTTCTCATCATCACTTTAGTTACGTCTGAGTCCCTCTTCTTAAATCAGTGGGACCCTGGGATATTGAGGATTTCCTGCCCAAGGGCTGATTTGTCAGAAGAGGTCAACAGAAACAGATTCTGTGTCAGAAATGGTTTCCGGAGGAAAGTATGATGGAGCCACTCAGATGCAGCCAATGCGGGTAGAAGATAAGATCAAATGTTCAGAGTAGAAAGCAGAGGCTTGGTCCAGAGAAATTAACCAAGGCAAGGTGTAGCTGTGACAATTTTGATTAATTACTAACATCCTAGGAGATACATGGGCATGAGGCTATAGGCAAGCATAACTTGCAATGATGTTAAATTGTTAAATGCCACTGCCATCTGGGACAAAGGTGCTGCCTGCATGGGTTCTGGGGTGCTGAATCTAGTGGGGCTGATATGAGGGAGCTAAAGAGAGAGAATGTGTCTGGAGCCACATCTTAGAGACCAAATTTACTTTCTTGGAAGCAGGGTCTGAAAGAGAGAGCCGAGTAAATGGAATGGGAGGTGAAGAGATAGAGGTTTAGGAGGAGCGGAGCACAGGAGATCTAGAACTCGTCCCATGAAATGGGAAGGGATCCCTGGAATGCTCTCTCTGGGTTCCGGCCACACCTGGAGATGGAAGTGCGCTTTCAGCAGGTGCAGCAGATGTTAGTGACGAGAGAGGCCCTGCAGGAAGGTAGGCAAAGGTGATAAAGCCTACCTTGGACATGCTCAGGGCTTTCCATCTGAGCCTCTAGACAATGCGGAGCCATAAAATCATTTTCTTTTAAAATGTGCCAATGGCATGATGAAATCTTTGTTTTAGAAAGACCTCCTTACCTGCTTCTTCTTATCCCCACTGTCCTAATTCATTGCATCTTCCTCCGCACACAGCTTAGGTCTTACCACATCATGACTTACGTTCCAGTTATTCTTTTCCATGACTGTCTTCCTCCTTCCAATTGTGAAATTCCTTAAAGGAAGACCCAGTGTATGAGATTTTATACCTTCAAAAAGCCTGGCTGGTGTGGCTCAGGCTTTGAGGGTCAACCTATGAACCAGGAGTTCAGGGTTTGATTCCCGGTCAGGGCACATGCCCGGGTTGCAGGCTTGATCCCCAGTAGGGGGCGTGCAGGAGGCAGCCAATCAATGATTCTCTCTCATCATTGTTGTTTCTCTCTCTCTCTCCCTCTCCCTCTCTGAAATCGATTAAATAAATATACAAGAGAGAGAGAAAGACACAAAGATAACGTGTTGTTTTGGATGACATCCCATGAGAAGTTTGTTTCCAGAAACTCTAGTTGGCTTGGGGCTCCTGTAGTGAGTGACCGCCCCCCTGCACTAGAATGGGTCAGCTGTAATTGGGCAGGCAGCACGGGGAGCATCCTCAGAGTCCTTTCCCTGTGTCCTTTTCATCTGTGTTTTCCAGCCATCACCTATGCTTGGCACACAGCATGTAACATGTGTTTAGTAAATGAGAAGCTGGTACCTCTTCTTTGGAAGGTGGTCTTGGGTGGGACCTTCTTCATACTGGTGCTTTCCCCTCTGTTATGGTATCTGTTTGTTCTACAGACAGCCGTGGTAGTATGTTGCTTTAGCAATGTGGAAGCCCACCCAGTCTCCTGGGAAATGCTTAGAGTAAAATGATTTCCTATTTTATTGCCCAGAGCTGAACAGCAAACACTGGCCATAAGATGTGGCCAGCAGAGGGCAGCAGAGGGCTGCAGAGCAAGGTCCAATTTTTCATAAACTTCACTCTGGAGGCCATTGAACTATCAAGAGATGTCTCTGGGTGGAGGAAGTAAGAGTAAAGAGTTGACAGGGAATGTTCATAGGCAACCAAGAAGAAGAGCCGATAGCCCCGTAGGAGAAATTAAGGAGCTGTTCCCTTGAAAAAACTGCAACAGGTTGGGAACTGCCAATGGGATACTAGGAACTTGAGCTGAGCACAGGAGAAATGCAATCCCACCGCGTCTGTAGACCACCAGAATCATTGGTGAGCTGGATGAGACCCACTTGCCAGAGGACCTCAAAGGGAACCTCAAATGATCTTTTGCCCTTTGATTTACTCAAAGAATGCAGTGGTTCCACTCTCTGGAAAAATTCCCTCCCCGTACCCTTTCCCACATTCCTCCCCACCTAAACCACTCTTTTCTGCCTCATCTATTTGTTCTATAGGTAGCATGGGGGCTAGTCCTACCCTCAGGTACAAACTCAGGTTTCTGTTGGTATCTCAATGGCCAAGTAGAGGCCAATGATCTCAGTTTACTGCCGTAACTAGCAGAATTTAGGAGATGTTCCTCCCTACTTTTAGCCTGTGCTTTATTGCATTTTTGCTTACTGGCTAAAGAGGTCTCTGGGTTCTTTCTGGTGGCTGATTCAAGTCCCACATCTTCACATCTAATGTGGTATTCCAGCCTCTTCTTACTATGGCTTCCCTGGAGAAAAAATATCTTTACCCATATAATAATAAAAATAATCATCCACAAAGAGGGAGAAAGAGATATGGAATGAGATATCGCACTCACTTTCTCACAATTTCTTTTTTCTTTCACCCTACCTATAATAGCCAATGGAATCAATTGTTGTGAATTCTCATTGTTGGCCTTGATGGTTAGAATTACTGACATTAGGCTTTGTGACTTACTTAAAAGAGAGGTAACGTTTGAATATTCTATTACTTTTTTCAATTTCACTGGCCAGTGCATCTTATTAATCAACGTCTTTGTTGTTTTTGTCATCTAAGTTTATTCTTCCTCAAAGAAGCATCAATAGCCTATTGGCTAGAGCCACATTGCCTGATATGGTGTTTTTCTAAATGTGTTATCAATGGCTTTTTTTCCCCCAGAGTTGGTTAGCCATAGGTGTTATTTAGTTAGCAGCAAGTGCTATTGAATGAATGGATGGGTGAGTGCCTTATATAATAAGTACCATCCCCTTCTTTTCACCTATGACCATCTATTTCTTCACTAAACAAGGGAAATGGTTCCTTATCATATTCTTTTAATAGATGTACATGTGGGGTCCTCAGAATGGAAAGACTTAAGGATCATTCGTTCAGCCACTGATCCCACTTTCATTTCAGAATCTCTGTACCCTTGGGAGAGAGGATGACCCCATGAAGCCCTTCCTCATCTGTCATTTCCAGGACTTAGTAGCTCTTCAGTCTCATCACCACAATTACATCGCATTGGGCATACAGAAATTATTCTTGGTGGCTTAGAGGACAGAATCAGAATCCATCAGCAGGTGTTATCACACAGAGAGAAATTTGGGCTCAATTTAAAGAAGCATTTCCTCACAGTGGAACCTGCCCAAAGATAGCCACTTAGGCAGAAGGTGGAAGGCTACATATCATCACTGATCTCTCTGATGCTCCGTTTGTTTTTAAAGTCTTTTTAACATTCAGGACACATAATGATGATGGCCTTCCAGAATGGATTTACTTGAGCCTTAGCCAGTGGAATAGTGCAATGCATCTTAGAAGCAGCAGTTAGCTTCTTTTTACCTGATGAAGAATGGATTTGCTTTTTAAATTGTTCATCCTTATTGTTGAAAGTATTTACAGATGTTCCCTTTCCTTCCCCAGTGACCATCTCCACCCCGCATACACACTCCTAGGCCTTCACCACTATTGCCTGTGTCTATGGGTTCTGCATATAGAACATATTTGCATTTACTGAACTCCTATATGCCTTGTACTGTATTAGAAGCAAGGTTTGTTCTGTTCATTCCACAGGTAAGGAAACTGGGACTCAGAGGTTTTAAGTCACGTATTCAAGTTTACATCGTAACAGAGCCCAGATTTGGAGCCAGATCTGTCTGTAAGTCTGTCTTTTCAACACACCGGGCCACCTTTAATAAAAACAAAAAAGAAAAGAAAGCTACACTTGCCAAAGCTCTGTCCTCTGAGCATTACCATGCATTTTGGTCACAAGTAACAACATTCTCAATAGTAATTTATGATCAAGGAGCAGTTGTAATTCTTTATAAACCACTGTAGGGTAAACATAACTCAGTCTCATTCTACATTCATTTCAGCACATGTGTACAGTCAGTCAGTTCTCACACCCCGGCAAGTGGAGTGATGCTCAAGGAAGGTGAAAAATAATTGACCATGTTAGATTTGCAGGGGTAGCAAGGTTTTGATTACTGGTTATTAGTATGCTGCCAGAATGGTGAATGGGGGCAGGTAAGAACGAGTTCTTCCAGAAGGTAGCAGCTTTTCATGTCACTCTTCTTCTGGGCGAGTCTCCTTCCTCTTCTTTGGATATGGGATGTGCACTAGGCAAGCTATTTGAGGTCTGATCCCAAATGCGGCATGGCATACGGTCAAGCGATTCCACTAACTTGTGGTTTGAAGAACTCAGAAGCCAGAGTCACCCCAAGGAACATGGACGTCAACTTCCCAGTGCTAGCTGGAAAATGGGAGCCCATCCAAACAGTCCACCATTCAGTATTGATTTCCTTTATATAAAAGCAGACATTGAAACTTACTTGGTATTCATTTGTTTTCCAGGTTAGCTTTTGCAATTTGCTTTGAATGTGCATTGAGGGAGTTTGCAGAAGTAGCATCTGAGCCTCAACACAGAATCTTATCTGGCAGTCTTCCCGGATCTGCCACTAAAGGCTAATCTCACCGCAGGAGCTCTGTCATACGTTATAGAGACACATACCCTTTCCAGACGTTGTAAACCTTGCCGTCTTCCCTTTGCTGAACAAACACTGACTTTGTCTACAACTGTTGGTTTTCATGGCATTACTAGCAAACAGCTCATTGCACTTGCTCTGCGCCCAGCACCGTTCTAAGAGCTTTTTATCTCACTACTCGGAAGAGTTCTCATTTTTACAGGGGTGGATATTACATCAAGCTGAATGATTTTTCCTAAACAGACTAGCAGAAATATTAAATGTTGACATAACACCACCACCGCTGCTCCACAAGCTTTAGAATGATATTTAATTAAAAAAAAACACAATTTCAAAGAAGTGTATTCTAGAAGGTATTTGTAGAGTCATATTTACTGTTCACCTTAGTTTTCAATCTTATATAACAATTTCTGTAGCTAATAAGAATCCATAGTCCATGCAATCAAATTTATTGTGAGATACTTGATGTCCCTATGAAAAAACTTCCTGTTAAAAAACTGACCCAGGGTAAACTCTGAGTTGAAGTCATTGCCTTTTGTTGTCTAACTTCCATCTCCTAACCCAGTGGTTCTCAACCTTCTGGCCCTTTAAATACAGTTCCTCATGTTGTGACCCAACCATAAAATTATTTTCGTTGCTACTTCATAACTGTAATGTTGCTACTGTCATGAATCGTCATGTAAGTATCTGATATGCAGGATGGTCTTAGGCGACCCCTGTGAAAGGGTCGTTCAACTGCCAAAGGGGTCGCGACCCACAGGTTGAGAACCGCTGTGCCCAATAACTAACCCATCTTTCTTCTAATACCTAGTTAGCACCTGGTTACTTTCAGAGACTGCTGACTTTCAGGTCTGTCTGTAGAAGCTAGGTCAGTATTCTTCTATACCTGCCTCCAGAATTGCAAATAGTGACACTGAGTATATAGATGACTTTATCAAAACAAACACACCATGCAATGTTTTTAAGGCTTCTTAATATCATTCTTTCCCTTAGACCTGAATTTAGTTCCATTTTGATAGATTCCCCTGGGCTTATGCCAAGGAATTGGTGTTTCTGAAGCCCCTCAGAGACTTTGTTATGGGTGGTTTTCCTATAAGCGAACTCAACGTATCTATACATTTCCAAAGCCCCTTTGGGAATGTATAGATCCGTTGAGTTCGCTTATAGGAAATCGAGACCAAACAATCTGAAAGTCCCCCTACGTTAGGAATGTTGACTGGCTCTACCTATAAGCTAGGCCCAAGGCTTTAAGACACTAAGTAGAACATTTCAGTGAAGCCGTCACACTTTGAGATCAGACAGCCTGGTTTCTACCAGGAAGGGCAAATATGGATGACAATAAATGTAATGTGCCCAGTGATGGCTGGGTGCTCATGGGACAGTAGAGAGTCCATGTTGAGGGGTGGCGTATGAGTGGAGTGAGAGCAAGTAGATAGTTGGAGTATCATTTCAAGAGGATCAGTGAGCAATGGGACAGGATAGAGGAAAAATGAAACCACAGTGGACATGATGTAGGGGCTATCGGATTGAGGTTGACAGAATGTCTTCTAAAGGTAGTCCAGGGATTTGTGTGGGGATCTAGAAAAGAATTAGCACTTTGGGATATTGGGAAGTTTCTTGGAGGACCTGGTGCTGTGTCTGGAGGTACACTTAAAGGAAAACAGGGACCTCTAGCATCAAATAACCATGAGGTCTGAGGCTTGCATGGGACAACCCCCAGAACATTTCAGTGACAGAGGAATTCCAAGGAAGAAGAACCACACTAGAATCTGATAGATTTTTGTTTAAATTCAGAGAAGTTCTGTTCTCAAAAGAGTGAATGCTTTCTCTTAAGGTAGCTAGAAATCATTTTCTTTTGAGATGTAATAATGATCTTATCGACTCTTGCCAAATCTTTGTACCATCGGCGTCGATCTGTGGCAGACAGTTTACCGAGTGCCAAGCTCAGTTTCCAGTTGCTGCTCTGAGGGGGTGGGAAACCCGCACTCCCTGAACAGCAGCAAATGGATAGAATGTTTGGCACCCAGCAGAGTGCGAGTTTAACGTGGCCGAAGGGTGGCATTTGTTCTGTTGATACGCCCAAGGTCATTGGTGCTCTCTCTCAAAATATGTAGGTAATTATTCATTTCTTTGCCTAAGTCCATGAAATCTGCAGGGTTGACACACTTCTCTGGTGAGAACTTTGGAAGGGGGTGACTCCACAGTGCTCTGTCTTGTAGTTTGATGTGGGTCGTTCAAGTATAACCCCTGTTATGAGGGACAGAGAGATTCAACCACTGACCCAAGGTAACCCAGGCAGCAGCGGATTCTGAAACACCACCTTTTTCTTCTAACAACACAAATCCTGTTGTTCTCTCAAGATTGGTACAAAATTCGCTGTTCCCAGAAGCTAAACCTGACCAACTATACTTAATCAATGCTATGCTCTTGTTTCCTATTTCCCCTTTACATTATTTTTTATCATATTTAGATATGGTATCCTGTTTACCCTTATCATATACATAATAATAGATCATAGACATATATACACACAGAACTAACAGAACTAAAGGTGTTCTAACTACTTCATTGTTTCCCCAGGTAGACTTTGAGCTCCATGGGGTTTCCTTTGTCCTCTAATTGTTTAATGTCACCATGCCCACTTGCACAGTGAACAGTACACTGTAGGAGCCAAAGAAATTCTTATTGAAAATCAAAAACACTGACTGTCCCAAATGTTCATGAAGATGTGGAGCAACTAGAACTCTTATTCTCTGCTGGTGGGAATGTAAAATGGCACAGCCACTTTAGAAAACAGTTTGGAAGTTTGTTTGTTTAAGTTAAACATTCATCTACCATATGACCCAACCATTCCATCCCTAGTTATTTATCCAAGAGAAATGAAAACATATATTCATATAAAGACTTGTACACAAATACTCATAGCAGTTTTATTTGTAATGGTCTAAAACTGGAACAACCAATATATCTACAGGTAAACGGATAAACAAATTGTGATATATTCATACACTGGAGTACTACTTACCAATAAAAAGCAACAAACTATTGCCCTGGCCAGTGTTCTCAGTGGTTAGAGCATTGGCCTGTGCACCAAAGGGTTGCAGGTTCGAATCCAATCAAGGGCATGCACCTGGGTTTCAGGTTCACTCTCCACCCCCAGTTGGGGTGCAGAAGGCAATTAGTTGATGTGTGTCTCTCACATCCATGTTTCTCTCTCTCCCTCCCTCCCTTTCTCTCTGTCTGAACAGGCAATGGAAAAAATATCCTCAGGTGAGGTTTTTTAAAAAAGCAACAAACTATTATATACATATAATGCGGATAAATCTGCAAATAAGTACACTGAATGCAAAACAGGCAGACAAAAAAGAGTACATATTATATTTCCATTTATATAAAATTCTAGGAAATGCAAATTACTATACCATGCGGCTGCCTGGGGAATGGGAGGGCTGGAGGAGTAGATTATGAAGACAATGAGGGAGCATTTTGGGTGATGGATACATTCATTATCTTGATTGTGGTGATGTTTAACAGATATATACATATGTCAAAAATCATCAAACTTACATTTTAAATGTTTGGTTTATTGTCAACTGTACCTCATAAAGATGCGGGGGCGGGGGGACAAAAGGAAAGCGCTGAAACTATTCTGCACCCATCACTTTCCCGTTAGTATTCTACTGTGTCCATGTTTCCATGGTGGGAAGCTTCCCCTTTGAGGCAAGCATAGAAATGACATGAGCAGATGGGACATGTCGGTCAGGCAGAGCTGGTGGGACCCAACCGTGCTACTTACACAGTGCATAACCCTGGGCCAGTTACTCAGAGTCCTTAGACCTCAGTTTCCTCTTCTATTAAATGGAACTAATTATATACCCACCTTAGAGAGATGGTATAAAAAAATAAATTAGGTAAAAGGCCTAGCACTTTATAAATGGTAACATCACACATTACATATTGCTAACACCTTTTTATTTTCCATTTTTTTATGAGGCTGGCACACAGTTATTGAGAACGTCCTCAGCTTGATTTCATTCTCACTGATTCCCAACCAATTACTGAGAATAAAGCAACTAACAAAGAAGGAGTTGAAAATATAAATAATACAAAATCACTTCTGGGCACCTGTCCACTTCACTCTCCGTCATTTGTGCTCAGCTGGGTTGGCAGCACATGTGTGTTCAGATGTTCTAAGTGGAGAACAGGATCCTACAGAGAATGTGGGTCACGGGCCAGGAGGGAACTGACCAACTGAACAGCATCCAGAGGTACTTGAAAGAGGGAGGGTTTTGATTGAGTCCGATTTTAAATGCGAGCTCAGCCACTTACTATTTGTATGTGAAACCCCGGACAGGTTATTAAACTTCTCAGATCCTCCCTTTACCCATTTGTGATATGTAAATAGCAGTCCACATGTCACAAATTTACTGTAACAAATATATTAATATTAGAAATAATTTCAAGAGTAAATATATGTAGAATGGTCCTTATTCCACTTCTTATTATCAAGGAGGGCAACTTGTGCACTGATGATAAACACACAATTTAACCTGACAGTAATGGTGTTATACCAAACTTACTTTGGAATAAGTGCGTGTGTGTGTGTGTGTGTGTGTGTGTGTGTGTGTGTGTGTGTGTGAGAGAGAGAGAGAGAGAGAGAGAGAGTTGAAACTGCCCCATCTCTCCAGACCTTCTATTAATATTTCTTTTAAGGAGAAAATTTTGTCACATTAAAAACTAAGTGCTGGGCCTGGCTGGTGTTGTTCAGTGATTGAGCTTCGACCCATGAACCAAGAGGTCACTGGTTCAATTCCTGGTCAGGGCACATGCCTGGGTTGTGGGTTCGATCCCCAGTAGGGAGAGTGCAGGAGGCAGCCGATCAATGATGTTTCTCTCTCATTGATGTCTCTCTATTCCTCTCCCTTACTCTCTCTCCCTAAAAAATCAATTTAAAACATATTTTAAAAAAACAACCAAAACAAACAAAACAGACACTAAGTGCTGGAAGGCAAAAAACAAACAAACAGAAAACTAAAGCAGTACTTCTGTTCCAAACCAACTCTAATTCCTAAGGCAGGCCCACTCCCTGGCCCAGGTGTGTCCATATTTGGGACCATAAGGTATAAAGGGACCACCTGAGGAGGAGCTGGACCCAGAAGCTCTGTCTGGGAGATGGAGGCAGAAAGGGCCAGAGGGAGCCAAGGAGACGGCTCTCCTCGAGGCAGGAAGCCCCTCAACTGGCCCTGGGAGGGCTCTTTCTCACACACAGCATCTGCTCATGGATATGAAAGACTTGCCACCACTTCTTGTTCTTCGCTCACTTTCCATGGAGTGTTAGCACAACCATGGTTGATTTTACATGGCTGTCCTGGGAAGGGGAGGCAGCTGGAAACGCTGCAGATAAAATGCAAAAGTACTATATAGCATGAGCTGTGATTGAGGTTATGGGGATATAGGAGAGTTTCCCTGCTATTTTTTTCATCAGCTTTAATTCTCCTTCACCTCTGAGTGGCTGTAAATTACTTCAGAGTTTTTCCCCACCTCACCTCCTCCTCTTCTCTTCCCTCCATTTCCCTTCACAGCCCCTAGAGGTAGATGAGTCAGAATTAGTGGAGGAGTAATTACCTCATCTGCTTCTCCTTTACCACTTACCACCAACCCACTTCCCATTAAAACCTGAGATCCTGCTTGCATGTTGCAAAGTGCCCAGAGTGCCTTGAAGAAGCATGTGGGTTCATAGGGACAGCTTATGCTGTCAGCTTTAGAGTTGAGAGAATAAATGAAGGTATGTATGCTCGTCAAATCAGAGACCTATGTCACTGAATGTGTTAAAATATGAGAACAGGAATAGACTCCTGGGTTCTCCTTTGCTGCCTTATTTGATGCCATGCAAGACATGGTTTGCATGACAATGCTCTCTTTTCCTCCTACTATAAGCTGTTTTCATCACCCTAGTCAAGCTTCCAATCTCTGTATCTTGTTACTACTGAACATTTTGCTCAGAAATCCCTTGCTTCCTCTTCAGTTTTGGTTCACTAGATGTATGTGTCTTTCTTTATGGACTGCATTTATTCTGTTATGTTTGTTTGCAGAGCTTTATGGACATTTATGTATGAAAATATGTTGTGTGGTTGTTACTATCATAAACCACAATTACCTGGTTAGGACTTGACTGTGGACTGTGGTTACCCACTTTCTGAGTGGCAACATTTGGCTCCTCTGTCCTGTAGTCTAGATGGACTCCTCACAACACCTGTTTTTTCAGGCCTTCAGGGCAGGCCAAGAGGTGACATTCTTTGGCAGACTAGGTGGCAGATCTGGAGGGAGGGATGTTCTGTGTATTGGGCCTTGGAGCTATATACAGTGGGGCCTTGACTTACGAGTGTCCGACTAACGAGTTTTTTGAGATACCAGCTGTCTCTTGGCCACTTTTTGCATTGAGTTGATAAAGTAATTTGAGTTAACGAGCTCCTTCACGAGCTCGGTCTTGGAACGAATTACACTCGTAAGTCAAGGCCCCACTGTACAGTCAAGAGAAGAAGCAGCTGGCAGGGAGGACGCCATGTTGGTTAGAACAACTGTCAGCAGCACCGCCAGCTGAGAGGTGGGGGGAAGAGAGAAGAGTACAGGCCAGAAGGAATGGAAGTTGGTGGGATAAATAAAAAAAAAGAATTAATTGGACAGAAGTAGATAGACGAAGATGAAAGAAGAGCACTGAGTCTAAGCAGGGACGCCACTAGCCCATACTTTCCCTTTGGGCGAATTAGAAAAAGTTGCCTGTTACTCTGTGGGGAGGTGGTCCTATGTTCGGGTACACAGCTTGGTGAGCAGAGATTAGATTGCATTTTAGCTATTGTCTGCCTCCTTGCTGTGGTGTCCTTGTCCGTGCAGCTCTGAGTGGACTGAAGAAGAATATGCTCTAAACCAGTGATGGCGAACCTATGACACGCGTGTCGGAGGTGACACGCAAACTCATTTTTTTTGGTTGATTTTTCTTTGTTAAATGGCATTTAAATATGTAAAATAAATATCAAAAATATAAGTCTTTGTTTTACTACGGTTGCAAATATCAAAAAATTTCTATATGTGACATGGCACCAGAGTTAAGTTAGGGTTTTTCAAAATGCTGACATGCCGAGCTCAAAAGGTTCGCCATCACTGCTCTAAGCAGTGGTCCACTTTTAGTATGTTACCTCTGGAGAGAAACCTTCCTCTCTGGTGGTCATATTATAATATTCTTTTACATAATCTAGTGGGATTTACAAGTTTTCTGAACATCCCGCCTCATTTGATCCCCCAAGCAGCCCTGTGAGTGTATTGCTATCCCCACTGTGTAGACAAACAGACAGGTTCTGGAGATCAGGTTGCTCACAGAGAACACATGACACCAAGCAGCCATGATTTAAATCCAGATCCTCTGAAAGAAGTCCTGAGCTTTTCCGCTGTCTCAGGCTACCCGCACTGACAGCACCCAGATGGAATACATGAGGCTGTGTTTGGGAATAATCACTGCCATGCCTCATGGGTAAGCCTCATTACGCTGGGCATATGCAGTAATTAAGACAACTCAGCCTCTTGTCTACACCAGGATAATTGGCCTGTCACCAAGGTCACTTGGAGGAATGAACTCCTCTGCCTCAGTTTCCTGGTATGTAAACTGGGGCTAGTAATATCTACCCCAGATCTCACCGGGTTGCTCATAATCATAATTATATTTCTGAATATTAAACTCCACAGGACAGGGTTTCTGTGTGTTTCCTATAATCACTATCTCCAAAGACAAGAACAATGCCTGGCACGAATAGGTGCTCAATATATATTTGTTAAAAGAATATATGGATTTGAATGTTTACTGCATTGTTGGTATTGGGCAAAAGGCTTTACAAACGTAATTTTATTTATTCCTCGCCACAGATCTGCAGGCCGGGTATAGTAACCTCTATTTCACAGGTGAGGAAATCATGACGCCGAGGGTGAAGTAACGTTCCAGATGTCACACAGCTAGTGAGAGGCAGGGCTGGGGTTGAAGCACAAGATTGTCTGATTCTACAGTGTATGCGCTTAGCTACTAGAGTTGTTTGAAAGATTAAATAACATTAGGTACTGGATCTAGCACTGTGTGGAACACTGAGGTGCTTGGTTAGTGAAAATTCCCCTTCTCATTCTAAATCCAAAATTCATGATCACTTTTATTTTTTGTATTTTTATTTAGTTATTGAATTTATTGGGGTGATATTGGTTAATAAAATTACATTGGTTTCAGATGTACAGTTCTATAATACATCATCTGTATATTGTGTGCTCACCACCCAAATTTAAATCTAGTTCCACACACGGTAGTTATAAAATAGTCACGGGGATGAAAAGTTCAACATAGGGAATATAATCACCATATTGTTGTCTGTGTCTGTGAGTTTTTGTGTGTGTTTGTTTGGGGTTTTTTTGCTTAATCTCTTCACCTTTTTCACACAGCTTTCAAACCCCCTCCCCTCTGACAACTGTCAGTCTGTTCGCTGTGTCCGTAAGTCTGTTTCCATTTTAAAATGTCTTAGGAAGCTTGGCCGGCATGGCTCAGTGGTTGAGTGTTGACCTATGAAGCAGGAGGTCACAGTTCGTTTCCTGGGCAGGGCACTTGCCCCAGGAGGTCACAGTTCGATTCCTGGGCAGGGCACTTGCCCGGGTTGCAAACTTGATCTCCAGTAGGGGGCATGCAGAAGGCAGCCAATCAATGATTCTCTATCATCATTGATGTTTCTCTCTCTCTCTCTCTCTCTCCCTCTCTCTCTCTCTCTCTCTCCCCCCCCTCCCTCTCCCTTCCTCTCTGAAATCAATAAAAATATGTTTAAAAAATAAAATGTCTTAGGAATAAACAAATAAAATGTTGTAGGAATAAGAGGTTTTAGTTGGTAAATAACTGGGAGCCCAATTTCTGATGGCTCACTAACAAGATTCTCTCTCCCTGTCAGGCTCTCTGTGATGACAATTTCTTGGGGCTGCCAATTGATGGCTTTTTCTCCTTCAAACACCTACCCCACGTTAGCTTTGGTGAGGCTTGTTCTCACCATCTCACAGCTTGGGAGACAATGATACTGGCTTCTCTCCAAGGATAGAGGAGCAGCCAAAAGCCACTAACATCCCATATGGTGGTAGACACAGTTCTCTGTCTTCATAATGTATGCATCCCAAGAGGCCTCATGGTAAAGCACTTAATATTGCAATTGGTAGGGTTTTTGTGTGCAATCAGTAATCTATCTTTCTTCACCTTTCAGAAACAGAAAAAAAATGGCATTTAGAAAATATCAAGTAAATAGTTATAATAAATTCTAATGATACAAACAGAGTTGCTGGAACCCCGTAGCCCCTTAATATGAAAAGCAGACAACTGTGTGCCAACAATAAAATAGACGCAGAAGTGACCACTGTTCATGAAAAGAGGGAGCTCCCATCCTACCAAACCCCATCTACAAATAGAAAACATGACTTTGAAATAAAAATAAACACACGGTAGTTATACAGTAGCCACGGGGATGTGAAGTTCAGCATAGGAAATATAGTCAATAATATTGTAATAACTATGCCTGGTGCCTGGTGGGCACTGGCAATAGCAGAAGGGGAGAGCACTTTGTAAAGATGCGATTGTCTAACCATGATTTATACCTGAAACTAACATAAAATAATATTGAATGTAAACTGTAATTGGAAAGAAAAATAATGGGTTCAGACACTAGCTCTGCCCTTCCTAGCCTTGTCATTTTGGGTGAGATAGTCTCCCTGCTGAGCCTCGGCCATCCTCTCTCATATGAGGGTGGCAATCCCTGTGTCGCCGGCGCTCTGTGAGGACTAAAGGAGGCAACAGATGTGGCCGACCTGGCCCAGGGCCCGGCCTAGTGGGGGCACTAGGGTTGCCAGTGCGGTAAGTGGGTAGTCAGATAAGGTGCAGGAGGCGATCACAAAGATAGTGAAGAGTCCGTGTGTTGCCCTCACATTAGGAATGACATCATCATAGTCATTTTTGCAGCAAGGAAATGTAAAACCGAAGTTACATATGATTATAGTTGGTCAAGAGAAGGGCCATTTTGAAGTAAAAGATGCAAGTGATTATGAGGCCAGTGTCAAGGGCTGCGGCCCAGAAACCAGACCCAGACCTGAATCCGCTGGAGCGCTTCTCTACTCCTGCCTCAGCTGCTCCCCCAAGAAGTGGAATAAACATCTACCACGCACTGGCTGCTGGAGTGAGGCAAAACTCATGAGCCTGTGGTATCTTCAAATGAGAAGGATGATGTGATCTGGAAAGGTGTCCTTGTCCCCCTCCTTGTGTCATCTAAATTGCAAAGGCTGAAAGCAAGGTTAATACGTAGAGAAAAACACACACAACCGATTCCCCGAATGGACTGAAGCTGAGTCTAAGTTCTATTCATTCAACAAGTGATTGTTGAGGTTCTATATACCAGAGTCTCTGCTCGGCACAGCACATAAGAGACACAGGTATTTGAAACACCAGCAAGAATGAAACGGCATTGAAATGGTTAGGGTGGTATCATTAGGGGTGTGAAAGGTTCTTTGCATTTCATGTGCTTTGGCAGGTGGTTGAAAGACAAGAGAAGGTGCCTCATCGATTGAGAGAGAACAGTCTCTTTCTCCAGGGACTTCCCCCCCATTTAAATGCCCCCTATCATCTCATCTGTTCCAGAAGGATAAATGGCCCCTTCTGAAGGGTACAGTGTTGTTTAATGACACATAATAATAACATGAATAACAGAGAAAACACCAACAAGATCGTTCTACTCTTTAGGAACAGTGAGGGAGAATGGGGGTGAAAAGATAGCAGCCAATTACCTACCGTAGAATTTGGTTGTTGTGTTGGGATGATTGTTCTGGTGGAATGTGTAATAAGGCTTATTGAACTTCCACAATTTGATGTGTATGTACTCTTCCCAGCCAAACAGAAAGTATAGCAACTCAGTGCTAGGATGAGCAGCATAACAAGACATGAATGTGAGAAAAACGGGTGGAGAGTGTGCTGCACAGGTGAGTGACACCAAGGCCTGCCAGTAGGTAACACTCTCTGCTTCGCGGTGTCACAGCAATGGCACCTGGAAGAAATCCCATGAGAAAAGGATTAAAATAATGGAAGT
The DNA here is from genome assembly GCF_000327345.1 of Myotis davidii. Lineage (NCBI taxonomy): Eukaryota > Metazoa > Chordata > Mammalia > Chiroptera > Vespertilionidae > Myotis > Myotis davidii. The sequence goes on along the minus strand of NW_006286678.1, from coordinate 835,377 downwards.
TTCTATCTGGAAAAAAAGTATAACACTCCAATATCCCTGTGTAGAAGTGTCAAGTGGAGTAACAATTCTTTGAATAGAAAATAAGCATTAATTACCAACTGCAAAGGACATGGGGTTCTGTTAGAGATGTTTTGAGGAGAGATGGGTCTCCTAGGACCCTCTGACAACAGGGAACATTATAATGATTCTCTCTCTCTCTCTCACACAACAGGGAACATTCCAGTCTATGAAAATATTAGCTCTTCTGTCTCATGTCATTTAATCATTGGCATCGTAAAATCTTAGGTACAAATGGGGGTTGATATAGCAAATATAACCATAATTTATTGAGCATCTACTCTGTGCCCATCACTGGGGTAAGCCTTCTGTGTAAACTACCTTATTTTTCATGATGATTTATGAGGTAGCTATTATCATTGACAGTTTTCAGAATAGAATAGAGAATTAGAAAGATTAAATACCTTGCCAAAAATCACACTGTAGGTGGCAAATCTGAGTACTCTCTGTTTGATGGAATTGAAGTCGGGTCAAAGCTCATGTTGTAATAATAATGATGGCTTTTTCCTAGCACAAGATGAGCAAGAGGATTCTAGGTTGTATATGGGTAAACACTTTAAAACCTATCTATTTCTTGAATGAAGATTAGAAAGAAATCTAACTCATGACTTCATTCTGGGTATTTTTTAAATGAGACTAAGTAAAAATTGTTGATTTAAAGGTAATTTTCTAGCCATCACATGGATATAGGAAAGCCTTGAATAAATATGTAATTGAAATTGAGAAGCTGCAGTAGGAAATGTCCTTACCTGATTCTTGAACTTCTGTCACCAGCACCCTATATGTTTACATTCTCTAAATATCAGTTCCTGTACCCATTCTGTGATTCTCCAACTAGATCAATCCCATTGTTGATTTTCTCTGCTCCTGTTTCTTTGATGCCTAACAGTATAGGGGAAAGAAAGCATGAACTGGCCACACCACTGCATATTGTACCCAGCCCCAATTTGGTTCTCCCTGTTGGTATGAAATTCTGTTCTCTATCCCAAACCTTTACCGTGTTTCTCAATCCAGTTCCATCTGAACATCCCTCTCGCTAGAAGTTTCCTCTTTCACCAAGAAAATACCCCATTAGAGTTACTCTAACTAGTACATATAAGTAAACTGAGGCACAAAGGTTAAGTAACTTGCCCAAGGTCTCACTGGTAATGGTAGAGCTGGGATTAAAACCTTACCCTGGAACACAGGACCCCCTAACCTTATCAGGGAAATCCCCAACCTCCCAGCCAATCCTGCCCTATCCCCATGTTGCCTTGTCTAACATCCTGTAAAACTCACTCTTGCCCAAATTCTGGAAGAGTGCTCCACTGCTTCTGAGACCAGTGCTCACCCCTCCGTGGCTTGCTTCCCCTTGGAAAAAGGAGATCAAATTTTGAGCACAGTGTCACCTCAGTTCTGACACAGTGCGGTCACAGCCCAGCCACCCAATGACTTTAGAAGGTCGCTTGACATTAGGTGAAAAGAGCTTCAATAAAGAGATGATGGAGGAAGAAGCCAGATTGCAATTGGTAAAGATGAGAAAATTACATCATATAGAGCACTCTTTAGATTAGATGAAAAGAGGAAGGGGAGTTAGGAAAATAGAAAGGAGTAAGAGGGTTTCTTCATGGAATGAGACAAGATTGACTCCTAGGAAGAAGAGGAAGTCAGTGGGGGGAAAAGTGAGATGGGAGATGACAGGACCGGAATTCAAGTGGAGGGACTGGCCCTCATCCTAGAAACATGTGAGACAAAACAGCAAGTACAAATCCTTTCTTTGGGAATCGTAGGAAAAGTGAGACTGGGAAGGAAGGCAGCCGATAAAAGATGAACTCTCAATCCAGCTACACTGGTTGCCTCGATCTCAATCATGTGGGGAAAGTCTGGGGAACAGTGTGGCATTCATGCCTCAGAGTTTTCTCTCCAAGGGGCCGGGGAGCTGGGGCATTTTACTCCAATTACCATCAGCCATTGGCTGGGGGCTGCTTTCAAGAGCTTCTGTTTTGTTTTGTTTTGAGATGAGCATATGTTGCTTTGTTACAATAAACACAATATATTTTGAGAATAAAAGTACAGGGCCTGGCTCTATTTAGTATTATGGCAATAAAGGAATGAACTAAAGGTTGTTCAATGTCCAGTTTTCCCCATATAGCAATTTGTGCTCTCACGGTGTGTGATAAAGTGTTTTAAAATTACTTTTCAGGTTACATTGTGATACATCCGTTTGTCTATCTGCCTCTCCGGTAGCCAAAGCTCTCCCAGGACTGGGATGATTATTATTCATCTTTATATGCCTAGCACATAGGTCAGGAATTTAGTAGGTGATGAGTAAATGTTGAATAACCGAGTAAACAGTACACGAAAGAGAGTTGACAGGTTTCGATTTTAGTTCCAAGGCATGATGTTGGCAACCACATCATCCATCTTGCTCTTACCGAGGGGCGTAGTCAATGTACTTACATTAAAACAAACTCTGATTTGAAAAAAGCAGTGGTTATCAAACCTAGCCGACGATCAAAATATCTGGGAGCTCCACTCCCACACAACCCAATAGAAGTCTGATGGAAAGAATCTCCAGTTGTAAATAACATCGTGGCAAAAATTCAACCCACCCCAGGAAGTCCTTCAGACAAAGTTAATATAAAAAGATCTGGGTCCAAGAGTTCTCATTCTCTGGCCTTTTCAGCCTGCATTGCAGGATGTGAGCCATTATCCTCTGCTTCAGGTAAAATGTCCCCAGGCTAAGAGATATAGAGAGTGCAGAATTGGGAGTTTGGCCAGATTAACTGAAGTAGTAAGGCTCAAGGGATATGTGCTGGCAACAAGAGCTTCTCCTGTGCTTGGAAGGGTGAATAGAAGTGTGGGATTTAATGGACTCTCCATTACCTTTCATGTAATAGGTGTGTGTATATTAAATTTAGCTCAGATCTTTGTTACATACCCTTGATTTTAAGAGTTAAAAGTGTGTCTAGACAGGAATCTATAAGATAAAGACCTTCTTTTTTCCATCTTACATATCTAATTGATCATCTTAATGATGCCTGACTCCATTTTCAGTAGAATTAGATGGTCTTATTTGATTTCTCATTACTGATCTTTCAGAAACACCTGGAAATGAAATTTCACTGTGAAAAATCAAATTTATGTGACTAAACACATAGAAATTAAAAATCATCAATCAGACGGTCTAGATATCTGAGTTAAATTCTCCCCCTATAGAATTCATTGCTGGGGTCTTTCTCATCATCTAGAAGGGTTCCAGGAATCTGGAGAAGGGCTGCATGTAAATTAAGAGACTAGACATGAAATATAAATTTGTAATACATGGGGGAGCCAGAGGAGGGCTTAGCTTCAGTAACCAAGTTCTCTCTCTGAATCTCCCGACCCCTCACTTTTTATTAACACAAATTGTCCTAAAGCAAAGAAGATATACATATCAAAGGTTAAGGTTTAGCATACAGTAGGCATTGTCAGGTTGGGGGAAACTGCTTTTGGCAGCAGCAGGTAATAACATGTAGATTTTCAGGTTTGGGAAATGCCCTCCGCTGTCTGGCAGCAGGCAATGATATATGCAAGTCTTCAGGTTTGGGGAAATGCTTTCAGCTATTCCAGCAGGCAATAATATGTATCTTCAGCCCTGCTGACGCCTCAAGGTTCCATCAACCTTTTGATGAAACTTCTTCCATTTATGACCTGCTGGAATTAGCCCCCAGCAATTCATAACCTTAAGATAAGTCTTAGAGCCCTGGTTGGTATGACTCGGTTGGACACATGCCCAGATTGAGGACTCAATCCCTGGTGAGAGGTGTGCAGGAGGACGCCGATCAATGTATTGCTCTCACATGGATGTTTCTCTCTCTCCCTCTACCTTCCTCTCTCTGTAAAAATAAATTTTAAAAATAAGTCATAACATGTTTGGGCTCCCTTATTACAGAGACTTAAATACAGGCATTATTCTCAGATTCATTGTATTTTGAGTTGTCTTGGTGTGAAAGAGTTGAGGGATCATTTAGTCTATAGTAATATAAGTTTTGTCTAGACTTTCTTCTCTGGAGTTTAGATCCAACTGAAAATGACTTTTTGCCTCCATAAAGAACTGATCACTGCCGGAAGCTGGTCCATCCTTGCTGCTTGACACAGTCGCTGCAGGAAAGAAACATCTGCACAGCATATGTTTCAAGGGACCTGGCGTATATAGCATACTGTTCTTAATATGTTTGCTCCCCTTAGCGCTGTGTGTTTTAACCAAGGTCACCTCTCCGAGAAAGGTTGTTTCCCCAGGTAGGGATTTTTCCCTGAAGTCAGGGAGGGGATGAAACTCCTTAACTAAGTGCCAGGCGGGTAGTTAATCACTTTAACTACAAACAATCATGCTTAAGCTACATAATCTTTACTCCCTGGAATGGAGATAAGAAACGCCCTAACCTTTGTAATAGAAATTGACAGGATTAAAATCAACTGGTATAAATACGGATGTAACAAGACAATAAACGGCAGAACTTCTCTGGAGATCCAGACCAGAACTTGGCTGGAGATCCTGGCTAGGCTGCTGATCAACTGAACGCTGTCTCCATGTCATTCCTTCTTCGCCGACTCCGTCTACACCTTTGGGAACCCCTGGACCTGCTGGGGTTGGACCCCGGCAGATCACTTTACTTTCCCTTTAATATGTGAGTCTGCTTACTAAATACCAGAAAAAAGAATTAAAATATTTCAAAGGGATTGCCTCTAAAGAGTAGGATATGGAGGTGAGAAGAGATGAAACGGGAGACTGCTATTGGGGTCATAAGCTTGTAGTTTTATCTGACCTTTTAAACTCAGCACATAGATTACTTTATAAATAATGGTTTGTGGAACCAGAGAGAAAGACTAAAAGAGGGACAAGCGGGAAGAGGTGGTGAGTCAGAGCTACAGGATGAAAGAACAAAGACTCCAGGGAGGTGAAGTTGATAAAGCGGCCACATCTGAAACAAGCTGGAAGGAATATCATGTGACACACATGAATAGAAGAGGGCATTGGTGGGGACTGAGTTAGTTGAAATGAACAGCCCTTGTGTTGTAAGAGGGTGTCGCTTTGCACCTCGCTTTCCAGGAACCAAGACCCTGAGAGTCAGACCCTTAAGACTATAATTAAGATTCTTCCACAGAAAGGAATTATTTCACTTATTATGACATGATGATACCAGAACACAATGCAGCTCTTTTTGTACCTAGAAATATTTGGTGGTGGTAATAGCATTACCTTATAGGATAAAAAGATGAAGTGAGGCCCTAATCAGCTTTTCTCAGTGGACAAAGAGTGGGCCCACAGACTTAAGGGTCCCAGGTTCAATTCCAGTCAAGGGCATGTACCTCGGTTGTAGGCTCAATCCTTGGCCCCAGTCGGGGCATGTGCAGGAGGCAACCAATGGATGTGTCTCTTTCACATTGATGTTTCTTTCTCTATTTCTCCCCTCCCTCCTTCCCTTCCACTCTCTCTAAAAATCAATGGAAAAATATCCTCGGTGAGGATTAACAAAATAAAACAAAAAGATGGAGTGAGGGTACTAAGTGTAGATGAAAAGGCCTATTGGGTTCCTAAAGTGTGAACCTGGGGAAACCTTGAACTTCTAGAAGTGGGTAGAACAGAGAGAATGGTTTATTCCTCTCTGGCCTTCCTCTGTAACTAAAGAAGTGGTGCTTCATCTGAAGACCAGGCTGGAGAACTGCTTTTGTTTAATTCTGTGTGATACTGAAGTTTCTTTCACAGTTAAGTAGAACAGTAATCTCCACTTCCAAGAGTGGTTGTGGGGACCACATGAAGACATCAGTGTAGAAGGCTGCCTAGTTGATGATATAAAGCACCAATTTGTGCTTTTTCCTCTCTTGGTTTTGGGGGCATTTGGTACTTTACTCCTCTTTGATCAAAATGAAAGCATTCACCCAAGAAAGCCATTTTATCATGGGATTTGAGTCTTTAGACTTTTGTCCAAAAACAAGGATTATACATTTCATGATGTAATATGCATAACAAATGTGAGAATTTAAAATGTAGCCTTTAAGGCTGTTGAAACAAATGCTTTTTTAATATGGACCAAACCGAGATCAGCAAAGAGCTCAGGTTTCACGGACAGCATAAAATTGGACAAATTCCTGGATAAAAGGCTTATAATCTAATTAGCCATTGGGATTCCATAAATATTTATGCAGAAGTCATAGGACTGGAAAGAATTTCAAATTAAATGCAAATGCGATTTCTAAAAAAGTCTTTAGCTTTCTTGTTCACTCCAACCTCTTATGTGCATTCAAAATGTCATTGAAATATTTAAAAAAAAAAATGTGGCCACTTTAGTGTGACAAGTTGTCTGTAGCGGATTGGGTGGCTGGATATAAAACATTATTCCCCTTCAGCTATTAAAGCTGTCCTTGAAAAAGAATCTCTCAATTTCCTTCAAGATCACTTGTGCTTCAGTGAATAGCATTAAACCTCTTTGCTTTTGATAATGTCACTTCATCGACAGGATTGTTTTTGCCCTTGACCTACAAGAGATACAAGTGGGAGGTTCCTAACTGAATGGCCTCGTCAGCTGAAGATAAGAATGATTTCCTGATCACCAGAGCTGCTCCTAAGTGCGAGAGTATTTTCCGTCCCTGCAGATGTTCAAATGCAGGTTCTGTACATGGTAGTTAGCATGTTGCCTCAGTTACTCCAAAATGCTCTGACTCTAGGAAACCGAAGAGAAGTTGGACGTGCCTTAGGTTGAAAAATGTATTGGGTGATTGGATATCCTTCCAATAACTTGCAAATAAGCACAACTGTCTACTGTTGTCAGAGAATAGCAGGAACTCATTAGGTTTGTTTCTATATTTCACTGTGTCTCCACACACCTTGAAGAACACATTAATAAGCTGGGTTTGCATCTTTGCACTAAGGCTTACTGGTTGTGTGACCTAGGACAAGTTGTGCAGCCATTCTAATCCTCAGTTTCCTTCCCTGTAAAATGGGGCTGTTAATAATAGTGCCTGCCTTGTAAGATTATTGCAGGGATTCTTAAGGCAAAGCTGGCGTGCCTAGCACAGCATAGCACATGGTAGGCATTCAAAATATGTTATTTATTAAAAGGGGGGGAGGGGGGAAATAGTGCCTTGTAAAGATATTTCCTCATACCCCAAGATTTTCTTGTGTTTATGGGATGTTATTACCTAACTAGAGGCCTGGTGCATGAAAATTCATGCACAGGAGGGGGGGTCTCAGGCCGGCTTGCCCCCTCTCACAGTCCGGGAGCCCTCAGGGGTGGGAGGCAACCAGGCCATCAGGGGAAGGCGACACCCCCATCACACCTCTGCTGCTGCCACTGCCAGCAGTGCAAGTCTTGGCCGGCCCTGGTTACCTGAGCCTCGGGCGGCCCTGGGTGGCTGGGGAGCTGAGGGGACTGGGGGACTCTGGAGGCAGGTGCACAGCAGGGCTGAGAGGACTGGGCACCACCATCTTGTGGTTGTGGGCGCCGCCATGTTTGAGGACATAACAGCAATTAGCATAGTCCCTCCTTATTGGCTGTGAGCGCTGCCATCTTTGCGATGGCATGAGGGTCAATTAGCATATTCCCTCTTTATTAGATAGGATTGCAAGCTGTGTAAAAGTCCTTTTCTGAAATTCTAAGCATAGGATGGGTCCTTGGACTAGGTGACTTCCTATCCTGAGACTCCATTATTTTTGGATATTTGATTCAAAGTATTTACTTAGGGTAAATATTTCACTATTTCTTATCCCCAGATATCAATAGTCTGGCTATACTGGGTAAGCATCATGTAGGGCGGGGAGCTAGCAGGGAGTGGTACTCTGTGGAGTTTGGAGCCCAGTGGGACTAGTTTATGTTCTAGCTTCAACACTTTCAGTCTGGTAACCATCTGAGGCGAATCACTTAACCTGAGCTTCAGTATCCACAACAGTAGAATGAGGAGGACAGACTATGCAGAATATCTGGAATAAAGAGGTAGTGACTTAGTGGGTGTTCTATCCTAGGGCACTTGGTCTCCAGGAAACAATCTTTCTGTTGGCTGCAGCTGTCACTTTTCAGTCAGGTGTGTCTGCGTGATTAAACCCAGCCTGACCCCGAAAGCATGAATAGCTCCTGCCTTGCCTTGGTCCCAACACAAAATCAATGTAACATGTTGAATTACACTCAGATTGTGTTACTCGAAAGGCCAGAAATAAAATGCTTTCCTTAGAGACAGTTGGGGCTCATCCACACATCAGTGACAAAAGTACCTGACTTCCCAAGGGCAAAGCAAATGAGTTTGCGACTGGCTTTATTTACTTAGGGGAAAAACTTGGGAGTTTTGTGCCAACAGCACATGTACAGGCTTCTGCAGCATTCTTCCCCCTTTTCTGAGCTGTTGGGGCAAAGCTGTCTTAGCACAATGTGCCAAACTTGAGGAAATTGGATTTATTAGTTATTATTAAGTGTAGGGCATTCTAGCTTCAACCTCACCATTACTTTTGATTCTTACTTGGGGGAGGAGGGGCTTCTAAATTCTTCAGGGCCTGTGACCTATCACTCTGCACCATTGGCCCATCCCTGACCTCTAGGGGCTATTGTTATTTTGGGGTTGCCCAGATGAATTTGCTCTGTGTTGTAGAGAACGTGATTAAGAGCTCCAGGCAGAACCCACAAGTGCTTTTTAGTTTTTCTTGCTGTTTCCTCCACCCGCTCCCCTTATCTCATTATCCACATTTCTCCTCCAGACTCTAGCATGAATTCCCTCCTTGTAAATCCTTGCTGGCTGAAAGGTGGCCTGCAGACTGCTACTTGCTCGGTGGCCTTGTGCTTTCTCTGTGAGGGGGAAAAATGTGAAATTAACTCACATCCAAATCTGAAGCTCTTCTGAAAATGGATGTGAGCAAATGAGGTGTCCTGGGAACTAGCCAATGTTCGATAATTAATAATCCTTCTATCTGGATGAATAAGGAGTTGTTTAATAAGTTTTGTTGTTGTGCTTTCAAAGCAGTCCCCTCTTATTAAGCAGAATAGCGCAGTAGTGTTTCCCTAATTGATGGTGTCTGGACACGGAAGGGGAAAGCAGCACACTGAACTGCAAGTGCTGAAAATAAAGAGCTTTCATTCAACAAATGTTTACAGAACACCTGGCATGTGCTAAACACCACGCGCATTGTGTCATTTAGCCCTCAGAACCATTCCCCGGTGCAACCACAGCGAGACAAAGGAATAGACAGAAACACAGCAAGGCACAGGGAGCTAGTATAATTTACTTTCTGTGGTGACCTGGGTCCAGATCCACACCTGACAGCTCTAACTCCAGAGCTCAAGTCCGTAGGACTGTGGCTTTTCATTGAGAATCAAAGTTACATTTACTCTTGTGATGAGGGTTGTGGCTGACCCTAGATGAACCCTACCATTCAGTGGCATTCCGAGACATCGGGCTGCTGTGTAGGCTGCTGGTAACCTGGCCAGGTTTCGTTCTGTAGGTTATAAGCTGGCCTGGTACAGAGAGAAGGGACATTATTGCAGAGGTGGTGAAGTGAAAGGAAAGGGTGTTGGAGCTAAGGCAAACTTTAATCACCTCTTCCACACTTCTCCTTGGAACTAGCATAAATATTCCCCACTTTTGTCATTTAGCGCAGTGCTAGCTGCTGTGAGAGACACAGACTTGCTAGTCAGCCAGTCTTGCAGTTCACAATCCAGAAGGAAACAGAACCCACTCACTCATGGAAAGTTAACCATGAACTTTGGTGTTTGGCTGAAAGATAAAAGGAGAGCACAAAAGGGAAGTCATAGACTGGGAACAGGCTAAGAGATTGCCCGGCCTCATCCTGTCATTGATGTCCTAATGTTGCCTGAGATTAAACGCCACACCAATGGCTCGTGGCTTATTAGCAGATCAAAGCATGACTGTTGTGAATGATTGACTGACTGACTGAACTCGGAAGGCTTCCTGGCAGAGGCAGAAACTGAACTATGCCTCGAAGGGTATGTGGAGATCGGAAAAGCAGAAAGGAAATAAGGAAAGGCATTCATGTATATTTAGGGACCCCAATTTATCAGGGGAAGACATTTACAACAGGGTATTGATTTTTTCCCTTCTTTTATTTTTATTTTTTATTTTTAAATTTTGTTTTATTGCTTAAAGTATTATAAAGAGTATTACATATGTCTCCTTCCCCCCACACCCTTTACCTTCCCCCGGCCTCCCCTACCCCCAGTGTCCTGTGTCAATTGGTTATGCTTATCTAGGACATGACTACCCACCATAGACTGCTTTCATATTAAAAAGTTTTCATTTCAGACCATCCTTCATGGTTACCTTAGGTAGGTGAGTTTGCAAGACTGTCACACCCATCTCACTGAATAATAGCCAAAGTCTCTATTGATATGCTGCTTCCCTCTTTTATTTTTATTTTTTATTTTTAAATTTTGTTTTATTGCTTAAAGTATTATAAAGAGTATTACATATGTCTCCTTCCCCCCACACCCTTGACCTTCCCCCGGCCTCCCCTACCCCCAGTGTCCTGTGTCCATTGGTTATGCTTATATGCATGCATACAAGTCCTTCGGTTGATCTTTCCTTTAAGCACGGTATTTTAAAAGGCAATGTGTTGATTTTCAAGAATAGACTGTTTCACACTGTGGCTGATTCTGGGCCAGAGGAAGCTGATGCGGAAAGGACACAATTGGGATTCAGGAGGGGAGCTTGAAGAGGAGGCTGCAGCTGATTGAACAGAGCAAACAGAAAGCTCTTATCACCTGTTCATCACGACTGGAGACAGCACACAAAAAGATGTATGTTTTAGTTTGAGAGATTTAAACAAATAAGAAAAGGCAATTTGACATTCCCACCACTCCCACTCTAATCCTTACTCAATCGTATTTGCTCTTCTAATTATCTTGAATTCACTCGCCTGTCTGTCTCTGCTGCCTTATCCTTACCCCAAACCACCTTCCCCTCTTATCTAGATGATTGAAGTTCTCTTCAACTGGCCACCTCACTATATTCATTCATTTTTTCCGGGGTGGTGGGAGGGAGAGATAATTTTTAATGCTTTTTTTCTTATTGTTGGTCATTTTGCTTTCTGTTTGTGTGTTTTTTACAAATACCCCAGAGAATCGTGCGATGCTGCCAGCATCGGAAGCAATCCTGGGCCACAACTCTGCATGCCCTTTTGCAGCTGGTCCTGTGATGGCAGACTTTCCATCTCACCTTTACTACTGGCTCTGACCCCCACATTACCTTCAAAATAAAGAAACACGCCATCTTTTCTCCCGTATGACTTTGTGGTTGGATTACCATCATTGGTGCACCTTCTTTCTGAGCTCTGGTTTGCCTCTTTTGACTGGGGCCCTCACCGTGTCACCCACACCTGTGGTCGGCAATCTGTTCAGTCATCCCCGACCCCCTTCCCAGAGGCGATACACAGATTTTTGGCTCCTGTGGTGTCAGCACAGTTGATCACAGCTCCTCCCGGAAGACTTGGGGAAACCCGGAATGTCCCACCAGAGGACACACCGCGTCCTCACTTCTGTAATCTTGAATTCCAGAAAGGGACGGAAAGGACGCTTTTATTCTTGTCCCACTGTTCCAAACTACTCTCCGTATCCTGAACAATCCTTTCATAAAATAAAGCCGGGCATAGCAATTTTCTTCCTTAAACCTTTCAATAGCTGACTAGTAGTCTTACAATTAATTCTAAACTTTTTACCAAGGCCTCCTGGCCCTGTATCATCTGGGCCCTCTCTGCTCTGGTCTCTACACGTCCCATTGCCGGGGCTCTTCATGCTTCAGCCACGTGGCCACACTCTGTCTCCTGTCAGGTACTTTCCATATGCTGTTCCCACCACCCTCTTCACTCCTGGGCACCCATGGATCGCTTCTTTGGAGGAGACTTTCCTGGCTCCCTGTAGGTTAACCCCATGACAGGACTCAGAGAGACATTGTCTTTATCTGACTTGTCATTATTTGTTGAATGTCATCATCTTTCCAAGGGACACTTGGGGTTCAGTTGGCAAACAAAATAAGCAAGGAGTTGTGAAACATACATTCTCACAGCTAGAAAAAGATAATAAAATAAACATAATAAATTATAAAGTATGTTAGACCACAGAGGTATAAATAGAAGAGAAAGATAGAGGGTGAGATCAGGAACGCCAGATGAAGGAAGCAGGTTGCAATAGTAAGAGAGAATGGTCAGCATATCTCCAATACCATATGCCAATTACTCAAGACGTGTTACGGTAAACATAAAAACTATGACTATAAAGCTATACCTTTGTATAAAGCCTGGCATGGAATAGTAAGCCCTCAATGCATGTTGATCAGAGAGGCGAGTGGGCAATATACTCATATACTTACACTCATTCAAAATCCATTACAGAACAGATGCAGTCACCCCATGATCACGCAGCAGTGTAGGCAAAGCAAGGCGGGTGCCAATGTTGTCTGAATCCTCCTCTGAAATCTCTCGTGGAGAACGGGAATTTGTCTCACTTCTTTCTCCTGTCTTTTGTGAGACCCCAACAGGGCCCAACAGAGCTATTTAATTAACCTGTCATGAGGGCACAAGGACTTCCTGGCAGTGAATCCTGAGAGCGCCCAAGGACCAAGGAGCTAATCTCACACACACACACACACACACACACACACACACACACACACACACGAAACTACTCTGTTCTAGAGATTTGACGTGAGCATAGATTCGGTATCTCAACTCATGGTTTTCTCCCTCTGTATCTCTCTCTCCTTCTCTGTCTTCCTCCTTCCCTCCCACCTTCCTTCCCTGTCTTCTCTTCTGAAAAACAAACAGCTTGGTTCCTGGGCAGCTGAGCTTTAAATTGGAAATGCAGTCTTCCTTGGCAGAAGCAGTGTCACAGCCTCCCCGCTGCTCGGAGCAGCCTGTGACATACACCCCTGCAGGCGAGGCCGTAAAGGGCTGTGTAATATCCTGGAACCACCCCCTAAAGGACCTCCCTGCACGTTTCCTTTAGGATTCTACTCCAGCGCTGCATTTCCTCTCCTCTCCAGCAGTTTCTCACCCTGGATTGATCTTTTGCTTTTTTTTCTCTCCACTTAATTACCGATCCCATCCCTTGGATCATTAGAAACCGCCGTGGCCCTGACAATGAGGACAACAGACGTCAAAGGGAAATGTAGAGGGACCAGTGCCTGGGAAGTCTGACAAGGCGCTCAGGTCCCCCCCTCACCCCCAGCCCCCACTCCCGGGACCTTCAGAAGATAAATTCCCTTTCTAGGCCGTTTCTGAGAGGCCCGGGCGCAACCAGGGGCTCTTATCTATCTCTTCTCTCTGCTGATCTCAAAAATGCAAAAGTTGGGTTGAAGCCATCTCCTATCTGGTTCTGATTCCCTCTCACCTAGATGATTGTGGTCCCTGATAAGTGTTCCTAACTCCAGTAGTCACCCACTCGCAGGTAAAGGAGAATTCTTTACCTTTAATCTAGTCAGTCCTACAACATAGATCATGATGACAACATCATCGTGAAGTTTGTTGTTGACACTGCAGTCACTTTTGAAATGTTCTAACCAGAGCCAGATGCAAGAGGATGCAAACACTGAAGTACATTTAAGAATCACATTTACTGCCCTGGCTGGTGTGATGCACCAAAGGATCACAACTTCGATGCCCCGTTAAGGGCATGTACTTGAGTTGCAGGTTCGATCCCCGGCCCTGGTCCAGGCAAGTACAGGAGGCAACCAATCAATGTGCCTCTCTCTCATATCGATGTTTCTCTCTCCCCCCCGTCCCCACTCTCTCTCCCTCTCCCCCACTCTCTCTAAAATAAATAAATAAATAAATAAATAAATGCCCTTGGGTGATGATTTAAAAAAAACAAAAAACAAAATCACATTCACTGCTTTTCAATTGAGAGCATTTGGGACATATTCTCTGCCTATTTTTCTCCCCAGACTTTAAGCTGAGCACAACTTTCCTTGGAATTTACCCAGTGTCTGCGCCCTTCAGGGCTGGGTGCGTGCATGCGTGTCCCTGAGTGTTCTTGCTTCAGGGCATCGAGATTCCGGTTTAACTGAGCATCAGAATCTCGTTTCCTTCCAGCCTTTGGTTTTATTGAAGGACACATTAGCTACGCTTTCATCAAGAAAAGCTCTTATTGCCCTGCTATTTTTTCCAGCTATGTTTTTTGTTTTTTTTTTCCTGGTGGAAAAGTAGGGGTAAACAATATTAACAATTTAAAAAGAAGTTAGGGCTGAAACCGGTTTGGCTCAGTGGATAGAGCGTCGGCCTGCGGACTGAAAGGTCCCAGATTCGATTCCGGTCAGGGGCATGTACCTGGGTTGCGGGCACTTCCCCAGTAGGGGGTGTGCAGGAGGCAGCTGATCGATGTCTCTCTCTCATCGATGTTTCTGACTCTCTCTCTCTCTCTCTCTCCCTTCCTCTCTGTAAAAAATCAATAAAATATATTAAATAAAAAAAAAAAGAAGTTAGGACCATGCTCTGGGTGTCTGGGCATGTGTTTTCCTATTAAGCAGTTCTTCTGGCGATGGCCCCTAGATGACCCAGGGTACCCCTTCCGACAGCCAATTAGATGGTAGTATGTTCTCTGCTTTCTCCCCAGCTTCCGGGCGTCTGCTGAGCTCTGTGCTCAGCACATCCTTGTGCTACAGCTTGTTTTGGAAAGACTGGTCTCTACCAGAGATGGCTTACTTCTAGGTAGACTTGGACTCCCCCCGGCACCGCCCATTTTACTTCAGCTTTTGTTATTTCTATATAATTAAGGAACACATCTTTTAGAACAGCAATCAAAAGTGATTTTTTTTAACAATCAAAGAGATCCAGAGGTAGAATTCAGTGGAATAATGTCCCCTTTCAATTTTACATTTTGAAATACGTTTTAGGTTTACATTTTTATTTCTAGGCTTTCCAGGCACTTTATTTATTAAGAGTGGGAATTATCTGGATGGAGTAAGCAGAAGGGACTGACCTAAGACCTATATTAGGACCGTATTATTGGGTTCATGCAAGACCTAGAAAGGATGGACCCCAGACCTAGCTTAGGGCTGGGTCAGGAGCTAAGGAACAGACCCAGGGCATGTGTGATATTGAATGATGGAGCTGAGCAGATTAAGCACAATGTTAGTGTCAACATTTGTGTACCGACGATGTGCAAGGAGCTAAGGTTACCGTTCTGGTCACATGGAGTGAAGCAGACGGACAGTCTAGAAAAGGATCAGATATTAAACAATTATACAATATCAGGAATGAGGAGGATGAAAGTGTGTAGTAGAGAGATCGGAGCCAGTCAGGCAGTTAAGGGTACTTTGCCATTAAAAATGGTGTTTAATGCCAGTCTGAAGGAGAGGCAGACATGTGCTGGGCAAACATGGAGGAGGAAGAGTGCTCTAAGAGGCGGATGTGAGAGGGCCCAGGTCTGAGAAAGCTTGGCATGTTGCGGAGACTCAGTGAGAGGCTGACATACAGAAAGGTTGGGGTGAGCAGGGAGCTGAGACTGTTATAAAAGGGGCCTGGAGAGGTTTAAGAGAGTAAAAAAATGATTGCAAGTTTACGCATTAGCCAGGCAACCTTCTGTCTCAGTTCTGAGAGGCCCAGGAGCAGGGACCCTGGACATCAAGTATTGCTCTGGTGATAAGAGGCAGTGGCGGGGGCGGGGGCGAGGCGGGGGAGCAGTAAGACTGTCCATTCAGGCTTAGGGCTGAAGTGTGAGCCAGTCATGCTAGTCTGCCTGAAGGACAGCCATGGGTAAATTAGACGCCTGAATCAGCGTGATTCATCATATGTAAGCAGTAGGGACAGAGCTAATGACTGGTCACAAGGACCAGGCCAGTGCACTATGGGTGGCCCGAGGGAACCAGGAATGATCCTTAGGTCTAAAAAGCCACTGACGACAATGTGGGGGCCTGATATCCTCACAGGACCCCTGAGTCCTGTGTAGTTGGTGAAAATTGGACTGGATTGTGGATTTTATGACCGTTGTATCTCTCTGCCTAAATCTGGACTGTTTCGAGGGCTAAACCATGGATCTAGTTCTGAGAGAATGTGGAGGGGGCTAGACTGAAGAAAAAAGGGAGTGCCGATTCCACCCTAATGTCATATGTGGGTTTTCACACTGTCATTCCTTACAAGCTTTGAAAAGCATCTCTCAAACTTAACAGTCAAGTATTTCTCTTGAAAGCCTCAACAGCGCCTTCTTCAATCCCACACCATCTCTTGATGAAATCTAGTTTGCACTCATCTACAATCCCATTTAATTTGTTCCTATCCCTTAATGTCTTTGCTGCTTTAAAAAAAAAAAAAAAGGAAAGGAAAGGTTTCTCAGCATCGGGAAATTAAATGCACACTGTGATCCTGTTTGGAGATAATGTGCTGAATAGAAATGACCCAGAACAGTTGAGGGGTAGCTCAGTTATACCAAGGAAGTTAATGCCTCTTTAACATGTGTCAAAGAGGAATTGGATTTGGGGATTGTGGCTAACTCGTAATATAAGTTTTTCTTTATTTTATTTTTTTCTATCATCATTTATCCCCTTATACTACTTCCATCTGCCTCCACTCTCCCCACCCCCTGCCACCACCACACTGTTGTTCATGTCCATGAGTTCTTTCTCTTTATATTTTATTTTTTGTTCACTCCCTTATATTTTTAAATATATTTTATTTTTCATAAACTATAACTCTCTCAACTTATTTTTTTTCTTGCCTTTCAGTTTTCTCTTTTCTACTGAAAACTCCCACCCCCACCTTACTTCCAATTAAGATTTGGACCACATAGAAAATAAGCTCTATTTTTCCCCTTTCTAGACATTATCTCATTTCAATCCGACACCACCTAATTCTGAGGAGCTTTTAGAAAGTTTCTCCACTTTGAAAGTTGTAAAACTCATGTCAAAGTCCTGAGAATGGATTGTGCTGTCATATTCTTGCTTCCGGCGTCCCCTGACACCAGGGAAAAGTACATTGCTCAGTGACCCAGAATCTCAATAAATAATCAGCATTCTGTATCAGAGATATTCAAGAAAAAAAAAAATCAATACTCTGCAAGGAATACTTCTCAGCGCCACTAGGGGTCCCTGTTTGAGAATTGTGTGAGCCCCGATGACTATTCGCCTCAATTCTTGGTTGGTTTCTCTCTGGCCCTCGGTAGTTTCTTCCCATGCCCCTCAGCACTGCGCAGAAGACTCAAGGGGACCAATGCACAGCCACCCAGCTCTCTGTGCAGCCTTCCCCTCTGGTGCTCTGGCCACCCTATGTTCCCAGCTCTAACTACTCAACTCGGGGAGACCACCAGCCGCTTTTCTGGGTTCCCCCTCTCTGTGTGTGGCCTGGAGACTGTCTCCAGGCAGTAAACTAGGGCAATCATGGGGACTCACTTCTTTTGGTTCCCACCTTTCAGGGATCAGTGCCCTTCATTGCCTCACAGCCAGGCCAACACCTTGAATACCATTGTCTCCTTTATCTCTATCTTTCAGTTGTGTCAGGCGTGAAATCCAGTCACAATCATTTTCCTCTTGGCTAGAAGCAAAATCCCTCCAGGGCTATTTTAAGGTTGTTTAAGATTGTTTTCTGTGCTGCTTTTTTGAGGTGCCACTTCATAAGAGAGAGTAATCTGATGATAAATTTTTATTTTGTGGCAAAATGACAATTTAAAACTTTTCTCTTGGAATTATGTTCCTGTGTCATTAATTTAATTTACAATCATTGTCATTCTCCGCAAAGGAATTTTTAGAATTAAGAAAATTTTACCTACAAATAATTTTCAAATGAATTAAATTGTTATGAACACTAATATTTAGTCATGAATGTAGTTGTGCGGATTTTACAGTTTTAGGTATTACTTACATATTTATTCATTTGGTTTTTCATGGTTTGGCTGCCTTTTTGTTCACTTCGTATATGTTCATGGGCTCTTAACTAGCTCACAGGCCCTAGGAATTGGGCCTTACTAGTATTGCACCCAATAGATAAAACAGCCCTGCTTTCCTTTATGGGTTTGAAGTGGTAATAACACCATTTACAGGAGCTTTAATATCACCCCAATCGTGGCCCCTGAGCTTGAGGTGCCCTTCCTTCATTCCCCCAAATGTCAGTGAGGCACCTCAATCATTTTCAGATTTTCCTCTGTTAGGTACCAAGCAAGAAAAGGTTTGTCCCCTTTGGCAAAACTGTGGCCTTTATCCCAGATGAAGCAAGTTCTTCAGCCAAAAACTTCTCATGTCCCAGGGGCTCACTTTCTGTCCCCCTAAATTAACCAGGGGCCATATGCCCCCCTTGCTGGTTCTCCTCCCCACCCTGACAGGGACAGCTGGCAGTGTCTGGAGACATTGTAGTTGCCACAGCTTGGGCAGGAGGGTTGCTGCTATTGGCGCCTCGCGGGTGGATATAAGTAAATATTTAGCATTGTCCAGCATAGCCCTGAAACTGGTGCGGGCTGCATGTCAGACATAATGTTGAATTTGATCAGAGAAAGTGTTAATTGACAAGTCCAAAGTTGGTGTCTTATAAAAGGAAATGTATTTTAAAGTTTCATTCTGGAAGAGGTAAGGAAGGACTTAAAGGAAACACAAGTTTTATTTTTTTTTAATTTTTTTAAAAAATATATCTTTATTGATTTCAGAGAGGAAGGGAGAGGGAAAGATAGATAGAAACATCAATGATGAGAGAGAATCATTGATTGGCTGCCTCCTGCATGTCCCCTACTGGGGATCAAGTCCACAACCTAAGCATGTGCCCTTGACCAGAATCGAACCTGGGACGCTTCAGTCCGCAGGCTGACACTCTATCCACTGATCCAACCAGCTAGGGCAGGAAAAACAAGTTTTTAAAAAAATTGGCATTAATTCATGACCTTTAAGAAAAGTGCAGTTGGCCGTAGCAGCCCCTGTGTCACTCTTCATACCACGGTGAAGACTGACACAGAAACAAGACAAACAGAAAAGAAGAAATAAACAGTAGAACCCTGAAGTGTGTTAAGTAAGCATTCCTTTGCATAGAGAATGAAAGGTGTAGTGGAAAATTCTTTTTATCTGGTCTCAGAAGTTTTATAAAAGTCTCAAATCTCTGCTTGATTTTTGGGGGTTTTTTTAAAAGAAGAACCACAATGGACTCATCTCCTAATAGAATAGTTTCAGGTCAAAATAGGACAGAAATGTTCTAAAATTATCTGCTGCTGCCCAGCTCCTCCATTCTTACCAGTTAAGAGAATGTATTATGGCGTCAGTGTTTTGTGTTTAGGACACACACACACACACACACACACACACACGGCTGAAGGAACCCAGCGTGAGGGATTAGTGATGTATTGATCCAAGGTGGTTAAAGCCGTGTAGTCAAGGGAGCCAGGGCAAAGAGTGGCCATGGAAGGACATCCGAGATGAGTGCGTGGGCACAATTGTCCTCAAGGGCAGAAACACATAAGTCCCTAAGTTGCAAACCCAGAGGATGGGGCACAGAAAGAGGAGATCCATGCAGGATGGACAATACCAAACATCTTGTAGCAGAAACTGGTTCATGTCACGAGGCCCTGTGAAGTGCCAGGCAATTAGAATTCTGCTGATTACGGCTGTGTGCACAGGGGCTCCCTGTCCGGTTGTTTTGTCTCTAAGACTGTCCATGGCTTGTATATATCATTTTTCTTTCTCTGGAATGATTATTAATTTGACTTGACTGCATTGCAGATCACTATTTTGCATTGTTTGAATACAGCCTGATTATCTAGAGGACAGCTGATGTTTTTAGGTGAACACCTAAGGGACTGGTAAACATATGGTCTTACACCATGCTACGTGTTTCTGTTTCAGCCTGGACAGTTGTCGACGGTGCAGCCTTGCTTCATGGTGTAAGAAATGGCTGTAGGAAACAACACTCAGCGAAGTTATTCCATCATCCCATGTTTTATATTTGTTGAGGTATGTGTATTTTTTTTTAACCTTTATGGAAAAATTGGAATCATAGTAGCAATTTTTATGCTGAGAAATTGGAGTAAAATTATTTCATCTCATGATTGATAATTACATTTTGATAGCACAAACAGGATAAAGATTTAATAAATTATGCAATGTGTCTTTAATAGGAAGCCATAGAACATATAAACTTTACCTCCAGGGGGGTACAAAATAATTGTGTTTATTATATTTCTTTTATATTCAGTGTAACTTCAATATATTATTAATTATGAGTGCAACATTTAAATTAAGCTGTTCTTCAAAAATCAATATCATGTTTCAGGAATTCAATACACCGGGCAGTTTACAGATGATGGTTAGTTGATGGTCCTTTGCCCTGGAGTCCAAATAAAGAAAAAAGTCTTCAAGTTGTCTATCTCTACTGGGCATTTTTCTTCAGTGGGGTATTTAAAGCTCATGTACTGTGCCATTTTCTTTGGTCATGAATGATTCTCTCGAGTTGCTCCACGTTTGTACCCGAAAACAGTTTCTCTAGCACCTTTTTGGTTAAACTTCTTGTACCCCTTCCCATTAGATCTCCCTCTGTATGTGTTTGCTATGGAGCAGACAAAGACATGAAAATTTTAAGAAATGTGGAATTATATGATTCACACACATAAAAAAAAAAAAGCTATTCCAGGTTATCTCAACATAAGATGTTCATTTGCCAGAGACAGTGGTATTTCTCCCTTCTCAATAGAGAATAGGTATCTAATGGTATGTTTTTATCCTGAAGATCAGGTTTCAAATATGAAAATGTAAACAGCTGAAAAGTAACTGTCAGAATTTCTTTTCAGGGTAACTGCTTGGTAGTTTCCACATCCCAAGGGTCAGTCAGCTGTAGCATGTTCTTGTGTTGTGGGATCTTTTAAGCTGAGTGTTACAGGAACATGGATGTTGACCCATTTAATTCTCCAGGTGAAAACAAACACTTGGATTAAACCTCTGCTTATATTAGCAGAGATATACTTTCAGTACACGTGCTGTTTAAACACACCCTTGAATCAATGCAACAAGTGTTTTTATCTTCTAACTCTTGAAATAACTTCATCTGTATAGTCAGGTGGATAATTTTGAGCATTCTGATTTTAAATCAATAATATATGTGTTTGACTGATCCTTAAGTTTCACCTTATAGACACCCCTTTGTAGTTTAGATGAGCAAATATTACTTGATGATTTATTTTCTAGTGATATTTATGAACCTGTTTGTATTGCAGAATCAGATGGAAATAGGAAATTAGGGTGGTACAGAGGTATTAATATAAGCTGAGATGTACATAGACAAGAGCTAAGCTAAATCTCTGAAAGGGTAGGAACTCATCTCTCTTCATAAACACGTGTTCTTAATACTCTTCCATTAACTTGCTACACAAGACCAAGGGTAACTCCATTCAGACCATAACTATCCATCATGTATATTGTGGGTTCTAGTCACTGTTGTTCTATTGGAATTGTAATGCAGGAAAAGGGAGTCTTTCTCCTGCTACTCATCCAGGAAAGGGTAGAACACCATAGCATTAGTTTTTGATGGTAAACTTTTTTTGTTATAAGAAAAATGAATTTTTAAAGTGAGCTGTAGAAATTGGAGTATAAGTCATCTGTCATCATCTTTATGCCCCCGAAAGCAATTTTATTGGACATTTTCTTAAAAAATCAAACAGGAACCAAACCTCAAAGTAAGAGCTTTAATTTATTGCTGGAAGCTATATCTCTGAAGATTTTTTTTAGTCTGCTAATGCATGAATGATGAGCTTTACTGGTAGAGCAGGCAGCAAGAGATATAAATCAGTTTTTCTGTGCCTAAACTTGAAACAAACATAAATATCAGTCTGAAAATCTGGGAGAGGAAAGATAGTTTGTTCTTTTTCTCGCTGCATTGTCATCCTTATTTTGCATGGAAATTTAAGATTTACCAGTGACCTCTCAGAAACAAGCAGGAGAAAGAAAAAGAAAATGAATAGAATTAAGTAGAAATTGAAAGAGAAGGACGTGAATCTCAAAGTGGCTCTTACAACTCTCATGTATTTCATTCATCAAACACTTCTTGTTTATCTACATTATTCCAA
>NW_006286678.1:808027-813044 GCF_000327345.1 Myotis davidii | reverse complement strand
TGACCTCTCAGAAACAAGCAGGAGAAAGAAAAATAAAATGAATAGGATTAAGTAGAAATTGAAAGAGAATGAGGTGAATCTCAAAGTGGCTCTTAACAACTCTCATGTATTTCATTCGTCAAACACTTCTTGTTTATCTACATTATTCCAGGCATTTTGATTTAACTGAAATATCAGAAAACTTGGTCAAAAATAACTTGGGTAAAATGTCAGTTTGATCAATGAATATCTTTTCACTGTTATATTTTAATCATGAAAGAATTCCATCGGAGAAAACAATGCAATGTACATATCCATAAATAATATTTTAGGGAGATTTCACATAAGTTATACTGCACTGAACTTTTCTTTTTCTTTTCTTTGTTTTGCAACTTGCCTTTTCATTCAACATTAAGTTTATGAGATTTATCCAGATTGGCAATTATTCATTTTAATTGTTGCATTTTATCCTATTGTGTGAATATACCTATTGAGAGACAGTTTGGTTGGTTCTTTTTTGTTTGTTTTCCTTTTTTTTTTCACTTTTACAAGTTGATTGTTTTTTGTTTTTTACTCTTACAACTTTTTCTTTTGCAGAAAATATTCTTATTTCTGTTTTCATGTGCATGTGAGCAAGAGCTTCCCTTGGATTAACACCTAGCAGTAGAATTGCTGGGGAATAATTACATTTTCCAGTTGTTTATTGCTGCATTATGGGATCAATGTTGATATTCTTATATCAGTTTCCTTGAAAAAACTTTGTTAAACTCTATGAGTATGTCTGTATCTTCTTAGATTTTATTTTCAGACCGTTACATCATTTGCAGATAGTAGCAGATTTGCTTCATTTTTTCTGATTGTTATGATTTTAATTTGTTTTTCTTGTCTTATTGCTTTGGTACTACATTGGATAAAAGCAGTGGTAGAGGACAGACATCTTTACCTTGTTTCTGACTTCTTTTTTTTCTGTTCTCTGACTGCTAGATAGAGGACAGACATCTTTACCTTGTTTCTGACTTTACATCTTTACCTTGTTTCTCACTTCTTTTTTTTCTGTTCTCTGACTGCTAGGTTAGATTTGTTTAACCTGTTTATGTTGTTAAAAATCTGCCTGTTTTTATACTTATAGTTTTTCTTTTACGTTCTTTCAGATCAGTCTGTTACCTGAACATATTGGTACTCTAATTCTCCTGAATGTTGTGGCTGCTGTCTCTAGCACATAGTGAATTATTACCTCATTTATGTTTATAATTTGTTTGGGGCTAATTTTTAGCAGAACCTGCCTCCTTTGTTGGATTCCTGTGGGCCTTAGGTTTTAAGAGTATTTTCTTTGAAGGAATTTTGCATGCATGTTTCTGTTGAGCTTAGGCTTCTTTATCCAGAACCCAAACTTGTACATCCTGAAAATGTAATTAGTCCAAGTTCACTTTCCTTGTAGTCTTCTTTATGCCAGCAGGTGGATTTATATAGAACACATTTTCTCTGAAATGAAAAGCAAACTTTCAGAATTCTGACTTTTACATGGGAGTATCTGTTCCAACTCGAGTCCTCATGTCCTATCACCATGGACATTAAAGCCCAAATCCTGTTACTAAGATTGATATGTAACCCTTTCTCTACTCCCATCTAGGTCTACTGTAACATCAGGTTATTCACTTACTAGTCTTATTTTGAGGACATTTACTTTCTCATTTCTGTTCCTTGAGCTCAATAATATTAACTTTTGGTGAGGTAAAGGTACTTACAACAAAATGGCTAAAAAAAATAGTGATCTAAATAATCAGATATTCTCTCTATGGTACTTTTTCACCCATGGTACTTCTTTGTCTCTTTCTTTCCCTCCTTCCACCTCCCCTACCTTCCTCTCTGCCTTTCTTTCAAGGTGTATTTTTTTCTTCTCTCCCTCTCTCACTGTGTTCCTCCTTTCTCCTTTTCTCTCTGTCATTTCAGCAATCCCTCTCATACTTGAGGACCTACAGAAGGAGGGTTTCCCTGGGGAAAAACACACTCATTTTGGTGATTAGAGTATCAGTTTTCCCCTAAAAATTAGAAAAAAATATATGAGCTGTTTAAGGTCTTTTATGCCTCCACAATCAGTTCCAGATATATTCTTCCAAAAATGCGTAGGACTGAGATATTCCTTTGACAAATCTTCCCAGATACCAACAGATTTTTCTCAACAATTTCACTGAATTCTCTGTAAACTCATGAATAACTCAGTCAAGTCTCTTTCAAATATATCTGTGCTAAGAGAAAAACTCTAAGTGGAGCTTAGTTTCCTTGGAAGACAATATTAAGTACCAGGACTTTGGGCGTAATGAATGCAATTGTTGCTTAATGTGTACAGATGTGACAGTTTTATCATTTTGATGGTTGCTTGTACCTGCGATTTTTATTGCCTGTTTTTGACAACTCATTTTTCTCAGCTTGAACCTACTAGGTGAATATTATAAGTCCCAGCCTGGAGATAAATAATCTCATGAAGTTCTGCAAGAACTTGATGATTCTGAGCATTTTTCTCAGGGACCAGAAGTTAAAGAATTTCACATCATCATTTTTGGAAATGTGCCATCTCAGTGTTTCTCATTTTTGTGTGTGCCTCAGGTTATAAAAAACAATGAGTCTTGGTCTGGCTTTCTGATCTTTACTCATAGGTGCTTAGATTTAGCAGCTCTGAATGTTTTAGTCCTGAGACTTAGATTGTTACTGTCTTAGATGTTTATGTTTAAGTCACATTGAGAACTTTTTCTCCTTTAATTTTTTAAAACTCAGTTGGTTTTGGCCTAGGAGAATTCTAAAAATCTAATCCTCATGTATAATTGACTAGAATGAGAAAATGACTTGATGTCGAAAGTCCTAGTTTCATTCAGTTGGCCATCTGTTGCTGCTACACAGTAACTTCTTTGGACCTCAGTTGCTTCATCTATGAAATGGAAATAAAAACTTCCTCATGGGCACTTTTAAGAAATAAATGAGGTGCCCTAACCGGTTTGGCTCAGTGGATAGAGCATTGGCCTGCAGACTGGAGAATCTCAGGTTTGATTCCGGTCAAGGGCGTGCACCTTGATTATGGGCACATCCCCAGGAGAGGGTGTGCAGGAGGCAGCTGATCGATGTTTTTCTCTCATTGATGTTTCTAACTCTCTACCCCTCTCCCTTCCTCTCTGTAAAAAAAATCAATAAAATATATTTTTTTAAAAAGAGAAATAAATGATGTAATGGACCTGAAAGTACTTGCCAAGTAATAGGTATCTAATAAATATTAACAAAAATAATTTAAAATAACTGCTCTTACCTATTGGAACACAGATAAAAACAAAAAATGAAACAAACCAAACACACACATACGCACACAAATGCAGGCACAAACACCAAAATCCTGACATTAGAGAGGGACATTGGCAATACTGCTAGGTTTTGGGGACCAGTGTTTTTAGAATATATACTGAGGTGCTGTTGGATAAGATTTCAAACAAGGCAATGAAAAAATTGTGGGTCTTCTAAATTGCAATGACAAATGCAAATTGTAAAGTACTTTCCCATTTTTTATTAATCATCATTTTGACCAGTGTTTGTCATATGGAGCCAAAGAACAATACCAATATTTAGGCATCTATTTTCCATCATATCAAAACACCAGTGCTGATATTTAAAATGAAATATGGTGGCCATTACCCTTGACCCTTATCCTCAGATGCTCATCGGCTGAGTGAGGGCTCCTCTGTTCCTCAGCACCGAGTCTCTCCAAGTGGGATGTTTTGAGATCAAGGTTCCAGTCAAAACAAATTATCACGAGGGGAAGAGAAGTTAGGACTAAGCAAATGCATCTGGCCCCAGGGGACAAAGGATCAGGACAGGTGGGGGTACAGCTCTGCAGGAAATCAAGTGCTTGGACTCCGAGGGAAGGACGGAGCATTGGGCCAGGGGACCTTCCAGTTTCTTCTTTTTGTAACCCTTCCACCACACCCTCTTCTTGTTTTCTAAAAATGCCAATGGTCATAACAATAAAATGTCAGGGGAGGATTTCTCATAGGCAGGGATGAGGTCAGAAGAAAGGCACCTTTGCTCCTGTCGACATTGTAATGAAATACATAACTCTCTGCAGTATATTAT
This sequence comes from Myotis davidii, assembly GCF_000327345.1. Classification (NCBI taxonomy): domain Eukaryota; kingdom Metazoa; phylum Chordata; class Mammalia; order Chiroptera; family Vespertilionidae; genus Myotis; species Myotis davidii. The sequence goes on along the minus strand of NW_006286678.1, from coordinate 808,952 downwards.
TTTGCACAGTCTGCAGGTGGAAGGATGTTGATGCATTTTTCTTGCATAAAATTTATCCTCTAAATATAATATGAACTAGTCTAAGTTGTCATTGGTATGTGTGGCTGGCCAAGCTCTTTATTTTTTTTTGAATCTTAATTCCAAGATTATGTGAAACCTAATTTCTAAGTCAATGCAAAGTTATGATTATTTATTCCAAAACAAACAAACAAACAAAAGCATTCTGATCTATCTCGCAGCATATAGAAATGCAATTTATAGGAATGCTCACTTATAAGAAAAGAAGTATAAATTAGCGATCTGTAGGGAGAGCAGTCTGGAACTGGGTACCAAAATCTTCAAGCTTTTACATTCCCCTTTTTGACCCCAAAAGTACATTTTAATTCTACTCTACAGAAATAATCATGGATATGGCATATTTTGCTATACGGCTACTTATCATAAAATCATTAATGATGAGAAAGCCCTAATATTAAAATACAGGGGTTTTAAAAATTCTTTTCTTCATTAAAAAAGTGGAACATTATGCATCCATAAAAATTATATTATAGAAAAATACTTAATTCCATGAAAAAATATTCAAATTAGAATGTCAGGGTATAGGGAATGAGTTCAGAGCAAAATATGACCTGCGTTTCTCTAGGCTTCACCAGACTGTGCATATAGCTGGCATGACGTCAGTAAGAACCAAAATCTCATTGTCTGTTGCTGACACCTGCTCACAGACAATCCAGCAGCCCTGCAGTCTTCCCCAGTGAAGCCCAGGATTGTCATGTGCGCTCATGAAGCTGGCTCTTGTTACTCAGAGAATTAGAGGATTCCCATTATCTCCAGCCATGCACATTCACTCCCTCAAGCACAGAAGCAACAGAAAGGCACCTCACTCTCGTCATCACTAGCATTGTTCAGATGGGGAAGGTTAACC
>NW_006286678.1:790945-807980 GCF_000327345.1 Myotis davidii | reverse complement strand
GGAGTCCTGCTCCGGAACTCCTCCTCTCACTCTGTCACCTGAGCAACAGTGGATGCTGCTGTGGCTGATGTTTTTGTCTACAGCCCTCCTGTTCACAGAACTTAGACATGAATCCATGTGGAAGGACCAATACCCAAAAGCACTCTCCTAACCTCAATTGTTTCCTTCTGCTTTCTCCGTGCAGATTAATTCATGGAAAATGTGTGGGGGTTTTTTTTGATGGGGAGGGGGGGGAGACCATCAGACTCACTAACTTCTCAGACATGTTAAGATCATGGCAGTAGATATTGTAGCCTCCAAGCCAGATAACTTTTTCATTCAAATTCCTCAGTACAGACATAAAATGTGATGCCTTTTTGGAAATATGTATATGTGCCTATGCAACCATATGCCTAGAAAGAAAAGATTTGCACAAAGATCAGTACTCATCTCTGGGTGTTGGGATTATATATATATATAGAGAATTTGATAAATTGAAATTGATTCAATATATATTGAATTTGATTAATGTTTCCATCAGAAAAAAATTAAATAACTTTTTAAGGCTGCCATATGTTATTGACATCCAGTATGAAATACAGAATTCTTTATACAAAAGTAGAAACACTTAATTTTGGGTATATTACATGGAATTTAGATAACTTGTGAATTCATTTTCTTTTGATAGTAGACAAAAGAATACTTAGCCAAAAAAAAAAAAAAAAAAAGGAAGGCATTTCAAAGACTCATTTTCTTTGGAACTATATGTTATTTCACCAAGTAAAAATTTCAACTCTATGTTACTAAAATATAAGTTTCCCTCAACTGATAATTGTTCAAATTCATCTTTGACATTTCCTGAGACAAAACCCTTTGAAGCTGAAATATTGGTGTGCTTTCTTTTCAGCCCTGAAGGAAGACAGTGTAATATTTGAGGGAACTTTAGATTTGAGTATCTGACAAAATAGTTGTATGCCCTTCAGCAAGCTACTGAGCATCTCCAAGTTTCCATTCTCTCATTTATAAAAGGATAATAATAATACCTGCTTTACTAGGCTGTTCTGAGGTTAAATAGTTTTTAAGGTCCCAGCACACTGCAGGTAGATGCTCTCTAATCGTTAGCTCACAGGACAAACCAGCTAGATTAGAACCACACACCATAGAAAAGCAGGCATTTGATCAGCTCAAGGGTGCCCTTGAGGTTTCTTTACATTTATGTTTATTCAACTTGCTCTGTTTTGTCATTTTTATTCGGTAACCTGTCGTGGGCTCAAGGAGAGTTATTTATAGGGTTCCAGGCAGCCAAAGTCTGCGACCTGTAAATGTTTGGGTGACTTTGGCACGGCCTCTGGCTCAAGTGAAAACTCAAATTGCTGACTTGTCAACCTAAACAATTTCACTGTTTAATTTGTTTGCTTTCCACAGAAATTAGACTATTTTGACAGAGTTGAATGAAAAGGCATAGTTTTGACACACTTCAAACCCAAGATGTAAAATAGCCAACTAAATTTGTCCAGCCAGTTTGGGGGGTTCTGTATTGATCTGGCCACTGAAAAACAACCTTGGGTTGGTGAAATTTTTCCTTCGGACTGAACATCCAAGCTTGCATTGTATAAGCAGTGACAAACTCTGACACATATTTCCAGGTGAAATCAGGACCTTCATTGTTTACTGGATGTGTATAATCTTACCATATTGCCTTCCTGCTGTAGAGAATTCTATGCTGAGTTCTTTTTTTAAAAAATATATTTTATGGAGTTTTACAGAGGAAAAGGGAGATAGTTAGAAACATTGATGAGAGGGAAACATTGATCAGCTTTCTCCTGCACGCCCCCTACTGGGGATGGAGCCGGCAACCAAGGTACATGCCCTTGACCAGACTCAAACCCGGATCCTTCAGTCCATAGTCTAATGCTCTATCCACTGAGCCGAGCCAGTTAGGGCTCATGCTGAGTTCTTAATGGCAAATTCCACTTTTCATTGTGAGACTCCTTCATGAGTGAATATATTTATTTTATTTATTTTTAAATTTTATTAAATTTATTGTGGTGACATTGTTAATAAAATTATATAGGTTTCAAGTGTACAATTCTGTAATGCATCATCTGCATAGTATTAGTACATTGTGTATTCACTACTCAAAGTCAAGTTTACTGTCACCATACATTTGACCCCCTTTACTCTTTTTTCCTGCCCCCCACTCCCTTTTCTCCCAGGTCACCACAATGCTACTGTCTGTGTCTGATTTTTTGTTTGTTTATTTTGTCTTGTTTGTTCATTTGTTGTTTTCAGTTTTATATCCCACGTATGAGTGAATCATACGTTTTTTTACGTTTTTCTGTCTGACTTATTTTGCTTAGTATGATATTCTCAAGACCCATCCATGTTGTCACAAGTGGCAGTATTTCATCTTTTATGGTTGAGTAATACTCCATTGTATATATGTTCCACATCTTCTTTATCTAGTCATCTATCGAAGGGCACTTTGGTTGTTTCCATGTCTTGGCATACAGATATATACTCCTGTGTGCATTGCAGCATTATGCATGGTAGAAAAAGACAGTATCTTTTTCATCTTCATATCTATTTCTTTCATCTTTATATCTCTTGATACCTATTAAAAAGAAGTTATTTTTACAGAATATATGCTCATCTTGAGTTGGATTCCTCCAGAAACAGAGCCTGAAACAAAGATTTGAATTCAAGTAGTTTATCCGGATGATAATCCCAGAAAGTCCCTGTGGAGAGCAGGGAAATGAAGAGGAATGAAGCAAATACGGGAGGGGCGGGGGGCATGAAAGAGCAGGTTCCAGGTGGAGGTCTGGGGCTCAGTGCATGCTGGAGATGTTGGAAGGCTACCTAGATTATGCCTCAGAGTTATCCCAACTGTGGGTTGAGGAAGATGGAGTATTTATCATACTGTAGCTGCGTGGTTGTTTGAGGTTTACTCCAAGGGGTGTTGATTCTGAACACTGGCCAGTCCTGCATGCATCGCATACTCCTGCACCTCAAGAAGCTCTCAAGCAGAGAGGTGCTTTGTAAGAAAACAGTGAACGCCAAGGGACTATGGGCAGACACTGGCTGCCTCTGCTGTTAATGTTCAATAAACTCATTGCACGGAATTGAATGGAATTTGCCAAGAGCTATAAGAAATGTCAAGTGATCCTAAGGCCTGAAACCAGTGATTTTTACTCACCTCCTGCAGATACATGTTTTCCACAGTTTATACTTGTCAGGCAGTGCCATCCCTAAAAGCAGCCGCAGGGCAGTTTTTCTTCTAACTCCATCACTTTTGGGATGTCTCCCATCCCCAGGCTATGTTATAGATGGAGCAATAAAAGTACTTTTTCTGCCTTTTTTTTTTTTAATCAAGCTTTATGGGATCCCAGTAAAGATGCTAGGCTGGGGGGAAGATACTTCATGGTCCTTTGGAAACAGTACTAGGCCAGGAGGTAGGGAATGTAGGTTTCCAACTTTTGTCTTGTGTGACCTGTAGCCATGTGACCTTGCAGAATTCACTTTAAACCTTCTAATCTTCATTTTGCTGATCTGTAAAAGATACAGATTGAATACAGAGGTTTCTTCTAGCTTCAAGTATGATTGTCCTAGGAAATAAAGCAATGACACCTATATCTGTTATGTGGATCAAGTAGGGATCAGTAGGAAAAATATAGCCTTAAAACATGTGCAAAAACACATATTTATTTCTGAACGATGTAATGTGTCTACTTAGATGTAATGTGCCTGCCCTCCCCTGCAGGCCTGACCACCCCCAACTGTCCTCCCCTGCCAAAATAAAGAATTCTGTCTTTATTTTTACTCCCAAAATGAGCAAAAATTTCCATGGCATTCAGAATATGTCCTTTTCAAATGTTTGGTTTTTTTGTTTTCCTTAAAAACAAATGATTTCTGCCCTGGCCGGATGGCTTAGTTGTTTGGAGCATCGTCCCATGCACCAAAAGGTTATGGGTTTGATTCCCAGTTAGGGCACATACCTGGTTGCGGGTTTGATCCCTGGTCAAGGCATGTATGGAAGGCAACCAACCAATCAATGTTCTCCTTCACAGCAATGTTTCTTTCTCTCCTTCTTCCTCTCTCCCTCACTCTCTTTATCTCCCTTCCTCTCTACTAATCAATAAAAACATTTTAAAAAATGATTTCTTTTCCCACTTACAAATGAGACTATTATATTTTTCATGTATCAGAACAGGGGAAGGAATTTGAGAAAGAGAATTATGTCTTTTGTTTTTCTTGTGACTGACATGGTTAAGTGGTCTGTAGAGATTAATATCTATTGAAAATTTGTGTGCTCCCCCATGTGATGCAAATTTCTCTGAATTTCTCGTTTGTCTTTCTAAGCTCAGCAGGGTTAGAGTAGTATAAAAGATCCACCATCTCTTAATATTTTTAAAAAAACACTTGGTATTTTTTTGCTGATTTAGACTCTAAGTGGTGTGTAGGGGTTACTAGCACCCAGCTCAAGTCCACTGGGGATTTGTAGGGCTCACTTGCCCCAACCCCTGTCTCTTTGAGGACTTTGTATCACACTATGAATAAGGGAAATCAGGTATTTCAAGATAGGGATGAAAAGTCATATCACGATATAAATGTCAAAGAGAAGGAGGGCTCACATTCCATGCTAGCACTACCCATAATCACCTTTGGCTCTGACATCCCCACCTGGATCCTTTAAGGGTGTTCCCCGGCTTGGCTGATGCTCAGCTGAGGACGCAGAGTGGACCACCAGAACAACCTCTCCATTGCCTCCTCAGGTCTTAGAGTGATCATAGCCCCTTCCTACTGGAATCCCTCCAAAAGGAATGTTACTTATCACAGTTTGGGAGAGTAGACATGCAACAAATACACATGTGGTAAGAGGTTTTTCTGCTGTGATTATTTGCATTCTCTTGATTATTTGCCAGATTATGCTTTTTACAATCTGCAGTTATCTTAATTTTCTTGTTTGTGTTTTTATTGTCTCACTCAGTGTACTATAACTCTATGTATAGCAAATGTAAGGTAATAAATATTGGTTCAGTGGATGAATAAATAAACCCTCAAGGAAAATCTAAATATCCAGTCCCCTTTTCTTCCACTTTCAAGAAATGAAGAAGAATGAGATAGAGAATGAACTAGAAGCATCAGAACACACTAAGGATTATTACAAAGGCTGCCCTCTATTTCATTGTACCTGGACTGGGAGAATTAAACAGAGCTGTCTTTATACCCTCTAGTAGAGGCCCGGTGCATGAAATGTGTGCACTGGGAGGAGGAGGTGTCCCTCAGCCCAGCCTGCAACATCTCCAATCGGGGACCCTTTGGGGGATTCCTACTCACAATCTGGGACCGCTGGCTCCTAATCGCTCACCTGATTGCCTCTAACTGCCTCTGTCTGCCTACCTGATCGCCCCTAACTGCCCACCTCACCCCTGCTGGCCTTCTCACTCCAAACTGCCCCCTACCGTCCTGATCACCCCCACGGATGGCTTGCTTGCCCCCAACTGGACCCCCGCTGGTCTGCTCACCCCCACTGCCCCTACCCCCAGCACCAGCCTGATCATCCGCAACGGCCCCTCCACCAGCCTGATCACCCACAACTGCCATCCCCTGCAGGCCTGGTCCCCCACAACCGCCCTCCCCTGCAGGCCTGGTTGCCCCCAACTGTCCTCCTCTGCAGGCCTGGTCGCCCCCAACTGCCCTCCCCTGGCAGCCATCTTGTGACAATGTGGGGGTGGCCATCTTGTGACATGAGGGTGTGAGGGTCAATTTGCATATTACCTCTTTATTATATAGGATTGCTTTGATTTAGTGTGTGTATGTGTGTTTTGATGCTGTGGTTTTTCTCCAGCCATGGTTTGAAGGTTTTCATACTCTAAAGTCTAAACTACTGGGCAAAGTATTCCCTTTCTTGGAGCCCATGTGCACTTTCAGAACATTGTAGCAGGGGACTGAGATGGAATGATGGGGTGAGGAGAAAGTGGGGGTAAGCATGGGGAATATAACCCAAGCTTCTACCCCTTAAGTCAGCTCCAGGCTATGTGACATTGGGCCACTCCTGTTCACCACCAATGGCAATTTTATCGCCAATGGACTGTATTTTAGCATGTGAACTGATCAAAGAATTCTTGATGGAACTGTGATCTGCCTGGCTTGTCCTTCAGGAATTAGAGGGAGAAGAATTAAATAGTGAGATAGTTAGGCAAACAGTGAGGACTAGATTCTAAGGAGAGGGCCTATGAAAGTCTAGTGGCCCTGTCCTAACTACAAGCATCATTTGTTTGGGTCACACACCATCTTATTTATTTTTTAAAAATATATTTTATTGATTTTTTATAGAGAGGAATGGAGAGGAATAGAGAGAAACATCAATAAGAAAGAAACATCCATCAGCTGCCTCTTGCACTACCCCTACTGGGGATGTGCCTGCAACCAAGGTACATCCCCTTGACTGGAATTGAACATGGGACCCTTCAGTCCACAGGCCGACGTTCTATCCACTGAGCCAAACCAGTTAGTGCTCACACACTATTTTAACAGTCAGGACACTTACCAAGCTCTGAGACTTCTTGAAAAATTGAAAGATGTGGTAATACCTGGATCATATCCCATAATGCAACAATCTCCTAGAGCTTGGAAACAGTGTCTTCTTTAAATAGAAGCTAGAGTTGTTGGTTAACCAAGTCCCATTATTACTATTATCTTATGTTCTTCTAAGTTCACTCAACTTATATTGGTCCCTATAGGTTTATAAGATTTCAACTCTGGTCTGTGAATAGATTTAGGATTATTAAAGGAACAGTACTCACTGGATATGTATTTCATTGTCAGGATGGAAGTGAATGGGCAGTCACTGCCTGACTACACTGGAGAAAATCCAGGGCTCTGAGAAATTGTGTTTCTTGCTTGGGCATCTTTAAGAGACACACACATGGAGATGTCTCTTGACCCCAAGTATCCGTTGGTGGTTGAGAATTTTTTGGTCGTGGTGGTGGGCTTTCCACTCCCTTGTGATAGCTTTCTTTGTCAGCATACCAAGCTTTGCATTTTAGTCAATTTGTGCTGCTCTCTTTGTAAACACCCTCACCTCTTCTGGTTACTGCAGCTATGCTGTAATCTTTATCCTTCAACCTTCATTTGTTCCAAGCGGCTAACTATCTCTCTATTGGAAAATATGCTTAGTCTCAGTAAATGTGTGTCTATTATTAGTTCAGATTAGTTTTGCCAAATCACTGAATATAATATCCTTGGGGCAGAATAAATTAATACATTTGTAAAGGTAATTTCATTAACTACCTTTTCCACAGCAGTGAGAAAAAGGAGATAGAAAATGTCTAGTGAATCCTTAGAGTGATTTTCTAAAAGACCCACACAAATTCTAATTAGTTGTAAACTGCAATTTGGTCCTTTTCCCATTTGCAATGAGAGATCTCTCTGGCCACTACCACCTTCTTTAGTGGTTCCCTTTGGGCCAGACTCAAAAAGAGGAATGTCTGACGTGGGTATGCCATTTTGGCCCCCTAGTCCTTGGTTTCCGCACGCACCCTCTAGCAATCACTTATTGAGTGTGCCTGGGAGAGCCCTGGGCAGTGAAAGAGAGAGCTCAGAAACTAATAACGTGGAAGAACCAGACCTATGATTCTCAAAGGGTACTCTCCAACCTGTAGCATCAACATGATGTTGGAACTTGTCAGAGATGCAAATTCGCAACTCCCACTCCAGATAGAATGAATCAGAAAGTCCGGGGGTGGGCCCCATCATTGTGTTGGAATATGCCCTCCGGGTAATTCTGACACATATTAAAGTTTAAGAGCTGGAGTGTCCTGTGTTCCATGTACAGCAGTCTACTCTGAATTTCCTCACAGAGCTTTCTCTAAAACTAAACAAATAAACAAAGGGGTGAGGTCCATGGTATTCAAAGAGGCAGCCTTTTTTTTGCTGTAAGTTCTTCCTGGCTAGTAGAGATGTGTGCTGTATGGGTATTGCAGCATAGGCGTGTTACAGACAGGACCAACCTTTCAGGTAATTCTGGAGAGGATGAAACATTCATTTCTTATTTATCTTTATATTTAAGGTCATTTCTCAGATTTCTTGGTCATGTTTAGTCAGTCAGTGCCTCCACAGCCCAGTAATCAATGCTTCTTCCTTCCTCACAACCTCCTTTCCATTGTCAATTGATCAGAAAGATAGGATCGACCAATTCTCACAATGAAGGACTCATGTTTAGTCCAAACCATGGCAATGCACAGGGTAAAATTGGCAACATATTGTGAGCAGTTGACAGTGCAATTTCCTTGCTAGCCAGAGTATTTGATTTCACCGTCACATGAATATAAAGGAATCTGGTTATTCCAGATTTGCCCATTTTTTCAGCTACTTGGAGGAATTTCTGCAAGTGTGGGTTATTTTAGCAGTGAGAAGTTTAAAAATAGCACATCGGCTATCTTCTGGATCACAGCCTTGCAGATTTAATCATTTGCTCTGTCTTCAAGATTAACTCTGATTCCGGCAGACAGTTTGATCGTGCAGTGACGATTAACCCAGGTCCCAGCCCAGGAATAATGGAGCCCTGCATGTGAGGAATGAGCAGTACTTCTTGGAAATATGTGGATTGTTTTCATAACCACTGAAGCTTCCTTCAGATGTAAAATGATTATTAGAATTATGAAACCAAGTATATTGGTTTAAGTATATTTTCTATGTCCTAACGATTGCTTTAAGTTGTGATCATGAGCCATGCTTTGCTAACCCCACCAAGTGGTCAGTGCTGCAATCAAACACACAGTGGCATGCTGCCCTAGGCATACGCACTGCACCACTGGCTTTGGGGTAGTGAGGTATACATCGTAGGCACCTCACAAGAAATTAAAGTAACCGTGCTACGTCTTCAGAGCACTGAGGGGGTCATTTGGGAAAAGGTAGACATGTGTAGATAATGAAGCAAGCAGTTCAGAGGCCAGTGGATCCTTAATTCAGGGGGGGCAGGAGTTCCCTGGGCCCTGTGGGGTTTGTGTGGGGAATACCCAGTGGTTAGGAACAGACAGGGAAAATGAGTTGGTGCATCCCACCCACCCCACTCTCCAGAGCCGTCTTCAGGGCATACTTGATTTGCCTTGAGTGTTAGAGGATTCATAGTCTCCCATCAATTTCCCCCCAAAATTTGACAGGGTGTCCTATGAATATGATAAAATGTACACATGTCTGTTGGCAACTTTGTTGGTAAAAATAGAGAGGCATTTAAAACCAAAAATTTAGAAGAAGAATGCAATTTTCTTTTTTATTTATTTATCTTTACAATGGTAATTAAGCACCCCTCCATTTTTTAATCTTAACTAATTTTAATTTTATACTCATGCTTTAATTGTAATTATAGTATTATGAGCCCCAGGTTAATTTCAGAGTTAAAATTGCTGCTGAAAATAGTAATCAAAAAGATAGGAGTGGAGATTTCACAGGGGACACCCAGGCAGTCAGGAATGAACTTCATTAAGATGGAAAGAGAAGAGCAGCCCTGACACCCAGGAGCTGGCCTGGTACTGCCGGCTAGGCCGTGGCGTTCTGTTGAACACAGACAGTTGCACAGGACATCAACATCGGACAAGGCCATGCTGTGATGATGATAGATGAAGACAAAAACAAGACCACTCTGAGTTCACAGCTGAGCCGACAAAACACACACATTATCCAAGCAAGAAAATGCCAAACATCCCCTCTCTCAGCTAATAGGAGTGACTGTTGTTTCTTTACTAGTTACAGCTTTAGTCTCCCTCTAGTCTGCCTGCCCTTAGATAAGATTTATTCAGATAATCATGAAATTATTCCTTCTTTCCGAAATGACCTGACCCAGAGCGAATCCTGCTTCCTTGGATCTTCTTCAAATCGCTGTCAAATCCGCAGTCCCGTCGTCCTTTCTAACATCCTCTTGCTGAGACTCCCACAGTTCCCCTCGCGTGCCTTCTCCCTCCCTGCAGTGAGTAACAAACCCAGCTTGCTCAACTGCAGGTGTGTCCCTGGTGGCCTTGGCTAGAGAGTATTCTGGAAGTGCATTTATTACTTGGTTGTATCCATTCTGGAAAACTAATTTGAATTGTTCTGGTTATGCCCACCTCCTTGACCCTGGGCATGGCTTACTGATACAATAGCTCTGTCCCTCTCTGACTTCAGTTCTTCTGGGAGTTTTGTTCTTAACGGGTTTATATGCTGAAAAGAGTATAGTCCTTTGGACATAAAAGGTCACCTTAGAATCCAAACTGAAAATGTGTATTAGTCAGGGTTCTCTAAAGAAACAGAACCAACAGCGTGGGTGGGTGGATGAGGTTGTTATTATATTAAACATCTTAGTATACTGCATAGGAAAGTAAAATAGTTTATTTAATTTTTAATTGAGTTGTTATGGTGTTATGTGCGCACTTATAGAAACTTCTAACAGCTGTCTTTAGAAATGTAACTATTAAGACTACAGCAACCTCAGCAGGTAGCAGACTAAATCTATTAAAGCGTGGAAAAACAGAAAGACTATTTTAAAGATTTCACGAATGGAAAAAGAACTGCTCAAATGTCTTAACATAAGTTGCTAAGCAGAATCACAAAGGCAATTAGAGTGAGCACAGGGGAGGGAGTTGAGTGGTGATAATTAAAGCTGCCACCAGATCCACGCACAGTGCAAGCCCACACTCATCTATGAATACTTCAGAGAGGTTGATGAAGCCGTTACTAAGCCAGTCGTGTAGTGAACACTTCCCTCTGCCCAACTTCTCCCCCGTGGAAAAGAGAAACCATGTCATCTCGTTTTGGCCAGGAAGCTCTGCCATTCACACCTAGTCCTTGCCCTTGCCTCTCACTGAAGATGAACGGGGCTCCCTGACACCCAGCAGCTGGATGGTCTGGGGGCGGGGGTGGGGTTCCCCAGTTGAGTTTTTCTAAGCAGCTCTGCCCAGGGTCTAGGGTGTCGGGTGCATGACCTTTAATTCACTCCAGCCATTTGGTGACAAAAGCTTCACGAGAAAAGAAGCATTTAGTGCAGAAATCTGATGCGTTTTGGAGCCTCTTAATGATTACCATTACCATAAGGGCCAGGTTATGACTGCTAGGACCGTCCCACCCTTTTTCTCTCTCACACCTGGGATTGCCTGTTAGGCTGAGTTAGGCAATGTTGCTGTAGTCTTAATGGTTACATTCCTAAAGCCAGCTGTTAGAAGTTTCTATAATGTGCACCCTCAGCACATGCACACACACACATAACATAATTAATATGACATAGTAATATATACAATTGTGTTTAAAGAGTATAAAACAACATATCACGTGGAGGAGGTCAGTAGTTGGTTGATGAAATTAAGATGTTCTATTCCTTCTGACTCCAAGTTCTCAACATTTTGACCACATTTCACCTCACAATACTCAGATGCGGGGAGTGTTCCAGAGCTGTGTCTGTGTCCTGTGCCTCCCACACCTGCCCCACCCCACCACACCTCTCCCCCCAGTTCTCCCCAGGTGACATTCATCTTCCTACTGCAGCACTGTCATGAGCCCTCACTGGGGACTCAGGTTTGCACCCCCCAGTTGCTCTATAATCTCGGCATTTTCTCAGCTGACGCTTCTCTCCCTGGTTCACTCTGAAACCCACCGATCCCAAGTAGAACTCCCCTGGCCTCAGAACAGGGGCAGGGGGTCCCCCCAGTTCTCCCTCTGGTGATGCCCTTTCATATACTTGCCATTTCCCATAGTGTTTTGGCAGAAATAATGCAGCTCCAGACCTAGTTTGAGTGTCCCACTGACACCAGTAGGCCTGTCTTCTAGGTCTGAGTTTCCTAACCTCAGCACAGGGACATTTTGGACTGGATGACTTTTGGGGTGGGGGCTGTGCTGTGGATTGTAAGATGTTTAGGAGCACCCTGGCCTCCACCCACTAAATGCCAGCAGCGGCTCCCCTCCAGGTGTGGCAACCAGAATTGTCTTCAGGTCAGTGTTGTAGGGAGGGCCAAATAATATGTCTTTACACCAAATCTTTTAACCTGCCTCCTACAGTTGGTAGTTTTCATTACTTAATCCCCCCCTTATTCTATCACAGATTTTTTCCCATAGACTTGTGTGGGTTTGTGTTTTTTTAACCTGGCATTTCTGGAAACCACTTGACAACCCCCAGTAGACCAATGTGGTGAAACAGAACAGGTTTCAGTCTAGGGCGGGGCCAAGTTAGGAGACAGCCCACTGCTCCTTGGAGAGCCTCCCAGCCAGTCCCAATCATTCGGTCAGAACCTGTCTTCATTATGGGGACTGCAGTGCCCAACTGTCCACAGTGCAAGTGGGATTGCTCTTCATTCTTCAAGTGCAAGGGAAAGTGACGTAACCTTGTTGAGCAGCAACTGTATACCCCGCAAGTTGCATTCGCTGTATCATGTCTTCCTACAACCACCCTGACACAGGTATTACTATCCCACTTGAAAGATCAGGAGATGAAAACTCAGAGGGGTGAAGTAGCTTGCCCAAAGTTATACTACTTATAAAAAACAGACCATGGATTCAAACTGGCATGTCTTCCACGCCAAAGCCTGTGCTTTTAGTCATCAAAAGTGAACTCCCACCCTAACTGGTTTGGCTCAGTGGACAGAATGTTGGCCGGTGGACTGAAGGGTCCAGGTTTGATTCCAGCCACGACATGTACCTTGGGTGCAGGCTTGATCCCCGTGCGGTAGACAACCAATCGATGTGTGTCTCTGACATCGATGTTTCTCTTTCTAAAAATCAATGGAAAAATACCTCGGATGAGGATTAACAACAACAACAACAAAAAGTGAATTCCAAGGAGATCAACCAACAAATATATATTTACAAAGAATCTATTGTTTACCAAGACATATACTCAACATTATTTGCCTTTCCCCTATCCTTCAGGAACAAATGAATGGAAGAGCAAAAGAAAGAAAATAGGAAAGATAAAGGTTGAGTGTAATGGCATCCTTAGCCCTTCCAGTGGTACACAGAGTGCCTGGGAAATCAGCATCAAAACGTAATAACAAGAGCATCTGTAGCAATGGCGGAGCAAGTTCTTCAGCAGAAGTGCAGCGCAGGACTTCTTCGGGCAGTGACACCATGTCCCCAGAGAAATTAGCAGCAGCTAGGGCAGCCCTGAAGTAACATGGGAATCGAAGGAGCACTTGAGAAAGAGGGTCAGCCAGCAGTATGTGACAGTTATAAAGCATTCCAGCCCTGCCCCAGATAGGTATGCCATAAGGGACTTGGAGAAAGATAGCACACAAATGCACAGGAGCATGGGTTTTGCTAAAATTCCAACTCTGCTCTTTGGAATAGAACAAATAGGAAGAATGTTTGCTCATTCCCGGGCTATCTTGACAAGCCAACTTGGCCATAAAACTTGTGCATGCTCTTTACCTGGCAGGGTGTCACGTGGATTTATTTCAGCTCTGGTGAGAATGTGGCTTTTAGCTACACCAAAATGCATCAGACAACCCCCTAACCAACTCAATCTCTATATTCCTTTTAGCTGTCATCCCAAACCCACATAAACCTTTCACAGATTGTGAGTTAAACTCAGCCCTTTGCCATGATCCATATTATATAGTAGGATGGCACAAACATAAATAGCCATTTCTCTATTATATGTTCTGAGAATGCCGACAGCTGTATAGGATTTGGCTTTTTCTGCAGATAACTTAGAGCAGGAGCCCTCCAGTTGGGTTCTGCAGAGAATAAGGCTTCTGACAATCTCAAAGAAGGTGGGGGATGGGGCCAGGAGGAAGCCTGTGTGATTCCTCCCTCCGCCCCATCTCCTGGGCACCTCCATGGCAGTATGCTTCTAATACTGGAGCTCTGGCGGAAATTGTACAAACATTTCACTACTCACAAGGCTTTAAACCACAGTCCTGAAGGAAGCACCATGTTTCTGCCTCTGAACGATCTGAGCTAGCCTCCGGATGGCAGGTCCTAAAATGACTAGAAGTCAACAGCTATAGAGGATACCAGCTTTGGGGGACAAATGTCTCCTGAATTTGCATGGCAACATTCTAGGTGGCATAGACTAGTGCTGGCCATGACATCCAGAAGATAGAACTGCCAGAACTTTAGTGAAGACTATCCATCATATTCTGAAAGACAACTCCCCCGCCCCCGCCCAATTATTAAATCCTTTTGCTAATTTACCTGCAGCAACAAGGACCTATCATGATAAGTTCTAAGGGGATTGCCCATCCCAACTATGGGGCAGCAAAAGAAAGCCACAGACTATTTTCTGCCTGACCAGCCACCTAAGAGTGTTAGGAGATGCATTTAATACATGGGTTGGGAAAATTATGCTCTATTTTGAGGTAGCTTGAGCTCCTCTGGGAAATGATGGCATGACAATTCTAGTATAGATGAAAAGCCCGGTTAGTTTAATTCTGTCAATTTAAAGAAAATTATATATAAATATAGATGTGAACCAGATACACATAATATATAAATGTGTGTAACCAAACCAGTACTTAATCATTGTAGAAAACAAGTCAGTCTTCAGATTATAGTTTTATAAATTTTTCAGTAAATTATGGAACAATATGAAACCCCTGTTCAAACCCCTCTCCTGTTCCTATTGCTGTGCTGGAACCTGTGGCTTGATATCTGGGGCTAAATCTCCCCCATCTTATAAAGATGGACTCACAAAGCCTCTCGCTGCCCTAGATGAGCTGTTGTGAGGAATAATAAAAAGATGAGCTTTAGCCTCTGACAATTGACAGTGGCAGAGGCTGAATGAGATGGAAAGATTCTGCAAAGAGTTTTCTCTCCCAATCAAGTGGTGGATTCTTTGCTGTGGTTAATGGTTACACACTACCAATGGTTGAAAATGTTCTGCTAGGAAAATAATGAGGCTTCCAGGGCCATACCCCAAAAGATATGACCCACTATTAAATTTTGAGCATTCATTTCAGTTATGGTGGGGAGCTTAATTAAAGCTTCCACTTAGATGACTGAACTTCTTTTTCCTTCTCACTGAACCCAAAGTTACTGATGTCCAGGCCTTTGTCATTGAGCCTTGAGGGCGTGTTCTATTTCTTCCTTATGAGGAGGACACCCCTGTGGCAGTTTCACTTGGTGGAGAAAATGCCCTGTGGGCTCCTTCCCAGTGCCCACCAATGGCCCAGGGGTGGCGCTTATCAACACCCCAGAGAGGATCTGTGGGTGTGAAAGGCTGTTCACAGGTGGGGCCTGAATTTGAGCCTGCTCAGCAATCTGTCATTTGGGGTCATTTGAGGAGTGGATTTTACCAGCAATTCCTCCTTAAGTGGAAAGAATCATTAAGTCAATTCCTTTAAAGCACATGGCATCTTTAATATTTCTGATGGGCCATTTGTGGAGAGAAATACTGTCACTGCTCACATGGCAGGATCCCAAAAATAGAAGACAGCGCAGACAGACTTAACAAGGGCCCTTCCTCACCTCACTGCGCAGGGCTGATTGGCTCATTCTGGTCCCACACAGCTCGCCCAAAGCGAGAGCCAGACAGACCGCTACCTTACAAGAATGCACCCGTAAACTCCCAGATTCCCAGAACTTCCCATCTCAGGTGCAAAATGTGCAGCTGAGCAAGGCGCACGCAGTGAAGATGGCCAGAAAGGAGCAATAGGAGGCCCGCAGCAGCCGGTGGGAGTGACATGCCTCAGACACACCTTTCCGCCCGTGCTTACCTATGTACTACATTTACCTCTGGAGGCTTCGTGCGCCCCCACTTCACATTACTTCCCCACTGTTCCTGTACCAGTCCAGCCAAATAATAGTGCTTAGAAGTGTCAAAATTAAGACAAAAAGTTGGTGACTATTAAGATGCTTTTGTAAAAATGATAGATCCACTCCTGTTAGAACAAACCAGGTACATGTATTAGGGCTTGGAGGCCCTTAGGATCAACCCATCCATATCACTTATTTAGCATTGGGGAAACTGAGGCCCAGAGACATTATGTAAAGTCTCTTGTCCACTCACACAGTAACTTTAGTGAGAGAACGAAGGCCAAACCCCATGCCTCCTGACTCCCAATTCAGTGTTCTTTCTATAAGACCAAAGAGCCCATGACTTCTTTTCATCTTTTTCAATCTCAGTCCCTTTTTTTTCCACTTTATTTATTTTACATTTAATTAATTAATTTTAAATCTTGTTGAAAGACCTCCACCCCTGCCCCCGGCCTTCACCACCCTAATGTCTGTATCCATGGGTTATGCATGCAGATTCTTTGGTTGATCCCTCCCACTCACCGCATTCCCCCCACACCTTCCCTCTGAGTCCCCGAGTTTACACCCTGACCTGAGGATTCTACTGCATGTCCTCTGGGCAGGTGTCACAGTAGCTCTTCTAAAAGTGAGTTTCCTGGGAAACAGGTAGTTTATGTGGCAGAACAATATAGTGCGATATTAATTTGTATGTATGTTTATCCCCACTCCCCTACACACACACAACAACAACAACAACAACAACAACAACAACTGGCATCCTGGCAACATTTGTTCTCAGAATCTGAAAAGACCCAAATTCAAAACTAATGATTTTCCCCAAAAGATTTATGGTGGGGTGGAGGTTTTGTTTGCTCTGTGAAGCCTTTCTTGACCAGACATCCCTTCTCTGGGCTTCTACTGTGTCTTCTAAATGCATCTAGAATTGTGCCTGACCCTCTGCATTATACTAGTTTTGCATAGGACCATCTCCCTTCCTACACTGTGAGCTCATTAAATGTGTGCCTTAGTCTTCAGGCATCCCCGGGAACCAGCACGAACTCGGGCATGCAGGTAAATCAGTGTCTCTGTATTATGCTGCAGTCGGAGCTGTGACTCGCCCATAGCCTTTTTCCGGAAAAGAGATTCAGCACGAATTGGGGATCAGCAGCTCAGGCTACATGTCATTTCATCTTGAGGTTAAAAAAAAGCAAACAAACCTGTGCATTCTTCATTTGACCCAATGAAAATCAGAAAGCCCGAAGTTATTTAGAAGGTGTAAGGGGTCTAGCTTTTCAAATTTGTTGCTGCTGTTGTTTCAACTCAGGTCAATTCAATAAACTTAAGGGGAGTACTAGTATAT
>NW_006286678.1:789542-790891 GCF_000327345.1 Myotis davidii | reverse complement strand
TCGCGTACACACACACACACAATCTGGAAGCTCCTGATCTGGAAGCTCCTGGCCTGTAGGGGAGGGTAGGCAAAAACCAATACAAATGGTGAGTAAAAACCATATTGCAAATTCTCTTACGTTCATACCCACTGTAGGACCCTCTTTCAGGACTAACATAAACCCAGCTGATTATAACTCTGGTACGAAGACCAACCCGTGCAAGTCACATCAGGGTGGGGTGCAGGAGTACAAAGGCTGGATTCTGAAAGCAAGGAGTCCACATCCTTTATTTGGACCTGGAAGTGGATATAGTATTTGCCTCAGAAGTTTGGTGAAAATATATCACACTTAAAAGTGCAGTATAGCCGAAACCAGTTTGGCTCAGTGGATAGAGCATCGGCTTGCGGACTGAAAGGTCCCAGGTTCGATTCCGGTCAAGGGCATGTACCTGGGTTGCGGGCACATCCCCAGTGAGGGATGTGCAGGAGGCAGCTGATCGATGTTTCTCTCCCATCGATGTTTCTGACTCTCTATCTCTCTCCCTTCCTCTCTGTGAAAAATCAATAAAATATATTTTTTTAAAAAGTGCAGTATAAAAAAAGGTATAAAAAGGCTGTCAAAGAAAGCATCTATATATATAAAAGCCTAATATGCAAAGTATTCCCTCGAGAGTTCGACCTATGAGACTGGGAATTCAATAGCTCACTATGATGTGTGCTGACCACCAGGGGGCAGCACAGAACAAATGAAGGCCCTGGCCAGCAGCTGAGGAAGGAAGGCCCCTATCAGCCCTGATTGCCCGCCAGGCCTAGGGATCCTACCCATGCACGAATTTCATGCACCAGGCCTCTAGTAAGTATAGAACAGATATCAGGGAATTAAATGGAGAAAATAGAATATAAAGAGATAGGATAAATAAGGCACATTTAATCAATAAATTTAAACACAAAAAAGAAACTGGCCAGAGGTTGAAATTGACAATAAATTCCATTGGGACTATTGGAGATATGATAGGTTGGGAAAGATGAGATTGTTTAAAAGCAGAGCCCATTCAGTTCACCATAAATGCTACACAGAAACTGGGGAAACCATAATTTTAAAAAGAGTACAATAGTCTGCCGAAACTGGTTTGGCTCAGTGGATAGAGCGTCGGCCTGCGGACTGAAAGGTCCCAGGTTCGATTCCGGTCAAGGGCTTGTACCTCGGTTGTGGGCACATTCCCAGTAGGAGATGTGCAGGAGGCAGCTGATCGATGTTTCTCTCTCATCGAAGTTTCTAACTCTCTATCCCTCTCCCTTCCTCTCTAAAAAAATCAATAAAATATATTTTAAAAAAATATTTTTTATGGGTTTATCTACTAAATATCA
>NW_006286678.1:771360-788972 GCF_000327345.1 Myotis davidii | reverse complement strand
CACACAGTGGGTTTTCTCGTTGTTTTGTTGATGGTTTCTTTTGCTGTGCAGAAGTCATCGAAGTTTCTAACTCTCTATTCCTCTCCCTTCCTCGCTGTAAAAAATCAATAAAATATATTTTAAAAAAAGATTTAAAAAAAAAAAGAGTACAATAGTCAATTCATTGTAGAGGTGATTGGACAGGGTTGCTGCTAAATTTGGAGGAGAATGAGTTGACTGGGAGGAACAATAGGAAGTGAATAGAAATTTGCAGGGGCGAAATACAAACTATGTGAGCTGAAGGAGTCAAATGTGGAAAGATCCCTCTCCCCAAGTCACTATATTATTTACCCAGGAGTCAATATAAAGTATTTTGAGCTGCAGCCCCCAAGGAGATTCTTCTGACCAAATTGGCCATTCCCCTGACCTACCCTGTCAAAATCAACCAGTTCTTAGCTCAGAATGAAAAAATGATTAGGTCTGCTCCCATAAGTTTGCCTTATTTATTATTGGATCAGAGGTTTGCTATTGAATCAAAGCCACAATGATATATTAACCCTTTTTTTTCAATTACAGTTTACATTCAGTATTATTCTGTATTAGTTTCAGGTGTACAGCATAGTGGTTAGACAATCATGTACTTTTAGAATGGGCCTATCTCTCCTATCTTTCCTCCCCCTCCCCCCATATTTCAAGTACCCACCTGGCCTCCTAGTTATTACGATATTATTCACTGTATTCCCTATGCTGTAATTTACATCTCTGTGACTATTCTGTAACTATCAATTTGTACTTCTTAATCCCTTCACCTTTTTCACACCCAGTCCCCTACCCCATCCCCTCTGTCCACCATCGGTCTATTCTCTGTATCTATTTTGTTTGTTTTATTTTGTTCTTTAGATTCCACATATAAGTGACACATTAATTCTTAACTAATTCTCAATTTTATATTGAAATAAAAATAAAGAGTGTCTGCAGTCGTTTAGTAAAAAAAAAAGTTCAGTGTAAGGTTCAAATAATATCTGTTTATTTTCCAGTTCATCAAATTTTCCACATCTCCAAGATCATAGAAACAGAAACAAAAGCTAGTTTCTTAAGTGCCTTAAAGCTAATGTGGGGTCACTGATTAACTCTTCCTGGAGAATCAGTAGACCTTTAGAAATGAAAATTTACTTTATTTTTTCCATGTATAAAAGCAGGGAGCATAAAATGCAGAAAAGAAAAGAAAACATCCACTGTCCAATCATTCAAAGAAATCTACTGCTAATCATTTGATGTTGTTACAAATTATTAGCAGTAGATTTTTAATCGCCCTTTTTATCTTTGTAATTAAAAGGGCGATTAAAAAGGCTTTTGCAAAATAAGATGCCTAAGTCTAAAGTACTGGCTATTTGAAAGCTTCCATCCCTGCAACAAGATCTTAATAAGCTCTTTAACGGGAAGTAAAATTCAGCCTTAAAACTGACCATAAATTTAGAGGACGCGTTTGGAGGGCCGCAGCAGCAAGGTCAGCAGATTCTAAGGCCTCTCCCGTCTCTGTGCCTTGCCAAGTGACTGAGGTGGAGAGACAATGTAACCACTGCCTTCTGACTTTAATTAATGTTTAATTCTCAGTTGCAAAAGTATACTTCCTCTTGTAAGTTCTCATTAAGTTTCTTAGAATCAGTTAACACTCTGCTTATAAAGATGTGGGTATTTTCCCTAATTACTGTGATTTTGCGTGCTGCTGTCAAAACCAGTGCCCTGTGTCTCACTGTCAGAGATCATGACAGCGGCATGCATCCTTCTCCCCTCCCTCCCCTGGAAACCATCCAGTCCTCTCTGGAAATTAAATGCAGTAAAAGGTTTAATAAAGTAGAGAAGGGAGGGTGGGGGGAATCCAGACATATCACATCTCATTTCAGGCCGTTCCGGAATAAAACCAGAATGTATTCATCAGAGTGATGAAATGTGCGGTCTGTTTAAACATTAAGGATATGGATGCAGAGTTCTGTTACTTAGGATAAATTTCATTATTGCAAAATCCAATTCGTTCTGCTGAACAGGAATGCTGACATGATTTATGCTCTCAGAAGCACATTTCCTACTCCTGCTTTTTCCTTTCATGTGAAGAGATGTGGATGAGGGTATATGTCAATCCTGGCTGCTCCACCCCTTCAGCTGCCCCTGCTCTGGGGTAGAGTAAGTTTCATCACTGGCAAAGTTTGGAAGCAGCACTAGACATGCACGGCTCAGCTTCTTCCTCCTTCCTACCCACTGGGAGCCAGATACCACGGGAAACATGTTCTGATCTGTGCCTTCTTTGTGGGGAAGGACTGTGGTTTTCTAGCACTGTCTGGGCTTAGGTAGGTAAGTCCACCTAATTCTGTGGTTCAGTGTTTAGAAGATCCATCCCAACCCCATCCTCCAAACCAGCCCTTAGAAATACCAAGGGAGACTAGCTTGATCTCTCTCACACCTTCTCTCTCAATTGATTCAAAATACTTGGTGGGTGAAAAGGGTGCTATTTCCTGGCTCCCTTAAAAATGAACATCACCAAACACAAAGGCTGGTAATTTAAAAGAAAACAAAACAAAAACACCACTCTATTTGTAGGCATGTTTTTAAGGAGCTTTTTTCTTTAGTCACTCTCTATTCTAAATTTTCAGTGTAAATTCTGTAACACACCCTGCCTTTTAGCATTTAATTCTGGATCTATTTAATTAAAAGGAAGGATAGAGAAGAAGCCTAGCTATCAATGGCCAGAATTTTCCTTGGCAGAAGGCTGTTATCTTCATAAATTGATATTTTCCCCCTGTTATATTAGGAATGATTTTTGCCCATTTTACTGGGATGAGGTAAGCTTGAATGGCTACCCCGAACAGATTAAGCCACATGAAACAGGGATTTAGCAAAATTTCTATTGCAATAATTTATTTTTTCCAGGTGCTTTTGAAAAAGACCTGTGTGAGGCCCTACATTTTTTTTAAAAAAAAATTCTTATTTGAATATGCTTTTGGTCTAAAAAATTATTTGCAATTGCAAAACTATTCTGATGACTCTTTTCTTCCAAATTTGTTGAACTGATTTGAAAAAGTCACTACAGAAGTCAACATTTTTTGAATTTATTACTCAAAAAATTCTTGCCTATGAGAAGGTTAAGACTTATTCATGTCACCACAATAACAGAACCCATATTTTACAGAAATATCCAAGTGAACTTTGCTCACTGTTTATTCATCGTAGAGTGGGGCTGTTTTCTTCCTGTGCTTGGAGGCAGTATCAGGGAGAAATACTCTAAGGGTTTATGAAGTTGAGGAAAATATAACTCAACTGGAAACTCATGTTCTAGGAGTTCAGAGTATGACCCTCAGGGGTGAAGGCAAATGTTATAGAGGAGTATGTACTCCTAGCTCAAGTCTGCCACTTACCCAGCAGGGCTTCATCAAAATGTACGGAATGAACTAAGGCAAAAACATGGATGAGCCTTAGGGTGGGTTGGAATTAGACAGCCATACCATGCTTCAAGTAGAATTAAATACGAGAAATCTAGAGGTGTGTCTACGTGGGTTTGATGTATTCTTCCTTTGTGTTGTTCCTTAAGATATCAAATTTTAAATCCTAGAATTCTAACTTCTAAGGTGTAACACTAAAAGCATGTTTGAGGATAGAGGGTGAGAAAGCTAGGATATTAAAATTTTCTATAAAGTGTATTCATTCATAAGTAATTATATCAGCCATCTGGCATTTATATGATGGTAGATATGGGAAAACTTGCACTTATTTTTTATTGGTATTTAATAATTTTTATCCCTGACAAAGTACAGGGCTCTGAGTGAAGAAATGCAGTTCTTCATGTCATACACTGTGCATTCCAACTCTACATATTCTCCCTTTTCCCTCCCAATTCCTTTCATGATCGTGTGCCTTTTCCTGTCTGTACCAGTGGCAGGGGAGAGACCAGATCAGTATTTGTTGTGTTAGAGAGGTTTCCCACACAGAGAACGGTTGAATTTTACTCTCCTTACAACTAAGTGGGAGCTGTAAGCATCACTGATGCTGTTCATCACCATGCAGATTCAGCTGTCTCCTCGATTCCTAGGACTTGGAAATGCTGAATCCACAGCTGCTGTGATATTTTTTTTCTGCTCAAAAAAAAATTTTAAGGCCACCAACATCTTTCATTTATTTTGGGGGGAAAGAACGAATGTGTACATGCTGTACTTTTATTTCCTTCAGTTTCATTTAAAACAGATGATGTTTCTATGCAGATTTTTCTAAGAAAAATAGTTTCCTATCCGCTTTGATTTGTTGATCATTTTTTTAGTGCTTATAGAATTACCGAGAGCACTTTTTCTTCTCCTGCTGCTAGAACACCAATGCCCCCTGCTGATAAATTCCCCAGAACTTCCTTCAGAAAATGAGAACATAACCCTCTGTGTTACAACAGGCTCGGTATTCACCAGCCTTGTCTGAAAGGGACTCAAGCTTCTAGGGTCATCTTAGTTGGTTTTATTAGCCTCTCATTAGTGTAATTTCTTCTATTAGCCTTTACTAACACAGAAGTTATCTCATGCTTGGCTGGCTTTATTACAAAAACAATTTTAAAGGTATTGATAGAGCTTTGCACCTGACAAAATGAGAACCAGAACTAACATTTGATGATGATAATATAACGTCTGTTACATTATATTTACATTTAATGGGAGAAGTCCCTCAACAAAATATCTTCATATTTGTCTTTGTTTCTTCGGTACTTTAGAACTTATGTCATAATGAGATTTTAAAACCTAATACTCTTGGTTTACTTGAATTCCTTCTAATGTCACCTCCATCAAGTAATTTCTTGGTTTCCCTAGTGATAGAAAATATGTCACCTAGCAAAGCAACCAATTGCATCTTTGCCTGCTATAATAGCTTTTGCTATAACAAATCTAATTCTTCTTAATTCTTCAAAAGTTGAAAAGAAAGAATGTTCTTCTCATGACATTCTTTTCTTTCCCAGGAGAATACTGTCAACTCTAAGAAAAAAGACAAATACATTTACGTTTGACCAAAGGGACAAAATGTCAGAATGCCAGTAGAATGCCAGTAGAATATAAAATTCCTATTTTCAAATGGTATGCTAATTTTTAGTCTCCTCTCTCTCTCTCTCTCTCTCTCTCTCTCTCTCTCTCTCTGTCTCTCTCTCTCTCATTGGTTACAATACACTTTAAAAAGTGTTATTTTTGGCCCTAGCTCAGCCATGGGCAAACTACGGCCCGCAGGGCCCGTTTGAAATGAATAAAACTATTGAAAAAAAAGACCGCACCCTTTTATGTAATGATGTTTACTTTGAATTTATATTAGTTCACAGAAACACTCCATCCATGCTTTTGTTCCGGCCCTCCGGTCCAGTTTAAGAACCCATTGTGGCCCTCGAGTCAAAAAGTTTGCCCACCCCTGCCCTAGCTGGTGGTTTAGCTCAGTGGATAGAGCATCGGCCTGCAGACTGAAGGGTCCCGGGTTCGTATCTCGTCAAGGGCACATGCCTGGGTTGTGGGCTGGATCCACAGTAGGGGGCATGCAGAAGGCAGCCAATCAATGATTCTCTCTCATCATTGATGTTTCTATCTCCCTCTCCCTTCCTCTCTGAAATCAGTAAAAATATATATATATTTTAAAAGAGTTATTTCTTAACTCAATAAAGGAAAGAGGAGACAAATTCCATTTCTGTATAGCGTGAACATGCAATCTCAGGGCTTCTTCATAAATGCCTAGAAATTGTTAGATCTTCTGGCTCGGCCCACACATTCTTAAGCAAGCAGTGTCATGTCAGATGCAGATTTCTCACAAGGTTGGAAAATTAGTGAATTTGGACTGAGATGTTTTAAAGGCCAGTTGGATCTTTGTGAGACTCATCATTCCATTGAGCGCTGCCACGTCTCTTCAGGCAGATGCAAAATCAAGCTCCTAGTGCTTTCTATGCAACCCACACCCCCTCCTTTCATTTGCAGTTAATTGTGCTGTCCTGGTAGCCAATAACCAATAACAAAACAAGCAATGACCTTAAGCCAAGCGCCAATAGCCACATTCATATTGCTAGCCTTCTTCTGCCACTGAGTCTTAAAAGTTGCTCTTTGCTATTATAGTGTTCCTAAGATAATACAAGATGGTTTTATTTTTTGAGGGAACAAATTATATATATTTTAATTTTCATTGAATTTATTGGGGTGATATTGGGGAATAAAATTATTTAGGTTTCAAGTGTGCTATCATATAATTATATATATGAAAGCCTAAGTGACCATTATGACCGAACAACTGGAATGACCAGTTGACCTGTCGCTATGACACGCACTGACCACCAGGGGGCAGACGCTCAATGCAGGAGCTTCCCCCTGGTGGTCAGTGAGCTCCCTCAGCCAACCTTCCTCCTCAGCCAACCTCTCATGGTCTCTCCCCCCAATCTCTCTGGCTAAGGCTCTGGGCACTGGAGAATCTGGATCCGGGAAGCCTGTAGGAGGAGAGCGACCCCAATGCTGATTGAGACAGTGTAGCAGCTTGGAGGGGGCAGAAGGGGCAAGCAAGGCAGCAGCCTAACTGCAAAGATATCAAGTAAGCACCACCAACATCTTACCTCTGCCACCACTGGTGCGTCAGCCACTTCTAGCTCACCGGTGCCTTTCCGGGCTCCCAACTGCTGATTGGCTAGCCCTACTACAGCGGTGTGCCACCATTGGCCGAAGTCAGCTACCTCTCATGCTTGGGGGTGGAGCCCCGAGAAAATGTGTGGCTGAGGTAGGAGAGATGACCTGTCTGTTAGCAACTCTGCCCTGGGGAGAGTGAGGTGGCCCAAGCACGGGCAGTGAAGTAGAGCTGTATTTCCACCTCAGAGTGTAGCTGGTGTTCAGGCCATTTTGGGGTGCTCTGTCTGTGGTCTTTGCTTGCCGCTACCTCAGCACATCTACACAACTAGATCAGGGCCTGCCACCAACCTCCTGCAGTCCCTCCCCACAGCCAGCAGGTCCTGATAGCTGTCTTCTTTCTCCTGTGCATGAATTCGTTGCACCAGGCCTCTAGTAATTGTATATTGTATTGTGTTCACCATTCAAAGTCAAGTCTCCTTCTATCACCATTTAACTCCACTTTATCCACTTCTACTTGTCCCCATTCCCCGCCCCCCTCCTTCGGGTAATGACCATACTATTGTCTGTGTCTATGAGGAGTTTATTGTTTTTGTTTGTCTGTTTATGTTTGGTGTTCGGGTTGTTTTTATTTTGTTCAATCCCTTCACCTTTTTCACCCAGAAAATGAAGTTATCTGAGTAACTGTACAGTGTAGGAAAGTAAACACATTGGGTTAAAGGCAGTAATAAAATCAAGGGAGGGTTTTATTTTGTGCTTTACATTTTTTGTTTTAAATGTTTAAGATGTGCTGAGAGGTAGTGAAGACAGGGAGCTCCACAACTCAGAAAAAAGAAAAATAAGAGAGAGCAGTATTTCCAAGGAAGACAAATTAGTTAACAACTGAGAGTGAACGGGCTTTCCCCTGTCTTGTTTCTTTAAGTATTGCTGTTCAATTAAATTACATTTAATGTTCCTCTCATTACCATCACCCAGTATTTGAGCAATATATTTTACACCCAAGTGTTAGGGCTTTTGTTTATCTTTATGAAATTTTTTAAGTTAAATTTAGTCATTCATTTCAGCCTGTTGAGAAATTTCCGGATTCTAATTTTGTCTTTCAGTATATAGGCTATCCTTCAAAGCCCACATCATTCACAGATTTGATAAGGCTGACTTCTAACTCACTGGCATAAGACTGAGAAATGACCACATCTAGAATTCTCCATTAATATTACTACTGATTCATTAATAAACTCACTTTGAGTTCCTCCAATATTCAATATACCTATTATCCAGTCCACTTTTCTATCTTGTCCACCAGGTTCTCAAGGTCACATTTTGCCAGATTCCTGGATGTAATCTAAATATACCACAAATAACTAATTTCCCTGCTATGCCAACCTAGTAACTCCATTAAAGAATGAAATAAGATCAGTCTGAGATGACCTGACTCATGCTTACTGAACCCATCCTGGCTCAGAGTGATCAGTGCTTCCTCTTCTAAGAGCAAAGAAAGTTGCAAATCAACAAATAACAGGTGATAATATCACATGTATAGTGCTACTTAGAGACTATTCTAAGGTTTTCATATGTAATTAGTTCATTTAATCTTCCCATCACCCATCGGTTGGTAGATAGTATTGTCTTCATTTTATAGATGAAGAAACTGAGATATAAAGAATTTAAGTGACTCTCCCAAGGTCAGTGAGGGACAAAGGCAGGATTTGAACCTAAGCTCCCAGCTTCTAGAGTCAGGTGCCTTTATCACTGAATTATACCCCTTAACAGTAATGGAAAGTGGCTGCATCTGGTGTCTTTGGCCAAAATAATGATGTACAACAAACCACTCTAAAACTCAGTGGTGTGCAACAGTGATCGTTTATTTAGCTTATGAGTCTGTAGATTGCTTTTTAGACCTTACTGGGCAGTTCTCCTGAACTTGGCTTGGCTCACTCATAAGTCTGAGAGTTGACCAGCTATTGTCTGGGGCTCACACATCTCTGTGGGTTAATTGGCTGTCACCTGGGGTGACTTGGCTCTCCTCCATATATCTAATGACTCCCTCTAGCAAGCTAACCAGGCATGTTCTCCTGGTGAAAACAGAGGTGCAAGAGCAAATGGGAACACACAGATGCTTTTTATACCTTTGCTTGTAGTCACACCCAATGAGGTTTTTGCTGCAGCGACAAGGATTCTCCCAACATCAATGCTGTTCCCTGAAACTATGGGCAGCACCTCCCCAGAAGGAGGAGACCCCAGTAATATGTCACCTGGAGCCAAACCCTTTACACAACTAAATTCAAAAATCTGGCCTCCAGAGGAGATTCTTCAAAAAGAGAGGAACACACAGAAAACAAGCAACACAAAAGCATCTCCAGCTTCCTCTCACTCCTCCTGCCTCGGCCTTCTAGATAATGTCACTAGGTGCTTACATCAACCTGTTCTTCACCTGTAATGTCAGAGAAGAGGATTTTTATAACCATCATAAAGACTGGAAGGGACTCTAAAGAGATATTTAGGAGAAAAAGTGTTTTTGGTTTCTAATGGGGTTTAGATTTACTACACGGCAATTTACAGAGCATTCCTTGTTATTAATGGTTGTCCTGAGGCGCTTGAGAGAACGTGGGCTGTAGGAGCAGTGGTCTGTAGGTATTGGCACCCATCTGGCTAGCATCTGGATCTTGAATCCTTGTCTGGCTTTTATTCATTTACTGAACAAGCCCTCATGGAGCACCCACCACACACCAGGCTTCGGGAACATAATGGCTCTGCTGTATGCACCACCCCTGGGGACCTCTTGGTCCAGGACACTGATATTTTTTATAGGCTCCCAGGTGGAAAGATATATCTTTCAGACTTAGGGTACTCATTGGAATCTTTTTAGGAATTAAAGTTGCATGATTATTATTATTACTAGAGGCCCGATGCACGAAATTCATGCAAGAATAGGTCTTCCTTCCCCCAACTGCCGGCACTGGCTTCCCTCTGGCACCCAGGACCCGGGCTTCCCTCTCAGCCCAGCTTCATCTGGAAGGTCGTCCAGAAGCATGGCTGGTCTAATTCACATATTACGCTTTTATTATTATAGCTTCTCTCTCCAACACCTCTGAGTCCTTGAACTTGCTGAGTGAATATAATATCCTCTTGAATATATCCAGCAAAACATATTTTTTTTTTCTGATTCCAAGGGAATAGAGTTGCTGTCCTCCTTCAGAGGAAACAAAGGAGCTATTGCCTGGGAATGGGTTTGGCTAAACCTGGCCGAGCTCATACAGCAATACTAATAGTTATCAGAACTTACTTTTGGAGACTCTATGATGGTGATGGTGCAGGTTGGAAGGGGACAGTTGGCAAAGCTCAGACCAGCACCCTGACTACACACTCTGGTTCTGACATCAAAAATGTCATGAAAATGTAAAGATACCATTGGAATGAACTTTCACACACTGGACTTTCTACCCTCTGAGGCCATGTGACAGGTCAAAAGGCAGAGGCAGCAGTCAAGAATGACAAGGTACCCAATGATAAACAATTATTAACTTCCTAATATGTAACTAAGCCCCTGAACCGTTTCAGCTTAACATGCCTGGCTAGAGCGAATGCTCTAAATGTATCTTCTAAAGTAATTTCACATTTCATTGAATAAATTTCCATTGACAAGGCATGCTCAGCCATAAGAACCCTGGCATAACGGCAGAGTATTTGGAGTGCTAAATGATACAGATTATGCATTGTGCCTTGTTCAGAATGTTTTAAAAAGGAACAATCATTTGAAAAGGAACAACTATCAATCTGAGAGAATAACAGCAAGAAAAGGAGGCTTAGATGACTTTGCAGAACCTCCAGTCAAGCATAGATAGCCAGAGAGTGACAATTTTTCATAAGAATCAGGAGATTATGCACTCTGGGAGCCTTTCCCCTATCATTGGGTGTTAGAATAATTGTCCCCCTAATTCAGATCTCTAAGCAGCTTAATTCCTGTTCTTATCAGTTCAATGTAGAAAGAACATAAGAACAAAAATGCTGTATCTTTTCAGTATCTGCTTCTCCAAATGAAACTGTTCAGATGACTCCAAGCTCTGAGTTTATGTTCATGGCTGGAAATTCCTCTCAAAGATAAGGTAAAGAAAGCCTCTCCCGCCCTAACCGGTTTGGCTCAGTGGATAGAGCATTGGCCTGCAGACTGAAAAATCTCAGGTTTGATTCCGGTCAAGGGCATGTACCTTGGTTGTGGGCACATCCCCAGTAGGGGCTGTGCCGGAGGCAGCTGTTCGATGTTTCTAACTCTCTATCCCTCCCCCTTCCTTTCTGTAAAAAAATCAATAAAATATATTTTATTAAAAAAAGAAGAAAAAGAAAGCCTCTCTTAAGCAGAGACTCAAATTGAGACACAGTCTTAGGATTAAGACTCGGGGGGCGGGGGGCGGGGCAGGTATAATAACATCTTCCTAACGAAATATGTTGGCGGACACCTTAGCCTAAGATTAGAGGGAAGAACATCTTTGCTCCAGTCAATGCTCTAAATTTAGCAGAATCACCATGTTTGCATCACTTTTCATGCCAAACTCCATGATACAGCAACAATATCAGATGCCAGAATTGGGGCCATCCCTGGGGCAGGAGATAGCCATCTTAACTGAAGCTACTGGCTTGGCTTCCTCCAACATTAAAATAAATCATCATTAATGAGCAAATAACTGGCCATCCCCCATGCTAGGTTGCCTCTTGTGCCCTCTCCTCTGGAGAGGATACTTTGGAACTAGTTTTCTTGTTGCAGGAACATGAAGTACTTGGAAGGAGCACAGAAATCCTTCCAGTGCCGGGAGCCAGTCCATCCTTGCTGTTTCAAGGGACCTGGCATATATGGCATACTGTTCTTAATATGTTTGCTCACCTTCTTGGCACTGTGTGTTTTAACCAAGGTCACCTCTCTGAGAAAGGTTGTTTCCCCAGGTAGGGATTTTCCCCTGAAGTTAGGGAGGGAATAAAACCCCTTAACTAACTGGCCACAGAACCTAGAGACAGAACCTAGCTAGAGAACCTGGCTGAAGAACCTAGAGACAGAAAATGGCTACAAAACGTGGACAGAAACTGGCAACAGAACCTAGAGATAGAACCTGGCGACCAAACCTGGCTGGAGAACATGGCTACAGAACCTGGGTAGAACATGGCAAGAGAACCCGACTAGAACCTGGTGACTGAACCTGGCTGGAGAACCTAAACAGAACCTGGCTGGAGATCCTAAACAGAACTTGGCTGGAGATTGTGGCTAGAGATCCTGGCAAGGCTGCTGATCAACTGAACGCTGTCTCTGTGTAATCGCTTCTTCGCCGACTCCGTCCACACCTTTAGGGACCTCTGGACCTGCTGGGGTTGGACCCCAGCATTCCAGCATCTACTAAAAACCTTGTGGTATTCCATTTCAGGACCCATTTTATGTGTCTGAACAGGTGGTGCTCCTTATGTCATCAGAGGTGGCCTAGTTCTAATCAATTGTAATGGCTGGAGTACCATGTGGAAAGAGATTGGAAGACCTAACTGGCTTCATCAGGAAAGAATCCCAAGAATTACTGCTGTCTTTCATAATCATGGATAGAGGAGCATGGCATGTTTGGCATGTTTTGATCATTCTAGTTATGTTGACTTAAAACTACTATATTTTCTCATTTCTTTAAAAAACATAGGGAACAGGAAGCCTAGTTGGGTGTGGCAGATGGGTTTAGGTCCTCCACATTTTGAACAATGAAGATGTCGGTCCTGTATGCGTGTCTTCTGATCGTTTATTGGGTGCCTGTTATAAAATGGTGCAGGCATTTCTAAGCTACAGCTATCCAACATAGGAGCACTAGGAAAAGTGGACAAGTGGTCTGCCCCGGAGACAAAGGAGGAGCTGCACCTCCTGGAATCCCCACGAGCCACAAAAGGTTTGAAACTGCCAAGTCTCTTCTTGTCACCTGCTAGGCAAGAGGCACAGCTGCAATGGAGGACACACGTTTCCTAGAGATGACTGCCTTCCTTTCTCTTCATCCTCTCCCAGTACAGTATAGATATTCAACACACACTTGTTGTGATAAGGGTTGAATCCATGCTGCCTAGAGATGCCTCGTGCTAAACTGCCACAAGTTAGAAAACACATTTTACGATGAAATCATTTGTTAAGTGATCACATTCCTGCATTAGCACTCAAAGTTTTATTGTTTTTTAATTCACAACACAGAAGAGCTCTCTGTCTCTTCCTTCCTTCTCAATGCATCCCCACTGATCTGCCTCAGAGAATACAGGAACTAATTCTGTTATGTCCTTCATCCCTGTCTATATTCACCACAATTAGAAACCAAGGACTCCAGGCAATCTCTCACCCTGTGGCCTCTTGTGCCCACACGACACCATCTCTAATTGACTCCATCTCCCACCTACCTGTGCACTCCACAACTCACAAGTCTGTCATCACTAGAGTCCCTTGTCTTTGTAACCTTGTCTGAACAGTTCCTTCCTCTTCTTACTATGAGCCTGGCTTTAGCAATTACATAGCTTCCTAGAGCTCTCCCGAGTGCCTATGTTTTATTTCCTCACACCCTTGTGCTATTGGACTGGGAGACAAGGTGGGTGTCCTTGCTTCTCGTCACTTCTAGACAATTGCCCTATTCACCTTAAAAACCACCAGGCTTGGAAACTCATTCCATCAATTGGTACCACTCACTCTGCCTCCTTGGTGCAGTTATACAAAGTTCTGGACCACTACCTCCCTCATTCTTTGAAGATGCTAGTTCACGGCTCACTATTACTTTCTCTTCGACTCTGTCTCCTTTGCTCAATCATCTCATTTCTTTGACTCCTCCTTTCTCTCTGTGTGCTCACTTCTAGGTGATCATATACTCTGATGACTCCCAAAATGTATCTCTACCTGCTTATCTGACTGCCTCCTGGACATTTCACTTGGATGTCTACGAGGCATCTCAAAATGTATATGTTCAAAATTAAACATCTTATTTTCCCCATCCCAAATGTACCCTTTTTTACGGCCTCCCCGTGTGACAGAGACTTCACTTTGTGCACTGCTGTTTCTCTAATGCCTGGCATAGTTTATCAATAAAAGTTCAATTAATGAACTTCTTTATGTCATCAAAATAGTAGTCGAAAACTAACCTTACACGGTATTTTACTTCCTCTCTGTTGTGAGAGACCTAAGTGGGATTTTGTGAGCTTGCTCCAGAAATGCCATGGCCCAGCAGGATCAGTGATATGCCGAGTCCCTGGTAACTGACCTGTAAACAGACCTTTCTACCAACTCTGATTTCTCTGGCAAGGGACTCTGCTGCACGCTAACGTGGGTTACTGCCAAGGTCGCCCTATCCAATGACAGGTGTGAAGGTGTCACTTCCCTGCCCAAAACCCTTCAGTTGTTTCCTCTTGAGTATAAATAATGTTGACGACTTCTGCCGGATGCACAGCAGTCCGCTTTTGAGTTTGCACCTACTTGTCATCTCTCATCCTGAGAAGGAACCCTTGGTACACCCAGCATGCTACCCCTAAAGGTGAAGCTGGTCCCTGAACACATCTGTGTCAGTTTCCTTGACAGGAAATAACAAAAATGAGACTGGCTTAGCAAAAAAAAAAAGGGGGGGGATATATTAACTCATGTAACTGTAAAGCTCTCTATTTACTAACATAGGAAGATAATCAAAATATGCAAGCTATGGAACAACATGTGCAGTGTAATTCTAGTTTATACATCTTAAAATCTACCTATGATTATGTGTGT
Organism: Myotis davidii; assembly: GCF_000327345.1. Classification (NCBI taxonomy): domain Eukaryota; kingdom Metazoa; phylum Chordata; class Mammalia; order Chiroptera; family Vespertilionidae; genus Myotis; species Myotis davidii. Next base: position 774,644 of record NW_006286678.1, on the reverse strand, counting down.
TCATATGGGGAGGAAAAAGTCTAGAAAAATAAATAGATACTACATGTTAATAATGATTAATCTCTAGTGATTTAATTCTGATTAGAGTGTTTTATAATTTTTTTAAAGGTTCAAATTTATGTTTGGTTCATGGTACAACCCTGCTAATGAAGTCATCATGTCCTGTCTCATAGGAAGCCACTAGACATGTGTGGCTATATCATTTTAAATAAATTAAGATAAAATAAAATTTAAAAGTCTGTTCTTCCGTTTCAGTAGCCACGTTTTAAGGGCTTGGTAGCCGCACATGGCTAGTAACTACCGTACTGAGAATACAGACAAAGAACGTTTCCATCGATGCCAAATGTTACTCCCACAGAGCGAAGCCTGACAAACGAAATGAACCTAGATGCTCACGAAATTGCTTTCAGTAGGATAACTGACTTTGCTTAGATGCAGCCAGACCGAAGCAGGTGCAGGCCTGAGCACCTGTGATCGCACAATCTCCAGGAGTGTGAGTGAGCATCAGGTCTGTGTTCATTTATGCAGCACAGTGTGTTTGGGAGAGGCACTATTACAGAGGCAACTTAACCAGTCATTTTAAGGAACATATGGAAAGTCCCTACCTGGTAATTTTTAAAGGAAAATGAGAACATCTAAATCTTGTGCAACAGTGAGATTTACCTGTTTTAATTAGAAAGAAGAACAAACTGGTTGATTTGGAAAAATGTTTTTCCTTTTCTTCTCATTTGCCTAATTCCCAAGAAACTTAGCAAGGCATTTGGAGAAAGAAGAATCATGTTGCTTTCTGGTAGGGAAATGAAAATGGTATCTTAAGTACTTCTGTCGAAAACTATTTTAAAGGAAACAGGAAGCTCTACCTTGTGTTTTTAGTGTTGCTGGGGTTTTTGTTTGAATCATTAACATTTGTTCTACACAGCATGCAGAATAGTCAGTGTTTTTTATATGTTTTATTCTCATTTAGAGTCATAAAATCATGTATAGTGCTTGTTTTTCCCCCAAGTAGATCTGTAATTTAAAGACTCATGATGAGAAGAGGATTCATGTTGTAAATAACAAATAGGAAGTCTCCATAATTTTCATTTAAGAGATAACAGTGTGATTTTAATACTTAATAGCAACTGATTTTATATATATATATATGATTTATATATATATATCATATATATATTCCATTTAAAACCATGAAACAGTAGGTCCATGAAAATATCCCTCATTTTTTCGAGCAAAATAATTACAACTCTTTCTTTTCAAAGCACCTATTAAGATCTTGCATACCAGACATCACTGTTCAGAACATGTTGATTTATATTCAAAACTTTAGTTTTAGCCAACATGCTAATAAGATGTCTTAAACAGTTTCAGGTTATATGTTTATTGGACAGATGCCAGAATTACTATGAGTAAAATGAATTCTGGAATCTCATCCACTCATTCAACTGATACGTTTTGAAAATCTATTATGTTCCTGTGGCTAAACTGGAGTTACAGATATGAAGGACATTTTCCCTTCAGGCCTCAGTTTGGTGGAGGGAGACACAGGAAGATCAGAGATGGCGATGCAAACTTTGAGGGCTGGGGTCCTGCAGGTTTTGCCAGGGAGCTGTAGAAGCACCGGAGGAGACATCTCATTGCACTGCAGAGGTGCTCAAGGGGGACTTCCAGAGCCATTTCAGGAACTCTAGTGTTCGGCTAAGCCAGTGTGCATCCACTCTGGGTTCTTCTTTGCAGCATCTGTACCTAGTGTCCTATACCACAGTATTCCTAGGGATGAAAAACCCATTACATGCCCCCACCCCCAAATAAGGAAAGTACAGGATCAGACATACCATGGAGCTTCATTGAGCTCAATCCCATTCCAGGGGAGCCATAATGACTAGGCAAATTTCTTTTGTTGGGCTGAAATCCTATCCTCTCCTGTTTCTCCAAGATTAAGTGGATTAGAATGTCATAAATTACTTTTATTTGCAACATCATACATTAGGATTTTTAATGTGGATATTATTATAACACGGACAGGCCAAAGGAAGTAACAATGTTCTCTTTTTTTCTTCAGAGGAGGCACAAGGCTCAAAACGATTTGTTAGGACCAATTAGAAAGCCACTCTTTACACAGAAAGACAAACCACCCTCCCCCAAGCCAGTGCAGTGCTCAGTTAGAAAACAAAAACTGCCATGGTGATGATTCAAACACGAGGCTTGTGTATTCACTTGTGCTACCAAGGTTTGCTCACCCGGCGGCTATGTCTGCTGATTAAAGCCATATCTCTTTTACTGGAAACCTCTTTTGATTATTAATGAAGGAAATTTTAAAGATGGCAAGAAAATTGCATTTCCTTTGGAAATTATAGTTTAAGTGTAGTTTCTTCAACTGGCTTTTTAAAAATTGAGAAGGCCTCAGCCTTATAGATTAATGAGATTTTCCTCCCTATGCCCACTCAAAGCCCCCCCCCCCCCGCCACCTACTTATTTACATAATAAGTCTATCGCACACATCACACCTGTCATTCCCTAGAGTAGGGCTAACTATCCTGGGTGTTTTGTATTTCCAAAGATTTTCTTTTCTTTCTTTCTTTCTTTTTAAAACAAATACATTTTTATTGATTTCAGAGAGGAAGTGAGAGGGAAGAAGTGATAGAACCATCAATGATGAGAGAGAATCATTGGTCGGCTGCCTCCTGCATGCCACACATTGGGGATCAAGTCCCCAACCTGGGCATGTGCCCTTACCAGGAATTGCACCTCCTGGTTCATAGGTTGAAGCTAAACCACAGATCCATGCCAGCCAGGCACTTTTTCACATTTTGTACAGTGCAAGGCTTTCCTCCAACTATAAAAATCTCTGATATTAAGTAAATTTTCAGCTGTACAAACAGGCTCTACAACGTTCTCTACATTTGTAAGGTTTCTCTTCAGTATAAAGTCTCTCGTGTACAGTAATACAAGAATGCCTTTTAAAGGCTTTTCTACATTTTTCATATGCATAAGGCTTCTTCCCAGTTAGAATTCTGTGATATTCCCAAAGTTCTCACTACTGTTGAAGGACTAATGACACTTCTCATATCTGTAAGACTTATCTCAAGTATGAACTCTCTGCTGTACAGTAAGGGTTGAGGATTTGCTAAAGTCTTTGCCATATCCTCTACATTTATAAGGCTTATCTCCAATATGAACACTCTGGTATGCAGTAAGGTTTGGGAAGCTGCCAAAGGATTTGTCACATTCTCTACACACATGTGGCTACTCTCCAGTATGTGTTATCTGATGGTCAGTAAAGCCTGAGG
>NW_006286678.1:768688-771308 GCF_000327345.1 Myotis davidii | reverse complement strand
GGAAGGCTTTGCCACATCACCTTTATTTATGGGGCTTCTCTCCAGTAGGAACTCCCTGATGATAAGTAAGGGATGCTGAGGCAGTAAAGGTTTTGCCACATTCTCTACATTTATAAGGCTTGTCTCCAGTATGAATTTTCTGATGTGCGGTAAGAGTTGAGGCCTGCTAAAGACTTTGCTATATTCTCTACTTTTATAAGACCTCTCTCCAGTATGAACTCTCTGATGCATAGCTAGGTGTGAGGACCGGCTAAAGGTTTTGCCACATTCTACTTATAAGGCCTCTCTCCAGTATGAACTCTCTGATGATAATGATTGAGAGTATAACCTGAAGGCCAATAAGATGTTTTACCAAAATTTTTACATTTATCAGGTTCTTCTCCCCTATGGATTTTTTTGTGTCTATTTAGATTGAATATTTGACTGCAGACTCTCCCACACGGATTCCATTTGTGAGCCTGCTCCCTAGTATGAATATTCTCTTGTTCATCGTAATTTGAAGGCTGCAGAAAAGACTGGACACATTTACTTCCTTTGTGTGTCTTCTCCACAATAGGACTAACCTGATGTGTATTGTGATCGGACATTTGGTCAAAGACTTTTCCACTTTTATACTGGTTCTCTGCAAACTCAGTTCTCCGATGATTATTAAGATATCACTTTTGCTTAAAGTTTTTCCAATGTGCATTCTATTGATAACTTGTGTTTCCATTATATGTACTCAGTATTATTTCAGAGAATAAGTCTTGTATTCTGGGCTTTGGCAAAAAGGCCTGGGCATCTTCAGGTGACATAGCCACAGAGACCAGGTTGCTATAGTTCTCCAATATCACATCCATGTACAATTTCTGCTGAGCTGGGTCCAGGCATTCCCTCTCCTCCTCAGAGAAGTCTATGGCCACATCCCTGAAGGTCAATGGTCCCTGAGAAGCAGCCATTTGGTCCTGGTTACTGATCCTGGTCCAGACATGTTTTCTCAGGTGACAATTGAGTCACAAAATGTGCCTTCAAAGGCATCCACACAGCCTGTTAATCAGCTCACCTCACAGCCACAGTCAGAAGGACCTAGAAATGAGGAAAAGGCCACGCCCTCCTGTCCGCTGTGAGAGGCTCCGGAGTGGGGACTTCAACAAGGACTTGAGCGCCTGCAGTGACCGTCAGCCTTCACTGCCTGGGGAGGTGGATGGAGAACATCAGCTTTAAAGCCCCAAAGATTTTCTTTAGTGTTTTTGACTGGAGCGGGCGACATAGCCAAGGCCCTGATCTCACATCTTCACTTTTCTCCCCTTCCTCTGCAAGAGGGAAGTGATGCCTGTGGCGTCAGTGTCTAAAGACCAGCACTCAGATAACCCACATGTTATTCTTAGCTTGCCCAACTAGATTCATTCCTATAAAGAAGTCGAACCTAAGAGTATGTGTGGATTTGGAGCAGAGGTTGTTCCAGAGCCCTAAAAGACTATATCCTATAAGAACAGCATAGGTTGTTTTGGATATGGCTCTTTAGATTCATAGAACAAAAATAAATTGCATTATGTGAAGCCAAAAAGGAATTTTTTAAAGAAGGACAAAAGTGGATCCTATGAATCTGAGAAGCATAGACTGGCTTCCACATACACTAAAATGAGAATCTGAAAAACCACAGAACCAAGATTGTTCTTTCTCCCCAGGCTTTCTGGTCTCCTGACTTTGCATGTCCACTTTATTTTTTTCTCTATGTATCTGTCCATTAGCTTTCACAGCTGTTCCAGGTATAGATGGGCACACTAGGCAGCTCTGTAGTTCTTGCATTTGTAAGTCCTGAGTTCAAGTGGTCAACAAAGACATACAAATGTCTGTGAATCGTCCAGCTGCCATGGTTCCAGTGGTTGAGAATTGACCTGTGAACCAGGAGATGACAGTTCAATTCCTGGTCAGGGCACATGCCCAGGTTGCAGGCTTAATCCCCAGTGTGGGGCATGCAGGAGGCAGCCAATCAATGATTCTCTCTCATCATTGATGTCTCTATCTCTCTCCCCCTTCCTCTCTGAAGATATATATACTTTTTTAAATAAAGGTCTGTGTATCTCACTTCAGATTCTTGAGAGAGAAACTCATGCCATAGTTCAAGTGGGCTGCCAGCCAGGGAATCAGTCTTGCAGTAGAAGCATGACTGTGGGTTCATGTGTAATTCTCAGAGGACATCAGGGTCTGGACGAACATCTCAGATGATCTCAACTACCAGGACCCGTGAGATATTTTCTGTCTTTTAAAAAGCTTGAGTAGAAGTGAAATGTACACTTATCCATGCTAAACCTATAAGGAATGACAAAATACCTGATTTCTTTGATTTGGGGTTTGGTTACTCTGTTCATTTCATGCCAGTCAGAATACCTGCTCTCACATTTAATTTTAAAATAATTACTTCATTGAAATTAGAAATCAAGTTAACTATTCTAAAGTAAACAGGACTTACAAATGCTAACGAAACATGTTTCAAGTTTGGGAACCACAGAGGAAAATAATAAAAGAGGATCTTGGTGTTGAAATGCCACCTCTGGGATCCACTGCGTAATGAAGGAGATCCAGGGAAAGCATAAGAGCTGCGATTCTGCTGCCCCATTAGAGCAGCCCCTTTGAGAGT
>NW_006286678.1:697192-750409 GCF_000327345.1 Myotis davidii | reverse complement strand
AGAAATCTCCAATATCACATCCATGTACAATTTCTGCTGAGCTGGGTCCAGGCATTCCCTCTCCTCCTCAGAGAAGTCTATGGCCACATCCCTGAAGGTCAATGGTCCCTGAGAAGCAGCCATTTGGTCCTGGTTACTGATCCTGGTCCAGACATGTTTTCTCAGGTGACAATTGAGTCACAAAATGTGCCTTCAAAGGCATCCACACAGCCTGTTAATCAGCTCACCTCACAGCCACAGTCAGAAGGACCTAGAAATGAGGAAAAGGCCACGCCCTCCTGTCCGCTGTGAGAGGCTCCGGAGTGGGGACTTCAACAAGGACTTGAGCGCCTGCAGTGACCGTCAGCCTTCACTGCCTGGGGAGGTGGATGGAGAACATCAGCTTTAAAGCCCCAAAGATTTTCTTTAGTGTTTTTGACTGGAGCGGGCGACATAGCCAAGGCCCTGATCTCACATCTTCACTTTTCTCCCCTTCCTCTGCAAGAGGGAAGTGATGCCTGTGGCGTCAGTGTCTAAAGACCAGCACTCAGATAACCCACATGTTATTCTTAGCTTGCCCAACTAGATTCATTCCTATAAAGAAGTCGAACCTAAGAGTATGTGTGGATTTGGAGCAGAGGTTGTTCCAGAGCCCTAAAAGACTATATCCTATAAGAACAGCATAGGTTGTTTTGGATATGGCTCTTTAGATTCATAGAACAAAAATCAATTGCATTATGTGAAGCCAAAAAGGAATTTTTTAAAGAAGGACAAAAGTGGATCCTATGAATCTGAGAAGCATAGACTGGCTTCCACATACACTAAAATGAGAATCTGAAAAACCACAGAACCAAGATTGTTCTTTCTCCCCAGGCTTTCTGGTCTCCTGACTTTGCATGTCCACTTTATTTTTTTCTCTATGTATCTGTCCATTAGCTTTCACAGCTGTTCCAGGTATAGATGGGCACACTAGGCAGCTCTGTAGTTCTTGCATTTGTAAGTCCTGAGTTCAAGTGGTCAACAAAGACATACAAATGTCTGTGAATCGTCCAGCTGCCATGGTTCCAGTGGTTGAGAATTGACCTGTGAACCAGGAGATGACAGTTCAATTCCTGGTCAGGGCACATGCCCAGGTTGCAGGCTTAATCCCCAGTGTGGGGCATGCAGGAGGCAGCCAATCAATGATTCTCTCTCATCATTGATGTCTCTATCTCTCTCCCCCTTCCTCTCTGAAGATATATATACTTTTTTAAATAAAGGTCTGTGTATCTCACTTCAGATTCTTGAGAGAGAAACTCATGCCATAGTTCAAGTGGGCTGCCAGCCAGGGAATCAGTCTTGCAGTAGAAGCATGACTGTGGGTTCATGTGTAATTCTCAGAGGACATCAGGGTCTGGACGAACATCTCAGATGATGTCAACTACCAGGACCCGTGAGATATTTTCTGTCTTTTAAAAAGCTTGAGTAGAAGTGAAATGTACACTTATCCATGCTAAACCTATAAGGAATGACAAAATACCTGATTTCTTTGATTTGGGGTTTGGTTACTCTGTTCATTTCATGCCAGTCAGAATACCTGCTCTCACATTTAATTTTAAAATAATTACTTCATTGAAATTAGAAATCAAGTTAACTATTCTAAAGTAAACAGGACTTACAAATGCTAACGAAACATGTTTCAAGTTTGGGAACCACAGAGGAAAATAATAAAAGAGGATCTTGGTGTTGAAATGCCACCTCTGGGATCCACTGCGTAATGAAGGAGATCCAGGGAAAGCATAAGAGCTGCGATTCTGCTGCCCCATTAGAGCAGCCCCTTTGAGACTGACCTGCTCATAGAGATCGCCGAGAGCCTCTCTGCTGGCATTAGTGTTCTGGGCTATGTAACAGATTGCCGCAAACATAGGCATTTAAAACAACACAGCCTTATATCTTGCAGTTTCTGTGGGTCAGGAGTCTGGGTGTGAGTTAGCTGGGTTCTCTGCTCAGTGTCTTATTAGGTGGAGGTTAAAGTGTCAGCTGGGACTGTGTCTCACCTGGGACTCAGGGTCTTCTTCCAGGCTCACTGGTTGTGCAGAAATCAGTTCTTTGCAGCTATAGGACCGAGACCCTCCGCTCCGGAGTCAGCCTGCCATTCCTGGCCATGTGGCCTTTTCCAGTTTGATGGTTTGTTTCTTCAGTGTCTCTGATGCTTCGACTCTTTTGACTTCACTTAAAGGTTTCAGCGGATTAGGTCAAGCCCAGCCATGATAATCTCCCTTTTCATGAACTCAAAGTTAACTGACTAGGAACCTTAATTACAGCATCACAATTCCTAAGTCTTGGTATTATGATGTAACATAATCAAGGGTGTGACATCCTATTATATTTATAGGTCTTGCTGACACCCAGAAAGAAGGATTATACCAAACATGTACACCTGGGGCAAAAATTTGGGGAGCCAGCTCAGAATTCTGCCTGAAAGTCGCCAAGCTTTCAGATCGCACGGACCACCAGTGGTCTGCAGACCTCTGGTTGGCGACCGCTGCATTAGAATACAATGAAGACTAAAGATTAACTTGGTTCAAACTCACCTAGGCAAAAATTCACCAGTCTTTGGCCTAAAGGAGAATTGGGCTAGGGGCCTAGCTATGTTCATAAATTAAAGGAAATCCAAATAATATATGCATTCATTCCATCAGAACTGTTTTTGACTATTCATCTCTTATATTGGTCTGACTTTTTTGTTAATTTTTTCATTGATTACAGGTACTTGTATAACACATGTACTATTACATAATGCTTTATGTATCATATGCTATGCAAAGACTTTCTCCAAGTCTTCTTCTTTAATTCCACTTTCCATGTTATGTTATGCTCATTAGGGTATTTCCCCCAATGTGGCTCAGAAAAGCCAAAGTTATATGACTAGGATTATAAAGGCAGTCAGTGGCAGAACAGAGACCAAAGGTTAGGCCTTCATCTCCAAATTATGGGGGTATTTTCCTTCTTAATTCTTCCTTATGGCATCAGAGTATAATGGCTAAACGTGGCACATCATGACCAAGAGAACATTCAGCTACCCTCAGGAATGATTTCCAGGGCCACCTTCCTTTGGTACTTAACTGAGAAGAAATTGAACTCAGTTTGTGTATCCTTTCTCTAACCCTCAAATATCATCTTTAAAAGCTGAGCAGCCCAAGTCCTTGTTAGCATATCCTACTCCCACAGGGCAGCAGGCCTCTCCAAATGAACATAGTGGACAACACCTTCAATTTTATGGAGTTTCTGATTGGTCGGTTGATTTTGGGTAAGTCATGGGCTTATATCTTTGCCCTCACTCTCTGATACACTATACACTACACTACACACACACACACACACACACACACAGACACACACACACACACGCACTCACTCAGATGAGTCTATACCACCATTGCCTCTCCCCTGCTCTCTCAGCTTCTATCAGGTCATATCGATGAGTGCTCTGCAATTGCTCCAGACTTCACAGACTGATGGAAAACACTCGTGTCATCTCAGCCTCTTCTCTCAGCTTTGTGCCCTTCCAGCTATGACTGTTTGTGACATTCATTTTTCTCTGATCTGCAGAGGTCCTGGGTAGAAACACAGTGCTCTCAACCCTGAGAGGCTGGATTTCAAGTAGTGGTGGATTCTGCCTTCTGAATCCTTGTGGAATGATCAGGAATTAATGCATTTTCATATACAGGGTATATTGGATTGTCGTTCTTAGAAAGAGACAGCTGAGGGCAATCCCTGGTACATAAGCTCCTTACACCTCATTATCCCCCACCCCCACCCCCACCCCCACAGCCATAGCTGCTCCTTTCTCACTGACATTGTCAACCTTTCCACCAGCTCTTGGGTCCAGCACAGCTTCACCATCTGCTCATGTGACACCAACATTATGGCTTCCCTCCATGCATCCCCCCTAAAGGGGGCTGGAGAAGGCAACAGAGATGGCAAGTGTGCCAGCTGGCACCAGTGGTGTAAACCTAGACAGTGATGAACCGTGGCCCAGACAGGGAGGATGCTGATAGCTAATTGTGCAGTGTCATCAGTGCAACAAGGCAGACAGGCCTCTCTGCGCCTAGAAGTGGAATCAATGTGGTGTTTCTGTCCCTGCAGTAAATGCATAAGCTTTTTTTTTTTAATATATGGCACGAGAGAATATTCCATGGGAAAAAAATCAAGAACTGAATTGTTCTATTTTTGCATCTGTGCATCTCTAACTGACATCACTGGGGACTCTCTGGGCAGTTTGAGATTGCTTGAAATGACAGGGAGGGGTTCATGGCTACTCCTGGGGAAGCAAAGACAAGGGTACTCATGCCAATGCGTCTGTTCTGTCCCATAGGCTGCCCAAGTTCCCACCTACCTCTACCACCCTGAGTCTCCAAGCTTTCCTGTTCTTTGCGTCATGCCCTGCAGTTAATTGGTTCATTCACTCATTCATTCAATGCTCTCTGGATGCTGCTTTCAGGATTAAATTGGTCAGGCAGCTATTCAAAATTTCAAATTTAGACATATGCCCATTATTGTTGATTTCAGTATATTTGATGTTAAGACAATTCTAGGTCCTAAAAGTTTCTGTTCTCTTTTCTATTGAGTCCGTTTACAATTTACACCATATGTATGTGTATGTGTATGTGTATGTGTATATGTATGTTTTTGCTTTTGTTTACTTCATTTTTATCTTTCCCATTTTCCAATGAAAGTAGTAGCTTTCCTTCTTCCGTCCTTCCTTCCTTCCTTCCTTCCTTCCTTCCTCATTCATTCATGATTTCCCTGCCTCTAATATTTTATAATAAGGTAAGTCTACCTCTCACAGTTTATGGAACTTCTCATGAACAGATCTCACATCTACATCTTGCCAATTCTTCCGCCACTGCCCTTTGACTTTTCACCTCTGTCCTGAATGGAAATATTGCCTTGGCTCCCACATACCCTCTGAGAGGGTGGCCGCAGAGGCTGGGTCCCCTGCACGCCTTGCTGTGCTGTGCCTCTCAGATGGGAGCTGTGCATTATTTGCTGGAAGGTTTAGATAACAGATGTTACAAGGCAGACAGGCGAGCACACACTCACAGAGCCCGGAGCATGCCGAGCCAGGCACGCACACACGCGCCAATACCAATACCAGGAGAGCTGCGGGGTGATGGAGGGACTGTGCTCTGAGGGGCGAGCGCTGCTGCGAAGCCCTGCTAATGCCTCTGTGTGGCCATGCTGTATTTTCAGCTTGTCATCATGGCCGGGACAGTGCTGCTTGCCTACTACTTCGAATGCACTGACACTTTTCAGGTGCACATCCAAGGATTCTTCTGTCAGGACGGAGACTTAATGAAGCCTTACCCGGGGACGGAGGAAGAAAGCTTCATCACCCCTCTGGTGCTCTATTGTGTGCTGGCTGCCACCCCGACTGCTATTGTAAGTACAGAAATAGACTCCCTGCTTTGTCGTCAGATGCTAAACCACATTTCTGTCTGCCTTCTCTCCTCTTTCCTCCCTTCCTGGGCATTCAGCAGCAGCCTTATCAGGGGTGTCCTGTTTCAGCCAAAACAGAGTCAGTGGGACTCTGCATAAAAGCTCCCTGAAATAGGTCTTGTCTTTTATAAGTGGCTTTTGCTCTCTGGTATCTGAATTTAAATATGTGTGTGTGTGTGTGTGTGTGTGTGTGTGTGTGTGTGTGTGTGTGTGATAACCCAACAGGCATGGTCGGCTAATGTGTGAAGGACAGCTACTGTGCTCGTTAAAAAATATACGGTGAGTGGTGTGTATTAAGACGAGGTCTTGAATGCAAATGCTGGGGTTGAGATAAAACCTCTGGATCAGAGCAGAGTAGAATCCCCGGGGCCTGTGTCTCATGCTGTTTTGATTGAACTTCCAGAGATGAGAGCAATCGCTTGACCTGATGTTTGCTCTGATTCATTCTTGATGCTCTGGTTCTGGTCACGTTACATCACATTCAATTAAGTTGTAACTTTACCTTCATCTATTTCATTCCTGTCTCTCATGAGGCCAAAACAAAGGCCAGACAATCCTTTAGGGAGACTGTTCCAAAGCATAAAGCTCACATATCTGGATTATCTGGTAAAGTGATTTAACACTTAGACATTTTAATTTTAAAAATGACTTGGCGAGGGTTTTAAAAGAAACATTTCTGTGCCAAAACATGCTACAAAGTCAGATTGCCTGGGATGTAATCTCAGTGATCATTTCCCCACTTTTCTTCCAATAAATGCCTTCCTAACTCTGCCTCCTCCCCAAGCTGCCTTCTCCTTCTCCCTTCTTTTTTGGACAGTAATATAAATACTTGCTGGTGTGCTGAGGAATATACTGATTTCAGCTCCAGTATTGTTTTCTATGCATATTTTTGCTTGCTTTAAGATGAGAAAAGGAATAAACTTTTGAAAGGTAATGTAGACATAAGGAATCATAATGCTTTATTATTTTAATCATTTTGATAAGACTGCTGTAGGGATGAGGGTCAGCACTGATTAAACATGATGTGTCAGAGTGATTAATACAACCAGTTTTGCAATCCGACACCTAGATTCAAATGCTGGCTGTGTGACTTTGGGCAAGTCACTCTTTGCCTGCCCCCACCCCCATAAAAAATGGGGGTAATATGACAACTATTTCATAGAATTGTCTCAAGGCTTAAATCAGATGATACATAAACATGACTTAGCTCAGTGTCTGGCATATATGTACTAAGTGGTTAGAAGCAGGGGAGAAGGAACCTGTCTGGAAACCCAACCACAAAGCACCCTCCACAGTCACAACAATCTCACTTAGGGTTGTCAAGGCAAGCATATAGAAAAGGACTGGAAGATTCGCCTACCTAAAAATAAACATTTCTGTCAGAAGAAAAAGTATATAAAACCTGCAAAAAAGTTTGCAGCATGTGAGACTCAAATGTAAATATCCTTCATACTTAAAAAGATGAACTTCCCGAAGTAAAAATGGGAGAGGACAAGAATAGACAAGTAGCAAAACCATGAGTTGGCTGTGTGCATCTAAACAATTCTAAACTCACCGATTATTAAAGAAAAGTAATATTTAAAAATACAGCACTTTTCCCATAGAAAATTGACAAATGTTTTAAAGAGACATAGCCCATGTTGTTGAAGGTGCGGATGCTTTTATTCAATTCTAGTCAGATGTAAAGTGATATTTTCTTCCTGAAGAGCAGGTTGTCAGAGATGTACTAAGAGTTTTATAAACTTCAGAGCCAATCATTAATTTCATTTTCTGAATTTATGTTATGGAAATCATCAGAGTTTTAAAGAAATACAAAGATTTGTCTAAAGGGATTTTCATCTCAGCAGTAGTTTAATAGTTAAAAAAAACTTGAAACTAGCTAAATACACAATATTATAGGATTGTGTAAATATAGTATGGGTTAGCCATGTTTTTGAAACACCTTTCATAGCAATGAAACCTGTTGTGATTTATTGTTAAGATTTTTTAAAGGCTAAAAATTGAATATAGAAGGGAAACCTTTTTCCCTTCTCCAAGATAATCTAAACTTCTTTTAATTTTCTGGCTTTGTTTCCCTAGAAAAAGAAAGAGAATAGAATAAATGTTTAAACATGTCTAAAATGCTCTATGTTACTAGGCAAAAATGAGCCCTGATTGGTGAATCCCTCTGGACTCAGAGAACTATATAATTAGCCAAGGAGGTACCATGCTTTGACGTTCAAGGGCAGAGATGCCAGAAACTTGGCATGTCCATTTTGGGGCATGTCCATGAAAGCTATGCCTGTATCAGCTCCTACAGGACATGAGGCTGTTCAGCCTGGTGGGTCCTGCATCCTCTTATATACCTGTGGTCCCCTTACACCTGAGCTGTAATGTTCTGCTGGACCACGGCAAGGACACGTGCTGAAGAGGAGCATGTGATGCTGCCCTGTGGGCAAGCTATGATTCCTCCCAAGGGGACCAAGGCCACGTGTAGGATGTGGTTGTCTTATGGCTCTTAATATTTAATAGACCCTAAGAAGATACCTTGTGCGTGTTGCAAGTATAATCCCAAATGTGTACTTATATATAAAAACACTAGTAAGAAATAAAATTTACAATGATTACCTCTGAGTATTAATGGTACAGCTCATTTTTTAAATTCTCTTTAATATTTTTATAAATTTCTTTCCACTTCTGCATGAATGCATATTATTTTCAAGTCAAAAAATATATTTTAAAACAAATGGTATACTCCAGTTCTTCTGGCAATAATTATGAAATGACCACTCTTTAATAAGACTTGAAAATGGCAATTCTAAAAAGCATAGCCACACATGGTCAAAAAACAAATATAGAAAAATAGAACTAGGGCCCAGCTAGTTCTCTGTATGACTGGGCGGATATTGGCTCCACTTTTATTTTCTTCCTGAATGAGGGGCCTTGCTAGGAACCAGGGCTGATTACAGCTGATGCGTTCATGGCAGAGAGCCATGTGGCCTTTGAACCCAGCTGATGGTGCTTGATCTTCCCCAAGGTCTGAAAGTAAGCAAGCAGCATCAGGTCAAAAAGCAGAACTCTGCAGACACTCAGAGACATTGCCTGGGAGCAAGGAGCTGTGTTTCTTCTGCCCCATCCTGGGCAGGGATGGCTCATCCAAAAGCAGCCTTTACTGGGCCACGGGGACACAGATCCCAAGAGCCTAACTCAGCACAGGCCCTGCTTCAGAGTGTGCACCCTTCATTCTTCACCGTGCAGAGTGGTCCAACTCAGGTTTGATCTGACAGGTGAGGCAGGGATCCCCAGCATGGCTTTGCCTCCAGTGACTGTGTGACCTCTGGTAAGTCATGTTCCCTCCATGGGCTCACTGTCTCGTCTGTAAATAAGAGGAGGGGTTGGGCTAAATGGTCTCCAAGAGCTCTCCAGTTCTAATATTTCCTGAGAGCTAGAAAAAGAGCATTCTGATCGATAGGCTCCAAATGTCAGATTCTCGATCCCCAGGTCTCAACTTTCTTTCTGGAGTTTAATTTTACAATCCTGTACCTGATCAGGTGTTTCATAGAACTGTAGCTTTTTAGTTATGTTCTCTTTATTTATTTTTTATTCCTCCTTAAACGCATATCCTATTTTCCCTGGAGTCAAAAGCAGGCAGGGGTCCTCTGGGGTAAGGCATTCGTGTGCCACTAACTAATGGCAATGTTCAAAAAAGTAGCTCGAACTAGACCAGCCCTTGATTTTCTCTGCATTCTCAAGCACATTCCCCATAGGAACACCTAGCACCCTACACTGCACTGTGTCTCTCTGTGGACACGCATCCACAGCCCCATTTAAACTGCAGGGACGCACAAGAAAGACACGAGGGAAACGACAACGTGTTTGACCTGTCACTTCCTATTTCTCCTTTGTGCTTTGTCAAAAAAGATCAGCATCATGTTGAGGCAAGATCACATGGGAGAAACTGCACAGGGACAGGCCCTGCTGTCCCAGACCTTCAGGAACAGTTAGAGCTCGGAGGATTTATTGTGTCCAGAACCCTTTTGCTAAAAGTGGTGGCCCACACTTCCCAGAAATCTACAGGGCGCACTCGGACCAGCTTGGAAACGCTGGCTGACTACTGCCTCGGGCCTCCTCAATAAACTCAGTCCAAGGCAGAGAGCCGTTTAGATAAGAGGATTTGACTGGGCAGAGAATCTGATTTACCTTATTTGATCTCTGCTCCAGTGCCACAGGGCATGAGAAAATGGCTATTAAACCTTTTTCCTGGCCTCACAACAAACTAACAGGGGAGTATTTAGCATGGGAGCTGCAGAGCATTTGACACCCAGCCGAGCGAACGGGGACAGCCCACCATTTGCATGCAGTGTGCACGCACGCACAGCTCGGCTAGAATTTCCCAGGGAAGGAAGGCACAAGCACAGTTTGATAGAAAGGCTCAATGTGGAGGAAGTTATGAACCTTCACTTAGGGGGTGTCGGGGCTGTGAGCTCTCACAGTGAACATAAAAGCCCCAAGCACACTGTGGATCACAGAGTGGGCTCAGTAAATGCAGTCTGTGTGCGGGCTGCTGTTCACAGCTGCTGAAGCAAGGGGCCATTGTAGGACCTTGTCCTGCCTCCTCATCCGCCCCTTCCCGGCTCTGAGCATCTCATCTGTTGAAAGCCCTTTTAAGGCCTCATAATTCACATCTTTTTTCCTTTGCACGTTATCACAGGACTTTTTGTGTGTGTGTTTTTATTTGTTTGTTTTTGTTTTGTTGTTGTTGTTATTTCCCATGAGCATATTTTCTTTGTTGCTAACGTACAATTTACAATTTTTTCTGGGAAAGATTTACGTGAATTTTTAACCTATAGACACAGACAATAGGGTGGTGAAGGCCTGGGGTGGTGGATGGGGCCAGCTAGAAGGGGTTTATGGGGGTAAAAAGAGGACATGTATAATACTTTTAACAATAAAGATTTAATTTAAAAAACAATGTAAAGAAACAAATGCATTTCCCTGTGTTCAGTCCGTGAGTGCTCTCAATTCCTTTACAGATTGTTTTCTGCCCTGACATTGTTCCACAGAGAGATTTGCTTACCACCTTCGAGATAGCTCTTCTAATGGTCAGTGACCAGTGACCGTTTTAAGGAGCTTTGATCATTCTTGTCTTCAAAAGACTATTGTTTGCCGAAAAGACATGAGGATCAATTTCCTTGGTGATCATCACGCATTTTACTTTTTATTGAGAGCAGTATTTTAACTAACTCATTTGAAATTCCCATTTCTCTTGTATCCACTGTCCAGAAAAAAAGGCATAAGAGACGACTGTGCTTTAGAAATGTAGGGTATCACCTTGGAGCTACATTTTATGACCAGTGTGAATTTAAGACAGCCTTCTGAATGGGTAGATGAAGCCCCTGGATTAAGACCAGCAGGGAGGCTGCAATCAATGAAACACTTATTATCTCAGTTGCTGAACGATTTTCAAAATGCCATCCATCATCCATCCCAATGACCTTGAGCTTTGAAAAACATAAGAAGTGCCTAGAGCTGACTTCCTTTATTTACACTTAGGTGTGATGAAGCAGAAGTCAAGAGCTCTTAAAACAACCAAAACTGAGCAGTGAGAGGACCAGCCCCTCTCTGCAGACCTGGTTGGCCAGTGACACCCATCAGGAAAGATTTAAGCAGAGTATGAAGATGTTGGCAGGCAGGACTGGCAGCATAGTCTACATGTATAAAAATCTCCTATGCCCTAACCAGTTTGGCTCAGTGGATAGAGCGAAGGCCTGTGGACTGAAGGGTCCCAGGTTCAATTCCGGTCAAGGGCATGTACCTTGGTTGGGGGCACATCCCCAGTAGGGGGTGTGCAGGAGGCAGCTGATGGATGTTTCTCTCTCATCGATGTTTCTAACTCTCTATCCCTCTCCCTTCCTCTCTGTAAAAAATAAATAAAATACATATTTTTGTAAAAAGCCACCCATTAAAAAAAAAATCTCCTGTGTCACTTTTAAATAAAACCTACAGCAAAAACCATGTCTGTTCATCTTGGAAATGCTCATGCCTATGGAAGCTTCTCAGAAAGCACATTGGAAGCTTCTAAAAATCCCTGGAACTGCCCTAGCCAGTTTGGCTCCAAGGATAGAGCATCAGCCCAGGCACTAAAGGGTCCCGGGTTCAATTCCTGTCAAGGGCACATACCTCGGTTGCACCCTGGCCCTGGTCAGGGCGTGTGGGTGAGGCAACCAACCGATGTGTCTCTCTCAAAACAATGTTTCTCTTTCTGTCTCTCCCCCTCCCTTCCACTCTCTCTTAAAATCAATGGAAAAATAAACTCAGGTGAGGATTAACAAAAACATTTATAAATAAAAATCCCCTGGACTGAAAGCTCTGAAGCCACGTAGACATTAATATTGGGACATGTGGAAAGAACCCTCTCCTCTTCCTCAGAGCAAAACGCAGAGGTGGGGCTGCCAGCCTCCGCTGTCCTTCAGGAACCCAGTGGATCAGGACATCAGGAGTGTGAGGAATCAGGAGTAGGCTGCGTCTACTTTGCTTCAAGGGAAGAGAAACCTTATCACTAACATATTCTAGGCGTTAGGTCAGTAACTGGATATGTAGGTTCCACGCTGGGCCTGGAGAGCTTAACCGACCGGGGCTGAGGTTGAAGCCCGTGATGTGATTTCAGTTCCCCTTAATCAGCCTCTCTTGTCAGCTCCTACCATAAAGCAAAGATGTTGGAGCTGCAAAGGAACCTTCATGGTCTTCTAGTCCAACAGATGAGAGCCTGACAGAATGACAGATCAGAAACGGAGGCCCCAGAGAGGTTCAAGGTCAAACACCTGGTTGGAGCAATGCAGAGCTGGAGTCACACCATGGCCCCTGGCTCCCGGACCAACGCCAATGATTTTTTAAAAATCAATTCCAACAGGCATACTTACCTAGGTAGACCAGGAAGCAAAGGCAACAATCATGCTTTGAGCACTTATAGATGTTTTGACATATATTTTTTAATACTCTCAACAATTTTCTACAACAGTTATTACCCTCATGTTCAATATCATGAAAAAAAGGGGGGAAAGTGAGGGTTAAAAAGATTCAATTACTTCCCCAAAGTCACACGTCAAGAAGGAAGAGAGCCGTAATTCCAACTTCACAGCCCACAGTCACAAAACAGCACTGACTTTGACCTTGCCAATTATCAGAGCTACACCTAGCATGTGTGTGCACCTAAAACATATATTCCAGTAATTCTAGATGCCCTTTTTAATGACAACTACATACAACATGGAGTGAATCCCTGTTACAATATGAAATTATAATACATCTTACAATGTGTATTTTTTTCTGTAGACTGTTTATAATTTGAAATCTAAAAACTGTTCCCTAAATATTTTACATTTATATCACTTATTAATCACTCACCAGATCTCCTATAAAACGTTGTAAAGAAATGAAGTCTAAAAGATAGCACACCAAACTGATAAACTACAGTCTAGGGTTATTTATTTATTTGCCATTTGGGTTTCCATATTTTAAAGACAACTTTATCGAGATAGAATCGTTACCTCATTACTTTAAAGCATATTTACTGTTATCTAAATGTCTTTTGTCCCTTGGGATTATCGCAGGTATAGCTGGGGGGTGAGAAATGCACTAATGGAATCCATTTGCAGTTCATTCATTGCCAGATCTAGAGTTTGGCCTTGATGATTTCTCACCAGAGGGTGTTCTCATTTGCCATGAGTGATACGATGTTTGTCAGCTAACAATGAGAAAGGCCATAATAGGGCAGCCAGAATGGAACACATGGTGCATCCCACATGCCCCAGCTGCTCTCTGAACAGAGTGGTAGATAGAGGCAGAGTGTGTGTGGCAACGATACAGATGGATGAACCCAGCCATTGCCAAAATCAGTCATAAATCTGACACAATGTGCTAAATGGCATCCAACGTGGGCTGGAGGCCTGGCAGGAAAGGAGACCCCTTCCCCTGATCAGGAAGAATCCCCCTCTCCCTTTCTCCAAGCAGAATCAGGCCCTAGATGAGACTAAGGGATCCAGTGGATGGAGAAATAGCACCCTATGTGTGGTCAGGAAAATGAACATCCGTGAAGCCCACTCACTGGGACCGAGAGCTAGATGGTTTCCTATCAGCCTTAACTAAACACTAGGAAGAGCTTCCTAACAAAGTGTAAGATGACCCCCCCTTCCTCCCTCCCTTCCTTTCTTCCTTCCTTCCTTTTGTAAACATCCATTATCACTTAATATATTCTAGGATTAGGTCAATAACTAAATATATAGATTAGTATAGATATCCTTGCTCTGATTTTTTTTTATGCTTCATACCTCAGTTGTGGTTTGAATATTGTTGGCTATTGATAATATTTTTGTGTGTGTGTGCTGCTAATCACTTTGACATGAGAGTCTTGAGACATTTCACTTGTGGATTTATTTGAACCCCATACCCTTTTGCCTAAGTTCTATTTGGTCTATTATACCTTGAAGTGATTTTGTTTCAATTTTTTATGTACTTTAAAAATATATATTGATTGATTGATTTCAGAGAGGGAGAGAGAGATAGAAACATCAATGGTGAGAGAATCATTGATTGGCTGCCTCCTGCACACCCTCCACCGGGGATTGAGCCTGCAACCCAGGCATATGCCCTTGACTGGAATAGAATCCTGGACCCTTCAGTCCGCAGGCTGATGCTCTATCCACTGAGCCAAACTGGCCAGGGCTGTACATGTACTTTTTAACAAGAATAGGTTGTGTATAGATTTTCTCACATATCTTCTTGCCTTTTATTTTTATTTTTTATCCTCCCTTGAGGATACTTTTTCCATTGCTTTCAGAGAGAGGGAGGGAGAGATGGAAGGAAAAATAAAGAGAACCATCCATGGGAGACAGCCACATCGACTGGTTGCCTCCCACACACACCCTGACCAGGGGTGGGAGCGAACCACAAGCTAGCGATACATGCCATTGACTGGAAATCGAACCCATGACCCTTCAGTGCTCAGGCCAACGCTCTAACCACTTAACACACCAGCCAGAGCCATTTTCTTGCTTCTTTGCCCTCTTGCACGAGTAGTAGAAAGATTCAATGAATGTAGAACTTCTAGAAATTGCAGAGCTCTTTCCTATACAGTAAGAATGATTTCATCTTCTGAAATGGCTGTGGAAAGCAATGCTTTTTTTCTCTTTGTTTGTTTCACTCCCCTAATCCCCACAGATGTGTCTGTCTCCAATGTTAGGACAATTCCCTCTCCCAAACTGGTGAATGAAAAATGAATCTATAAGTAAATCTAGTTTGAAAAGACCATTTACTATGTGTTCCTTAGTCCTTGATTTTTATTTATTCTTAAGCAATACACCACTAATTGCATGTTGTCTAGTCCATATTAGGAATTTCCTGCAGTGTTCATCTTCAGAGAAATTAAGGTCAGAGGGTTCTATCCATAAGGAGATCCTCCAAAAATTCAATGTTTTATTTGTTCAACAAATATTAAGTCTACTATATACTGGTCCTGTTCTAGGTACCATACAGGGAGGGCAAAAGTTCTCCCCATAAGGACATCATAGTCCAACGAAGAGGGACATACAAACAGTAATTGTAGCTAATTGGCTAGATGTCAGGATGGAGATCTATATGTATTGTGGGAGCAATGACAAGACAGGGTCTCCCTTTTCCCAAGGGGGCCTGACAAGGCTTTGAAAAGAGCAGTGACATTTCCAGTGAGTCTGGAAAGATAAATAATAGAAATCACTTTTCTTTTTTTTTATAATCTTCCTCATTAAACCTATATTCCAAAAGACCTTCATTACTCTGACATGCTTAATTCATTCAACATTGATTAATTACCGTGTACCTTCCACTGGGTTAGGCCCCTGGGATGCAATAGAGAATAAGAGAGGCATGACATCCCGTAACAGAGAATAACAATAATAATATGTAATTATTTGCGATAAGACCTAGAAAGGAGAAACACGAGGTAAGAGATTCGTGTACAACAAGAATACCTGAGCTAGTCTGTGGAATAAAACTCCCTCAAGGAAATACTATCCCCTGTATCCGAGCATCCATGAATTTACCCCCATCTGTTCACTAAGATAAAGAAGAGCAATGCAGTTCCATCATGAACAGTCGGGACAAACAAAGCCCCATGGCGTCTTATTTTGGCAGCAATCGGTCTTGGGAGCAAAGAGGGAGGACTGGGTTTTTGAAGCCATTCAGGTATTTTTACATGACAGAGCTCATTAACTCCTTGTTAATTCCCAGGGGTGTTAGGCCCAGAATATTTCAGCACCGGCCAAGGTGATCCATGCTGGCCCATCGTTTGCCTGTCTGACCCTGACTTCTGTCTATTCCAATTGACTTCCCACCCGTTCTGACTGCCTACAGTTCTATTTCTGCTATTACTAGTCTTCCTTGTACTTTAGTGTCATATGAGTTTTTCAGTAATTAAGGCATATTGCATTTAACTTGTTTTGCTTTCTATGTTCTCATTGTTAAACACAAATTCAACAGATATTTTTCCTGAGTCACTGGTAAGTAAGAGTGTAGTGGTTAAGAGGAAGAACGCTGGAGCCTGGAGCCAGGCTCTCCTGGCTTCAAAGTTAGGGTTTGTGACTTACTAGCTATGATGACCGTGGACAAATTATTTAACCCCCATATACCTCAGGGGTCTTAGCTGCACAACCAGGTGACCGTGTCAATTTAGAGGCCACATCCTGCTTCAGACACAGTCTGGCTGTGCGTGGCCAAGTCTCCGAGACTTTCAATTTCCTCACTTGTAAAAGGAAAGGGCAAACATCGATAAACGATTCCAATTTTAAAATTCTATAGTTTAATTTCCATCACCCATGTGCCATTCACGATATTGTTATTTGTATTCATCTAAACAGATATTAATGACGGGGGAATGTAAGGCGTGGGAATTCTTAAACATTGGTGAGTTTATCTGAGACCACAGGATATACAAAGCGAAGAAGAGCATCTATCCGATCACATTCCCCTGCGGCTGTAGTTGGCAAACTGTGGCTCTCAAGCCACATGCGGCTCTTTGGCCCCTTGAGTGTGGCTCTTCCACAAAATACCACATGCCGGCGCGCACATACAGTGCGATTGAAACTTTGTGGCCCAGGCGCAGAAGTCGGTTTTTGGCCTGGGCGAGTCTGTTTTGAAGAAGTGCTGTTGATATTTGGCTCTGTTGACTAATGAGTTTGCCAACCACTGCCCTGAGGCAATGTTGAAATAAAGGATTAGGAAAATTAAAGTGGCATATGAGGTGGTGGGAAGTGTGGACTTTAGCACTCAGCTGTCCTGGGTACCTCACGTGCCAGTGTGTGTCAGTTACTTATTCTTGCTGAACTTTCGTTCTTCACTAGTACAGCAAGAGTAATAATACCTGCACTAGGGATCTTATGAACATGAAAATTGCTATGATAATGTGCCTGACACCTAGTTTTGTGTTATGTATGTATGTATGTGTGCGTGTGTGTGTATACACACACATATATATATACACATATATATCTTTATATATATCCTATATAATAAATGCAAATCGACTGAATGGCGAAACAAATAGTGGAACAATCAGTTGCTATGTCATGCACTGACCAGGGGGCAGGCGCTCAATGCAGGAGCTGCCCACAGCCCACAGGCCCCAGGCCAGCCAAGGCAAGTGCCAGCAGGGACCCCCCCAGTCACCGCACTGGTTGCCCTGCAGAGGGAGGCAACCGATGGTGGCAGTGGGGGTGGGGCGGGTGAGTGGGTGGTGCCAGGCCAGCCAAGGCAGGTGCCAGCGGGGTCTCCTGATTGCCCTGCCAGTTGCCCCACATATCGGCCCTGATCACCGGCCAGGCCTATATAATAAAACCCTAATATGTAAATCAACTGAACTGCGGAATGACCAGTGGAACGACTGGCCACTATGACACGCACTGACCACCAGGGGTAGACACAACACAGGAGCAGCCCCCTGGTGGTCAGTGTGCTCCCACAGGGGGAGTGCCGCTTAACCAGAAGTCAGGCTCACGGCTGGCGAGCGCAGTGGCTGTGGCAGGAGCCTCTACCACCTCCATGGTGGCGCTAAGGAGCAGTGATCCTGGCTTCTGGTTCACAGATCCCCAGGAGGATCGAGCCTAACCCAGCAGGTGCCTATCCCCTGAGGGGTCCTGACTGCGAGAGGGCGCAGGTCAGGCTAAGGAACCCTCGATCGGACCTGGGACCCTTCAGTCCGCAGACCGACACCCTATCCACAGAGCCAAACTGGCCAGGGCCTGACACCTAGTTTTTAATAGACAATGATAACTATTAACTTTCTTTTCTTCATTGGTGGTTCTCAGTCTTCAATTATGGCAGTGTCAGAGTTGGTGACAACTTGTCTCATGCTAGTTCCTTGTTTTAAATGGGAGTACACTGTGCTGGGAGCTATAAGCATAAGGAAGAAATATAAGATGTCGTTTCTGTCATTAGGGAGCTTACAATCTATGCAAAGGCATTATGACTTAAATTATAATACACATGTATTAGTTCAAGATAACAAGAAAGAGGAGCCAATCTTAAAGAAGGGACAGTCAACCAGTTCAGAGGAGGAGAAATATAGCTCAGAGAAACATTCAAATAGGCTTTCTCATGTCAGTAAAGGTAGGATTGCATATCACGAAGTAATAACTTATTGTGCTGTGTGCATATAGTGCCTTGTTGGGAACACTGGCTTTCCCACTTATTTCTCAGTACTGCAACTCACATATGGAGTTAAAAAAAAATTCAATCCCAGCATGAATAAACCTTGTCATAAATTCTATTACAATTCTTTATTTTAACTGATGTTTTATGGCCTTAGGATTTAATATTATAGTCTGAAAGTGATCTGAGATTAATTATTGCTTTCTCTAATACTCTCAACAAGTTCAAATGCAAACTATTCTTTAACTCTCCACCTCCCCAACGTGATATCTTTTAAAAGGATTCTGGAGCCCCAGAAGCTCTTTGTGTTGTTTGTGAATCCACTGGTCTTTTCTATCAGACAGCTCTCCAATTTGACATTTCGTACACATTCCTTCTGCAGATTTTTATTGGTGAGATATCCATGTATTTCATCAAGTCAACCCGAGAATCTCTGATTGCCCAGGAGAAAACAATTCTAACCGGAGAATGCTGTTACCTGAACCCCTTACTCCGAAGGATCGTGAGATTCATAGGTGAGTACAAGAGCGTGCTGAACTGAGTCACGCTTATGGGTAAAACCCACTAAACTTAGTAAAGACAAACCCACTGGAGCCAGGTGCTCTGAGGCTTTTAACCAAGTGCAGACACTGAGCCTGATCATAGCGCCAAGTCACATTTTTGATCCTTGAAGCGGAGAGGTACTTATTTTAATAAAAATAATGCTTTTGCTACCAAGGATGAGAAGAAACTTGGGATTCTAATAGATTTCTAGGAAGGCTAAGTTGATACACCTTGTTGCATAGTGATTTGACAATATATTTCAATGGTCTTAAAAATAACTGTTATTTTAAACCCAACATCCCACTTTGAAGTATCTGTCCAAGGGAAATTATCAGAGATATAGATAACTTTTTATGGACTAAAATTACTTTATCATAATATAAATTAGAAATATATAATAATACAATTTTTAAAAATAATGCTACCATGATAAGTTGCAACCTCCGAAAATGGTATTTGTAAGAATTATTAATGAAAGAAGAAATATTCAGGGTACAATGTTATGTGAAAAAAAAGTCAAGACACTATGAATCTGTAATTATTTCAAAATAAAAAGGATACTAGTTATATAAATGTATGTATGTGGTATGTGCATATGTATTTGTTTGTGTATGTGCATCTCAGAAAAAAATTAAGGGAAATGTGCTCAAAGTTAACTGTTGTCTCTTTTGTCTTGTAAGATAATGGGTGAATAATTTTTATTATTTTGCTTTCTGTTGTTCTGTATTTTCCAGTTTTTTATCATGAATATGTATAATTTTAAAATAAGAAAGTTAGCTAATCATTATTTTTTTAAAAAAAAGAGGGGTGGCAAAATAAAGGCTATTCAGAAAGATGGCCCTGTTCTTTAACATCATCTTCAATGTACAAAGCACTGCTGACAGTGGCACCGCAGGTCCCCAGTTCCTTGTCTTCTCTGGTCTGTGTGGCATAGACTTCAACGGATAGCCCCTCACCCCTTTCCACAGATCCAAATTCAATGTTAAATGAGAAAATGACAAGAAGAGCAAAGTCAAGGGGAAAACATTCTAATTAAGCCATCTCCTCCTGTAGATAAATGTTATTGTGTTGACCTTGACAGGGAGGATTGAATTCCTTGGATTCACAAATCCAACGATACATTTTTCCCCAAGGTTATCATTATTAGATGTCCCACCTCCCAGGCATTATGTATAAACTCTCATAACTAAACTCCTCTACCCATTCTAAACCATTGTATAACTTCTTAAATTTCATGTGCATGATGTGTGAAGGAAGGAAAGGCATTGACTGTACTAACAAATTTGACCAACATTTTACAAAAACAATGTCAAATTAGCAACACCTATTTGGATGTCTCCCTTTTCTCATTTCTTCACTCTCCTTCCCTTCCCTTATACCATTTCCTTTGGTATTGCATGACATTGAAGAACAATACAAAGTTTTAAATTCTCAAAAGATAACCACCTATATTTTGCTTTTTCAGCAGCAAAACAAAATAAAGAAGTCACATTTTCCCCAAAATTCATGAAGATAATTTGAGTTATATCCTTTTCATACACAAATATACTTGAATAAATATATTCATGTAAATATCAATTATTCAATAGTAACTTTTTAATTTAATATTGAAAAGCATTAGAATTCGCTGAGGGTTTTGGGGTTGTTTCATATAGAAGGAAATAAACTACCTTTCTCTTCCTGAATAACTACCTTTTTTTTTTTTTAGTTAAAGAAAAAAAAAAATGGATCCAAATATGCTAAGATTAGACTGTTAGCACCTAAAATAGCCTGTTACCCAGAAGCTATTTATTGTTGGCTTTTCATTTGGAATCGCATAATTGCTTTATTATTACTTCTAATAAAAACTTAATTAAATTCCAAGCAAGTCTTCTGCCATTTAGGTCAGGTCTAAGGAATTGGTAGCACTGGGCAGAATAGAAAGTCTCATGGTAAATAGTTAATTCATGTAACACTAATTAATTGCCATAAATTAAGTGTGATCTAAATGAAGCATGAATATTTTAAATGCAGTTTCAAAGGTCATAGTATTTTATGGTTATAAGAATTGATACCCTGAGACAAGCCTAATGTTAGCCTTTTCAAGCACTAGAAAATCCTTCTCAGTTTTGAAAGTCATTAAAATGTACTTTATCTGAAAAGAGACTTTACTTGATTCAATCAATCCATTTCTACTTGCATTTACTTTCTATACTTCAATTATAGAAACTTAGAAACTGATCATAATCATTCAACCTTGAGTGAATAATTTGTTGGGCATGTATTATACGTTAGGCACTGATTAGGGTATTAAAGACATATTAGTGAGCCAAATAGAAAGAGATTTGCTCCTCATTGAATTTATATTCTCGTGGGAGAAACCAGACATTAAACAAATAAGTAAATTATAGCGTTTGTTGGAAAAGTGCTATGGGGGAAAATAATAATGTAGAAAAGGGAAATAAGGAGTTTGTGGAGGCAGATATACAGTTTTAAATGGGGTGGGAGAACCTGTTTTACAGTGAGAATTGTCTAAAGGTGGCAGTGACGTCATAGGAGGACAGGGACCATCCCAGCCAACCAGGTGCCCAGTGAACTAGGCTAGCTCCATGTGCTGATGGAGGAAGCTGAGCCTGGTGGGTGCTCTAAAAGTAATTTTCAGTGCCCAGGCACCCAACTTTAGTTCTGAGACAAGAGTCTAGAGACCTTAAAAGAAAAATGTCAGGAGCAACCCAGGTGGAGATATTTCTAGACTCAGCAGCAAGAACCGGAGTTGAAGAAAAGATACATTGATCAGGTGGAAAGGCCAAGATGGATCTTAGGGGAAGTAAATGGAACCTCAGCATCCAGACTCCATGAGAAGGCAAGCCACCAGACTTTCAGACTAAGCTGTTGGTTACCTCTGCCTGGCCTGGCTCAGTGGTTGAGCATCAGCCTGTGAATCAGGAGGTCACAGTTCAGTTCCCAGTGGGGCACATGCTCAGGTTGTGGGCTCAATCACCAGTGTGGGGCCTGCAGGGCCAATCAGTGATTCTCATCATTGATGTTTCTATCTCTCTCTCCCTCTCCCTTCCTCTCTGAAATCAATCTATATATATATTTGCCCTAGCCAGTTTCGCTCAGTGGATAGAGTATCAGCCTTCAGACTGAAGGGTCCCGGGTTCAATTCTGGTCAAGGGCACATGCCAGGGTTGCAGGCTCAATCCACAGTAGGGGGCATGCAGGAGGCAGCAGATCAATGATTCTCATCATTGATGTTTCTATCTCTCTCTCCCTCTCTGAAATCAATAAAAATATATTTATTTAAAAAGATGTTTGGTACTTCCTACTACATATCAGGATTGGCCCTGTGGGTGGAGATAAGGGTGCAAGGAGGGGAGGTACGCTAAAGCTGGGAGCCTTAGTTGATCTAAAAGGCATAGCCAGGATTAGCCTCTGCTCAAGGCCCAGAAAGTGTGATGAGGCTGTTTGGGGTTACTCTGCTCAGTGCAGAGAACAAATCTCACTTCTGAATGACATTTGAGAGAAAAAGCACTGAGTTACTGTCCTCAGAGGTGGGAAGTAAAGAAGATATTCTTGTTGAGACTTTTTTTTAAAGTCACAAAAACATTATTTAATTTTATGCTCCAGGGAAGTAGAAGTATATTTGTTATTTCATTAGTAAAAATATTTGGGGGTGTTTCTAGTGGATTACTCACCATCTTTATTAAGTAGTTATCCTTCATCTTCACTTATGATGATGAATAGTTATAATATGACAAATAGAGGATTTTTTTTAATATCATGAGTAAAATACTAAATGTGTTGTTTGAAGTTGTTAGAATTATAGGGTTCTTTTCTCTTCCCTCTGTTTCAAAACTATTTTTATAATCAACTTATTTAAAATACTGAGGGCATCTACTTTCCTCAGATATAAAAATAATAACATCTATATATAGCTCACAATTTACAAAATGTTTTTATAACTATTTCTATGATTTGCATAATAAACCTGTGATATAAAGTAACTGAGGTTCAGATTAATTAATTTAAATAAAACCTATACTTAGAATTAAAACCATGTCATCAAGACAAGTAGACTGCTGTCAGTCTTGGGTGTTTTTGTGAAGCCTAGAGGAGACCAAGACCAAAGAATCTTGAACTTATGAAATTAACTGTCCAAGGAACTGATACATTTAATTCTGTCAGAAACTTCTTTTAGAAGCATAAGATAATATTTGATATCTATAGATCAATTTACACCAATGGTGTTTATATTACACTATTTAAGAAAAAAAAAGCTGATTCCTTGCCTAAGGGATGAGAAAAGTGCCTCATTCAGTGATTACAAATAGATATTCTGTCATATTCTTGGTGGAAAATTGCTGGCTAAAAATTTGAGGAATTTTTGTTCTGTTGTTCAAGGCAATCCATTCATCAGGGACATGCTCTAAATCCTCCCATTTTCTCAGTGTGTGTGTGTGTGTGTGTGTGTGTGTGTGTGTGTGTGTATTACCAAGCATACAGAGCTAAAGCGCTTTTTTCATGGCCTAATGTCTACCCATATTTTTTAAAGAACATTAAAGTATAAGCGTAGAGGGTAATGATTAAATGTATGGATTTATAGCCATACTATTTAGTTTCTAATCTCAGCTCTTCTACTTATTAGCTGTGTGAACTTGGTCATGTTATTTGACCTCTCTATGCCTCAATTTCTTCATTGGTGAAATGTGGAAATAATAATAGTGTCTACCTCATAGAATTGTGGTGGGGATTAAGAGCAGCAATACTTTGAAGCATTTAGAACAACACCTAGTACATACTAAGCACAGGGTATTAACTTCCATTATTTTATCTTTATTATTACTATTTTCTAGTATCCATGGCAGTCCTAATCAAACATCTCTCCAGCTCAGTATGTCCTTGCAAGAAAATGAGAAACATGGTACCTGCAGATAAGCAATCTTCATTAGGAAACTTCTCGTGTGAATAAGGCGTGTTAAGGAGAAAGCATTTTCCTATCTTC
This sequence comes from Myotis davidii, assembly GCF_000327345.1. Classification (NCBI taxonomy): domain Eukaryota; kingdom Metazoa; phylum Chordata; class Mammalia; order Chiroptera; family Vespertilionidae; genus Myotis; species Myotis davidii. Next base: position 726,765 of record NW_006286678.1, on the reverse strand, counting down.
CCATCATGCTAATCAGGCGCCCTGTTGCTCTGATCCCGTGCTGCATGTGAAACTTCTCTGATGAGGAGTGCAGGGCTTCTGGGCTACACCTTGAGAGGCACAGGATTTCCCAAATTGTTCTGGAGCTTGCTATCCTTCCCCTGGGATTTGACAACCAGCATGAGGCAGGGAGCATGGGAGTGGCCCTTGACTCCTGCAGCCAGATCGGGAGGGCTCTCTCTCCTCCTCGGTGGGTGACATCCTCAGCCAAACCCTCCCCTAGCCTAGAGTTGATCTTGAAACCCAGTGGTCTGGTCCTCCAGACCGTGGCTCTTGGTCATCGCAGCCAAGCCGTTTCGGAATTCCAAAGAAACAAAGCAACAACAATAAGGCTGGAGCCCACAGCTTTAGACTGTGTTGTGTCTGCAGTAAATCCATTCAGAAACATAACCAGCTCCTGGAGCCAGGAGCACCCCTGGGAGCCGAGCCCTACTGTAAATAGAACCCACAAGGAGGAAGGGTGACAGGAATGAAAAAAGTATCTGTTAAATTTTCCAAAATAGGATCTCGCCTTTAGTTTTAGGGCATCTATACATGTTTAAAACGCCTTCAAATAATACCTTGCCATATAGGAGACCATCAGTGGTGTTCCGGCTGACTCAGAGTACAAACAGCTATTTTTAGCTTCTGAGGCTTGTAAAATACACACAAGGAGCTCAGAGTTGGGCGCCAGGCATGGCTGGCGTTTCTTACAAAAGCGCTGTGGGATCTGCCGTTGTCTGTGAATCACCAGCGCTGCAGGTCCCACCGCCCGTTGTTGGCGTGGCCTGTGCCAGGTGGGTGTTGCCCCGCCTGCTGCAGTGCCCTTCTGAGGCTACATCAAATGCACTAGAATGAAATGTTTGGGCAGCAGATGCTTGTTAAGCCATCGGGAGAGGTAGACATAGTCCAGGGGAGGCAGAGGAGAGGGGAAAGCAACTTGCAGCAATGTTATTGCGCGACAGCCAAGAGAACCGGCTGTCACCGTCCCCGTGGCCACAGAGCTGGCACTGCAGACACGAGCCAAGGAGCCTCGGAATCCTCTGTCGCAGAAAGAACGAACCCGCCCTCACTGGAAGCACTTCTGACAAATACAATGCCAGAGGAAAACGCTGTCACTTTCCCCTTTCAAATCATAAATTACCCTCGTTTCCTGGAAAACAGTGTCTAGACTCTAGACGGACTTACTGCCCCCTCGAAAGAGCCCCAGACCTGCTCTTGGAGAATCCTGCTTGAAGATGAAAAAAAAATTCTAACCATTCAGACTTGCAGAATGTAGGGGTGAAAATTGCCACGAATGATCAATGAGCGCCTGCTCTGGGAGGTCAGACCCTGCGAGGGCGAGCTGGCGGATGCCGTTGAAAGAGCCAGTTCTCATTGTGAGAATGTGAATCCTGGCAAAGCCACAAAAAAGAAAATTGTAGCAATCAATACAGATCACAGTGAAACCGGATGAAGCTTTCAGCCACACCTGTCTCCATTCTGCTATAATGGATTAACTTTCGAGTGCTGGTATCAGCACAATTTGCAGATTCAGGACATTGAATATGGGAGTCAAAATTGGGTAGAACTTTTAATTGAAACTATAGCAGACCCTTGACATTCACCAGGGTAACGCTGCCTCTCACACGTGCCAGCTTCTCCCATAATTGAGCTGCATTTGAAAGTTGGCTTTATCCCTTTAAGCAACTTGTATACACCTGGGCTCTGAATAGCCTCTCTTGATATACTTAACAGATAATCTCTACATGTACTCTCTAGGCTTTGGAAGAATTCACAGTGGGGCTTCCTGTGAGGAAATCTGCCCATCATTTCCACACTTAGAAGGGTGAATCCTGTGGAATTTACCAGAGAACAGAGAGAATCCAGGAAATAAAGCCCACCCACAGGATTCTCAGCCAAACAGCAGTGTGTGCGATAGGAAGAATGACGCCCTCCTCTCGCAAAATGTCCGCATCTAAACCCTGGAAACTGGACATGGCACCTTACATGACAAGAGGGAACTTACAGGTCTGATGAAATTAAGGATCTTCAGATGAGGATCATGGCCTGGATTATCCGGGTGGACCCAATACAATCAAAGGGTCCTTCTAAGAGGGAAGCAAGGGAGAGTCAGAGAAGGAGAGTGGAAGCCGAGGTCATAATGATATGATTGCTGAAAAGGGAGGGTGGGGGTCGCAAGCTAGGAATGAAGGCATCTTGTGGAAGCTTGAAAAGGCCAGGAATGAATTCTACCCTGGAGTTTCCAGAAGGAATAAACCCTGCCTACACTTTGTTATTAGCCCAGTGAAACCTACTTTATATTTCTGACCTTCAGAGCTGCGCGAGGATACATTTGTGTTGTTCTGAGCCACTCAGTTTATGGTAACTTGTTACAGCAGCAATAGGCAAACTAATACAGTCAACAGCATCTGTCTTTAATCCTCTTTACTTCTCATTTTCTCTTCCCAACATCAAAAGAAACATGCAATTCAATCAAGGTTTCTGGAATGATCTTTTCTCTCTCTTTTAAGGACAACTCCCCAACCTCATTCACTCTGATAGATAACGCCTGCTAGGAGAAGTTGCATTTCCAAACAGCAGCAGGGAGAAACTGTTTTCAGTAGGTCATCCTGGACTCAGTGTTTCCTCTTGGGGATAAAAACCAGTTAACTGTGTGGCACCATTTCTAATTCTTTTCAATCTTCTTCTAGGGGTATTTGCGTTTGGGCTTTTTGCTACTGACATTTTTGTAAACGCCGGACAAGTAGTCACTGGGCACCTAACGCCATACTTCTTGACGGTGTGCAAGCCGAACTACACCAGTACGGACTGCCGAGCCCACCACCAGTTCATAAACAATGGGAACATTTGTACCGGGGACCTGGAAGTGATCGAAAAGGCTCGGAGATCCTTTCCTTCCAAACACGCTGCCCTGAGTGTATACTCCGCCTTATATGCCACGGTGAGTCTGCGAGTCTGGCCGTCTCTCCCAAGTGGAGCGATGGCTGGGATGTGTGTCTCTCTGCCGTCCTCGGCCCCATTCTTTCATCAAAGTCTTGTTACAAAGTGTTTCTCCTGGGTGATATCATGCGGTTGCCCCCACCCTGCCAGAGGATATTAGTTCTGGAAAGAAGGTTGATAATTAGTCAAATCTCCCCATTTTACTGATGCAGAAACTGAGGTCCTGAGAACAGCTAAGAACACACAGTTAGAGCTGGTACCCAGGCTTCTGGCTTTGTGTCTAGGATTCTTTCACAGCCCACAACAGCACTCTCTGCCAAAGTTTTGGTTGGTTCCAGGACGGCACAGACTCCTCACACCTGCCTACAGATTTGCAGGTGTGAGCCATAAAGGAACGGCTGGCCCTGCAGTGCACACACCCCGGGAAAAGACAACTTCCCTCGCTCCTCTTGACACTTCTCCATCGCGTTGCCACAAGGATGGCTGACCCCACAACCCCCAACACTTCCCTTCTCCCTGCTCTCCAGAGCACTCTGGCTTTGGTGCCCCCACTGAGGTATAATGTTCTCTACATTTTTTGCTGTTATCACAGAGAAAGCCTAAAGTGCAGCTCATCTTAAAATACAAGGAGAAATGATGGTCTCGCTTTTTTTTTCTCTAATCTTTAATTTCTTCCATGTGGGAAATGATCTCATTTCACCTTCCTCTGGCCTCTGCTTCTGGGGGGCTAGAAGAAATAATACTTTCCCTCCCACCTTCTAAGTGATTCTGGCTGTGCTAATTATCAAATTAACAGAGATAGATTAACAAGGGCAAAACCAAAGTTCAATATATGTGCACGGGGAGTTCTCATAGGCGTGAAAATTCCAAAAACAATGAAGCCGCCTTGGGTATATAAGACATCTTGGACAAAAGAGAAAGGTGGGGAGCAGGAAATTAGATTTCAGAAGTGAGGATGGGCGAGTCACAGGTGATTGAGAGAAAGCAGAACACACTGGCAGGAAAATCCTTGCTAGGCAACTCAGAAATGGTGGGACTCGGGGCCAGCTAGCTCCAGCCCCAAGCCCTCCTTTTGACCACACTTAATTCAAATTAGGCTACAGCAGCATCCTAAGGTCCCCCTCCTGAAACAGGTTTCTCTGTCTGAATCCCCTGGGCCGGAAAAGTGGGGAGGTCCTGTTTCTTAATAGACAGCTTAAAATCAATATCCCAAAAAGGCAGCTTCAGGGTGGAAAAACTTTGGTTCCTTTCATTTGCATAGAACTGAGAGTTAGGGATCAGATCAAAGGCTGAATATCATAGGCACTTAGCGTGGAAGTGCAACTATTGGTGGAAAATATCCCTTTCCCTTCCTTCTACGCATTTTATACTCAGGAGATGGCTGGTCTAGTGATTCTCAATGAAAGGTGAGGGAAGGAGAAAACAGAGGAAACACTCCTTTCAAACTGCCCATTCTGCCCAGAGCGTCTGAGCATGCCCCCGACCTCCACTCCCGGGGAGCACATCCCCATCCCCTCCCTGAGAGTCTGCCTCTGAGGGAAGAGAGTTCCTGCAATTACTCTGAATTACATACATTCGGGGAGAAAAGAGTGGCTCAGGACTGGTCTGTCTCTTTATTAGACTTGAAAATAATCGCTAAATATTCTCTCTAAAACGAAGTTTCCTTGGAGTCCCATTTACAGGATCACATCCATAGGACCAATTTACCAACCACCAATTATCCAAAATGTCTTCTTCATTATTCCTTTAAGATTTTTCTTTAATGAATGCGTGATGAAAGTTATTTCAGCTGCCCCTCCCCCCACAGTAAGAAAACACAAACATAAATCACACAGAAGCCTCAATTTACAAAGCAGATCCATTATAGCTCAATGAGGCTTCTTCACTTTATTTAAACCAACCAACAAACAAACAACTATGCCAGGTTTCTTTTCTTTTAAGCAAAGAAAGTCCTCTCAGGCATTCACCATATTTTTTCATATTCAAAATATTGACTTGCCTTAAGTTATCTAGAACCTAAGTTATATGAAGCAATGTACTTTTAAAATATTTTTATTGATTTCGAGAGAGAGAGAGAGAAACATCGATGTGAGAGCTCTCAGCCCAGGCATGTGTCCTGACCAGGAATCCTTTCAGTGTGTTATCCCCATCCCCTCCCTGAGAGTCTGCCTCTGAGGGAAGAGAGTTCCTGCAATTACTCTGAATTACATACATTCGGGGAGAAAAGAGTGGCTCAGGACTGGTCTGTCTCTTTATTAGACTTGAAAATAATCGCTAAATATTCTCTCTAAGAAAACACAAACATCAGTCATTGACTTGAAAATAATCGCTAAATATTCTCTCTAAAACGAAGTTTCCTTGGAGTCCCATTTACAGGATCACATCCATAGGACCAATTTACCAACCACCAATTATCCAAAATGTCTTCTTCATTATTCCTTTAAGATTTTTCTTTAATGAATGCGTGATGAAAGTTATTTCAGCTGCCCCTCCCCCCACAGTAAGAAAACACAAACATAAATCACACAGAAGCCTCAATTTACAAAGCAGATCCATTATAGCTCAATGAGGCTTCTTCACTTTATTTAAACCAACCAACAAACAAACAACTATGCCAGGTTTCTTTTCTTTTAAGCAAAGAAAGTCCTCTCAGGCATTCACCATATTTTTTCATATTCAAAATATTGACTTGCCTTAAGTTATCTAGAACCTAAGTTATATGAAGCAATGTACTTTTAAAATATTTTATTGATTTTGAGAGAGAGAGAGAGAGAAACATCGATTTTCATATGTACCCCAGTGTTAACAGGCATGTGCTCTGACGGAGAATTGAACCAATGACCTCTCAGTGCATGGGACAATGTTCAACCAACTGAGCCACACTAGCCAGGGTGAAGCAATGTGCTTTTGCACCATTTTCTATATTTTTATCAGGCTCAACTCATTGCTATGTGAAATTAATGTTGCAATACCATTATAAAAATTAAATCTGTTACTTGTAATAAACTGCCCTCATCAAGTAAGATATAAATTTATTTTGGGGGAGAAAAAGTAAGTAGAGCCCGCTTACTCATAATAGATGCAGCTATAGCACATTTTCAAGGATTCAGATATAAGCCAATTCAAGTCACACCTCTCTATCATCAGATAAACCCTGATACAAGATTCCCATTGTGCAAACATTTCTGAGCCCCTATTATGTGTGAAGTCCTTTCAGAAATTACTCAACAGATGTTTCCTAAGTACTAGTTCATACTGTGAAGAATGCTAATTAACTGTAGGCCTCATACTCTTAATAGTTTATAATTTAATAGGAAAGATTTATAAAGGTTATATTTAAAAATATAGAAAAACTAAACTTAAATATACCTGGTATAAATGTTACATAGCATTGCTTACATAGCCTCAGAATGGTAATAACATGCTGTATTTATGTAGCTCTGATCTCATCACAGTTTTTCAGGGTATCTGCTACATGTAATGAAAAGAATCCCATCACCCTGTGTTCACACCATGTTGAAACATCATCCTAGGAAATTAACAGTTTCCATTCTAATATTGTAAAATGCACCTATTGGAACTTGTATGTGCTCAGGCCACACAAACACACCACAGACTATAAATTAAATATCAGCATACCATTTTTCAGGGTTGCAAACGCATTTCTCACTTTTGCTCAAGAAATGATGGATCAATAGTGCCCTCTACTGGTTTCTTCTATTACCAAAGAAGATCTAACAAAGTGTTTATTTGAAAGAGGCACATCTTCCTAACTAGGCCACTGGAAACCCATTTGATAACTGAGCCTATGAAACATGGCCCAGCTCCTCACAGTGAAATGAGAATAGCCTACATATTACACTTGAAACTAATATAAAATGATATTGAATGTCAACTGTAATTAAAAAATAAAAAAACAGCCTACATACACTTAGGCTTCATAAATTTCAAGTGTCATAAATTTAATCATTCTTTAATTAGTTTATGTCTTCCCAGTCTTTTGTATGTCCTGACACAATTTTGTAAATTAATATTTTAAAATACACTAGTGTCCATGAATGGATAGAGCTGATCACAGTTGTCCCAAGGAATGTGGAAATCAATTTCCAGCACAACTGAAATCTATTCTTGTGACACCCTGCCTGGGAAGTTCTAATTTAGTCAATCAACTAATCAATAAATGCTTTCATAGTCATTGCTTAGAAGTGTAAAGAATCGGCTAGCAGTATGGGGGACGCAAAAAGTAAAATGTAGAGTCATTCACCTAACTGATCTCCATAAACTGCATTCTCATAGAAGGATTATTTGGTATCTGAGAATCTCACATGGGTTTCTTAATACCCAAAATGGTGCTTAAATTTGTTACGTGAAAACTGCAGCTTCTGAACCTGTCAGTGTGGCTCAGTGGTTGAGCATCGACCTATGAACCAGGAGGTCACAGTTCGATTCCTGGTCAGGACACATGCCTGGGTTGCAGGCTCGATCCCCAGAAGGAGGCATGCAAGATGCAGCCAATTGAGGATTCTCTCTCATCATTGATGTTTCTAGCTCCCTCTCCCTTCCTCTCTGAAATTAATAAAAATATATTTTTAAAAAATACACCTGTGTCTTCTGAATCTGATCATTATTCCGTGCTCATTCTTCTTGTCAGGCATAATTTTTGTTCACATGTCCCTAGAATACAAAACACCATATTAATGGACACCTATCCATTGTTCTTGCTGCACTAGTTTTCTACCCAAACTCTACTGCGTAGCTGAGGGGAGCTGTTCACCTGGTTGATGTGGTTGCTTTGGCACAGCCCATTTGCGTGCGTTGGTGCGTGCATGTGCGTGCACTGTATGAGGAGCCTCCAGGTCACTCCCCATCTCTGTCCTGTTCCAGATGTACATCACAAGCACAATCAAGACGAAGAGCAGCCGACTGGCCAAGCCCGTGCTGTGCCTCGGGACCCTCTGCATGGCCTTCCTGACGGGCCTCAACCGGGTCTCTGAATACAGGAACCACTGCTCCGATGTGATCGCGGGCTTCATCCTGGGCACTGCGGTAGCCCTGTTTCTGGTAAATCAGCTTCCCTCTTTCTCTCTTTCGTGCCCTCTGAGGGGCTGCCCAAGACCATGGGGAGTCAGGTTCCCAGACGTCCCAGTCTACACCCATGTTTCTCTGGCCTGAACCTTGCGAGTTGCAATTATTCTCCAAGTATTATGCATCCTGTTGCTGCAGGAATGATTTCTGACCCACCCTTTCCTTCAGAAATGTGATTGCATGTTCCCCCTGGGGATGGGGGAGAAGATTGCCCGGGAAGAATGGTTGCTCCATTTTCTTCAACACTGGGATTGGGATTGGGATTGGGATTGGGATTGGGATTGGGATTGGGGCTGGGGCTGGGGCTGGGCAGATAGTGATTTGCATACCTTCAAGCCATTGTTCTAAAATGTTTGTTCAGGATGTGTTGGGAGCAGCTAAGTGTTGCTTGGGGGAAGCAGGCAGCCTCTTCCCCTGCATCCCAGGACACTGAGCCCCTGCCCACTTGCAAATCTCACTCAGAAATACGAACACTCTCAGCTAACCACAGACTTCTCAGAAGGCCTCTGTTATTATCTGGGCATGCCCTCGGACATCTTGTTTCTGCTACAAGTGGCTTCTCAACAACAAATTATTCTCTTCCTGGAGAAGAGCTGTGGGTCACACAGTTTTCTCCATATCTTTATATTTCTGATGATATTTTAGTTTCTCAAATACATGGGGATCTGCCTACGTCTTCAATTAGGAAATCCCTTAATCCAAGTTGGATTGGAAGAGACGGGGTTAATTTTTATTGTTTTGGAGTGTGTCTTTTTTCCAATTTTATTGAGGTCGGATAGGCCTATACCATATGGCACAACAAGTGTACAATTTGATCAATTTTGACATCTAGATTTGTCCTTCTCTGCCACCCTCTCCTTCCCCTCATTCCCAAGCTACCACTGATCTTCTTTTCCTCACCCTATATTAGTTTGCCTTCCCTAGGATTTCATAGAAGTTGAACCATATAGTATGTTTTTTTTTCCTGGCATCTTTCACCCAGCATAATTATTATTAGAGGCGTTCATGTTGTAGCATGTACTAGTATCAACAATTCATTCCTTTTTCTTGCTGTGTAGTGTTCTGTTGCATGGGCGTACCATAGAGGTGCGGGTTTTTAATAATCCTCAAGGATTTAAAATAGGCCCAAGAGGATTTATGGTTACTCACCAGGCCTGGAGAGCCACATGTTGCTCATGAAGTGAATCCCTCACAATATTCAGACCGCTTCCTGTCTGAGACTGAAGCCAGGGCAGTCCGGATGTCCCCTCCCTTTCTGCAGTCAATCAGACTGGAGGCCCACTCAGAAGGATTTCACAGTCCTATGACCTAACTCCTCCTTGTCCTCCCAACATATATAACGTACACACATGCCTCTCCCAACCACTAACAATTTCCCAGTGTTTTTGTTGGCGAAGGTACACACAGAAAATGCTCACACTTATTCAGAACACTGATTGGGAAACTCCATTCCAATTCAAAATTATTTTTAATGGATCCAGGCTTCTCTTCTACAGTGAAAGGTGTACTTACACGCAAAATCGCTGGGTGAAGCCGCAGGAAGCGTGGTGCGGAGGATGTTCTGAGGCGTTGATGTCTCAAAGGGGATATTTTCTTAAGGCTGCTTTTTTTAAAGAGGGAAAGACTAGAGGTGACTTCAGAGAGGATAGAGTTTTCAAAGAGACATCAATACTGCATCAATGAGAAAGAGGAAAAGGGCAGTGTTGACTATTCCCCAAAAAATGTGATGGAAACCTATAAAATGCTTTGTGTTTGCTAAGGCCCAATATACAGATTCTGCTTTAACATTAAACTTGTTTTCTCTCAGTGACTCATAGCCCTGCTTCCTACTGCGTGGCCCGTTATTGGCTTTCCAATTGACAGCAAATGTCAAAACTTGTTCTCCACAAATGATCTTTTTGTAAGACCCAGCCCTGCTGTTGAGTTGCTCGGCAGGTGACAGACCACACTGTAACTACATGTGCACATGTACACAACCTCACATGCCCACTCAGTAAGCTGGAATATGGGAAGGAGAGGATGTTATAGAAAAGACTGGAAGCATTCTGAAGCAGAGACTTGGAGAGCAGACAGAAAAGGAGAGGAGAGTCCGAGAAGAGGAGCACACTTGTGGCATATGTTCATTATTGTTTTGTGTTTCCTATGAAGATGAAAAGGATGGGTGGAGAAGGAGATTATTAGTTGAGCAATTACTATATACCCTACAGTTCATGTGCCCCTAGGACAGCCCTCACAGTATTCTGATCCTTATTTCATAGAGGAGGGAAGTGAGGCTCAAAGATAAGGAACTTGCCCAATGGCTACACAATCAATAAGCTGAGCATCTAGCCTGAGTCTTTTCAACTCCAGAGTCTCTTCAACTTCAACACCTTCCACTTCTCCCATTTCCTGAACGGAGGGAGTTTAAGCAGAGATGGAGGGAGGGAGGGAATATTTATGAAAATGTTCTGCAGGGTTGGAAGAATGACAGGAAAGACTCAGAGGCACTGGATATAGAAACAAAGATGCAGAACAATGAAAGAAAGAGCGTGGAAAGAAACAGACAAACTCTACATGGGCAACAGAAGCAGACCAGATGGTGAAAACAGCCTGAGGTATGAAGGGGCCTCAGTAGGAAATAAAGAAGAGTAGGTAGTTATATTTACTACTTAAGCATTCTCTCCTATGGTCTCTTATTAATTCTATCATGTCTTCAATGCTTGCTTTCTCAGTTCTACCAAGCAGCATTTTGTAATTTATGTTTTTGGTACTTTTGATATCATTGGACATGATGAATGGCATTTTTCCAGCATAACTCTCATCTCTCTGAAGTCTGGGGTTATATTCCCACACTTCTCACTCATTTATTCAACAAAAATTTATTGAGCACTTACTAGATTCTAGACCAGTGATGGCAAACCTATGACACATGTGTCAGAGGTGACATGCAAACTCATTTTTTTGCTTGATTTTTCTTTGTTAAACGGCATTTAAATATATAAAATAAATATCAAAAATATAAATCTTTGTTTTACTATGGTTGCAAATATCAAAGAATTTCTATATGTGACACGGCACCAGAGTTAAGTTAGGGTTTTTCAAAATGCTGACACGCCGAGTTCAAAAGGTTCGCCATCACTGACTTAGAATGTGCTCAGCGGGTACCCTGGGCTGCGCCCCAGGTCTTTCCATGGTCCCTACCTGCTGGCTCAAAGGAAGAAGTCACTATGGCAATGACATTCCAGGGGAACAGACTGCCACTCAGACCAGGCACTGACGGCTGTAGTCTGACCCGATCTTTTTACCCCTCATCCTGCAGGGAATGTGTGTGGTCCATAACTTTAAAGGAACACAAGGATCTCCTTCCAAACCCAAACCTGAGGATCCCCGTGGAGTGCCCCTAATGGCTTTCCCAAGGATAGAGAGCCCTCTGGAAACCTTAAGTGCACAGGTATAGTAAAGTGGCTATAGCAACCAAGCCCACAGGTTCAGGCCTGTTCCGTTCAACTATTCTATTGAGAGCAGGCACCACTGCATCGCCCAGCAGCAGTAAAAGTCTGGTGTAAAGGCCTCAGGAACTTCACAGCTCCCCTCAGGCAGTCTTGCCTTTATCCTGGAGCTTGGCAATCATGAGTCCCAGGGGGTTCTTAGCCTCACGTGAACCTCGGCTGCTTCAGGACACCTTGGCCTCCAGGGTGATAGCACCGTTAGGAAATCTGGACCACTTACATGGGAAGTCCATTTGATTCAGTAACTAGGACAATATTTGGACAGAAAACGGTTTTGTTATATGTACTGACAGATGTAAACTAGCAGCACATTTACAAGGTTATTGACAGAATAGATGCAAGCGTCCTTTTGGATCTGTTCTGATAACAACCGTCAAAAATCCGATGCAACAATACTTGCTGATCACTTATTTACACCAGGGATACAGAAAATAATTAGCCACACCATCCTTGCCCTCAAAGAACTCTCAGATGATTAGGGAAGGCGGATGTCAGTGAGTCGTCATAAGCTGGCATGATGAGTCAGAGGTCCAAGATTTGCTGTGTGAATATAAATGAAGAGAGATACATTCCGTCTGAGAAGACAGGGAAAGCGTGGAGAAAATGGCATTCCTCACTCGCTCACTTTTACCGTGGACAGTTGCGAGGGGCTTTACAAATATCCTCTGATGTGAACAAAAACCTATTGAATCAATAGTATCATCCCCATTTCCACGTTAAATATAGGAATACTGAAGATCAAGGTGTTAAATCACTTGCCCAAAACCACATACCCGGCATGTCAGAGAGCTAAATGGGTAGCTCTTTAAGTAGAGAGGGGAGTGATTTCTGCCCACATGTTTACTTTCTATAACAATCTATCTTGAAATCTTGTTTCCATTTGGCATTTTCTTTCTAATCCATTTGTATAGATCCTGCAAAGGAAAGTAAGTCACCTCCCCCCTGGAATTAGTGTGTGCTTCATATCAGTACAGTATAAAAATACTTTTCACTATTTTATTTAAAAATTATTAATGCCCTAGCCAGTTTAGCTCAGTGGATAGAGCGTCGGCCTGTGGACTGAAGGGTCCCAGGTTCTATTCTGGCCAAGGGCACGTGCCCACGTTGTGGGCTTGATCCCCAGTAGGGGTGTGCAGGAGGCAGCGATCAATGATTCTCTCTCATCATTGATGTTTCTCTCTCTCCCTCTTCCTTCCTATCTGAAATCAATAAAGAAATACATTTAAAAATAAATAAATAAAGATTATTAACTATCAGCCATATCTCTAAGATAACTATACTCTTAAATGTTATCAATAAACCAGAAGAAAAATCCAATAAAGCTATTTCCATCCTGGGGAAAATATTTAGGGCTCTCCCTTAAATCCAGTGCCAAGTATTTTATTTGTTTATTTTCTCTTAACCTGTATTAAGATGAAATGTTTGACTGTCTAATTAGAAAGAATGTACTGAAAATATCTTACTGGTTTATTTATAGATAGCCTGCTGATGCAGGTGGAATGTCAAATTAGCTTAAATAATGAGACCTTGTAATGAAATGGTGAAATAGACCCTCCCTAGTTTTTTCCCCTATCTCATTAAGTTTCTATACCTGGTGACATCAGAGTGGCTCCCTCTATTTTTTGAAGTGAAGCAACTGAAGACAAAGGTCGGTTTAAAAAGCAAACAGAAATATTTGCTGAGTTCTACAAACATGTCAATCTCTGTGTCCTTGTAAATGTTTACTTCACCTGGAACATCCCGGTCTAAGGACACCTCATTCCCTCCCATCCTCCCTCCCAACACTGCTCAAGCATTACCCTCTGTCTGAAGCCTTCTCCACCTTCCTTCTCTCTTCTCTTCAAGACCACAAATAGTTGACCAGGCCAAGAGACAACCAGGCCATATTTTGGGAGATGCCACTTACATTGAAAAACGAAGTGCCAAAGAGGGTTTCAAAAACTGCTATTCACAAGATAGATTTTTAAAAATCTTTTAATTAATATATTGATTTATTGCTCACAATAGGCAATAGTGGAACTTCTTTCACATATCTTTGTATCCGGGTAGATCACCTCATCTAGGTACAACTTGAGGCCTTCCCTGAATACCAGTCTTGGTCCAGAGGACCCTCAGAGTCCCTCTGGACCGCCCCTCACAATTAAAGCCAAGAATATCCCCTCACGTCTGCCTCCTACAAGGACTTAGAGATCTTTGAGGATCTGAACTATATCTTCCTGACTCTTCATATTTCCTGGCATTCACTGGGTGTGAAATAATGTTTGGCGAGTAAACAGATGCAAGCCAGAACCAACGCCTGAGCTAGACGCTTGAGTCAAAACAAAGAACCTAAAATCAGGTCATAGAACCTCGATGGGAATTAGAAATGTATGAGCAACAGCGAGCAGGACTTGTGCAGGCTAGTCCTAGTGAAGCTCCAGGAAGCTGGATGGAAGTTCTGACCTCTCAAGTGATGTCTTCCATACCAACGTGGGAGGTTCAAGTAACCACCCACCACTGTTAATGTCAAATATTTCCACGGGGCGAGTGAGGAGAATGTTCCCTGTATTTGTTGGTCAAGAAAGCTGGCTTATTTCAAACCATCACATTCAATCTCACAAGAATCCTGCAATTGGCATCATTATTCTATTTTATAGATGAAGTGAGTAAAGCACAAAGGGTTTACAGAACCCAGTCAAAATGAAGACACAAGCCCATCTATTTCTAAAGGCCCTGATTTTCATTCCAGGGATATTTCATTTCGAAATCTGCAACTCTCATTTGAAAATGGAAACATGCCCCAGGGGTTAGTGTGTTTGAACTGAGCCACAGCTCTTCCCAAATAAATATTTCCTCCCTTTTCCCCTGTGGGCAAGAGCTCCCCTGTGCAATTCCAACACCCATGTTTTCTGTTAGAAGCTAGTCCTTTGCCATTGCTGAATTGGAGCCATCTACCCAGGAGGCGGATCTGGGGGATCGGACAGGAGATCTGAACCTCTCTTCAGAGCACCATTCACACCCATGAAATCCATCCCACTGTTCAAAATACCTCAAGGAGAAGAGTAGATTGTCTGGATGGGGAGGGTACCCAGTCGCCCCTCTTTCCTTCCTCCTGACACTTTCTTTCCCCTTTGCCACATGGAGTCTCCAGAGCTACTGTGTTGCTTCCTCTCAAATATCAACTCACATTTGAATGTCTGCCTTCGGTGACTCCCCTTGGTTGGGTTGATGGAGACAGGGTGCATTTTTCTAAAATCTTTCCCAAGTACTGAAGAGAAACCAGAAAGTAGATAATTACAGAATGCAAACAAAACAAAAATGTCCACGTTTCCAAAGCATTATTCTGTGGTCCTATAGAGTTGTTGTGATCCTAAAGACACTGGCTTCAAGCCACTCTCTGCATCTGCATGCCCACATTCCCCAGAGCAATCAAGCTTAGTGTTGAACAATTTCGTTTCCTTGTGTCTCCAGATGGGGGAGAGGGGAAGAAGACTTGTTTTATCTTTAACACACACTAGAATCTAATCCACGGGAGATCCAAATGCCTGGGACCTTACTCCAGGAGATTCTAATTCAGCAATTTGGAGGGGGAAAAGATTATATTTAAGAAAAATTCCCAGAGGAATTCTAATGGCCCCCTTCATGCCAGTGATATCAAAGATTTCATATTCTAAGTAGCAAAGAGGACTTGGAGAGAACGAACTCGGAGAGAAAGAAATCTGCCCAAAGGCACCCATTTAGTTATCTTAGAGTGTTGGATGACTTTATCTTAAGCTTTTACTCTTAAATGGAATATTATAAATGACCAAAGTATTAGCCAAAAATCAATTTTCAAAAGGGAAGCATACTGTAACACAGTTATTTTTCACTTTATGGTAAAAATGCCTTAGTTTTCCAGCCTTAGTTTTTACAAATATGACAGATAAGAGTACCTTGAAAAATACAAAATAGGCAATTTCTAAAATTCTTATTTGAGCTCTCAAACAGGAATCAGGAAACCTGTAGTAATTAATTACAGCTATAGCCACAGTTTCTTAAGTTATTTGCCAATTCTATGGATTTGGGAGCTGAGGATGAGATGGGAGAGATGGATGGGGAGAGGTTAAGTTCAAACAAAAGAGGAAGCTTTGGGCTACAAAAGGTGGGGGTTATGCAGTTAACCCTTGAACAACATAGGGGTTGGGGACCTGACCCCCACATATACACACAGAGTTGAAAATCCATGTATAAATTTTGACTCCCCCCAAACTTTACTAATAGTCTACTATTAACCAGAAGCCAAGAACATAAATAGTCAATTAACACATATTTTATGTTATATGTATTACATACTGTATTCTTACAATAAAGTAAGCTAGAGAAGAGAAAATATTATTTTAAAAATCATAAAGGAGCCCAGCCGATGTGGCTTAGTGATTGACAATCGACCTACGAACCAGGAGATCTAAGTTCAATTCCCAGTCAGGGCACATGCCTGGGTTGTGGGCTTGGTTCCCAATAGGGGGCATGCAGGAGGCAGCCAAACAATGATTCTCATCATTGATATTTCTATTTCTCTCTCCCTCTCTCTTCCTCTCTGAAATCAATTAAAATACATATTTAAAAAGAAAGAAAATTCTAAAGGAAAATACATTTACATATTTATTGGGGAAAAAATCTGCTTATAAGTGGACCCACACAGTTCAAACTCATGTTGTTCAAGGGTCAACTGCATATATAAATTATATAAACAAAATATAGGGGTTATATAAACAAGCATATAAACAAAAATTGACTAGAAAAAGCTGCAATCATAGTAGGAGATTTTAGCACATTTCTTTCTGTAATTAATAAGCAAACAAAATATAGTAAAGACATCAATGTTTAAAAAGGGTGATCTAATGTGCATTATGTATAATCCTTCTCAAAACACGTGAAACACGGAAACAAACCACATAGAAGACTATAAAGTAAATCTCAAGGAATTTTAAAGAATCTGTATCATACAGACTATATTCTCTAGAAAAAAAATTCAAAAATATCTTTAAAAAAACACCATGCATTTGAAAATATTAAACTCACTGCTATATAACTCATGACTCAAAGAATAAATAATATGGAAATTTTTCAAAAATTAGAACTGTCCAATATTAAAAACATCTATAATAATAAAAGCGTAATATGTGAATTAGACTGATGTCCTTCCAGACAACCTTCTGGACAAAGCTGGGGCTGCGAGGGAAGCCCGGGTCCCGGGTGCCAGAAGGAAGCTGGTGCTGGCACCCAGGGGAAGGAAGGCCTACTCTTGCACGAATTTCATGCATCGGGCCTCTAGTTTCCTTTTAAAAGATGTGGGCGATAGCTATAGTTATTTGAGATCCTATAGATAGTAAGTATAACATAAAGCAGAATTATATAGAGAGAACAAATTTGGATGAAAAAATCATCTGACTTGGGTTGAAAAATGAGGGAAGATTTACCAGGAGAGGCAATAATTTCAGAGGTCTCAGAAGAGCATATCAAAGAGAGGGAACAGCCTATGCAAACTCGAGGAGATAAGAAAGCAAGAGAGATTCAGGGGGGAAAGATGAGTGTGTGCGTGTAGGTGTGAATCAACCCATCGCTAAGATCTTATCTGCTTGTGTTTGCAGAATCACTCTGCCTCCATGACCGAAGTTACCTGAGACGGCTGATGTGTCACCAGCTGGTTTGTGTTTTTTTTAATCACCCTCTAATTCAATACTTCAAGACACACAGTTACTCAATGTCAAACTGTGAAGACAAGTATTATGTTTATCTAGTTAGAGGCTAATGTTTTGTACATTTTTGTATGAGGAAGTGATGTAGCTTGCCCTGATTTTTTTTTTTTTTGGTCAGCTTTAATATATTTATGCCAGAATTTCAAACCAACAAAATTTTCTTCTTGTTCAAGTGTGCATTGAAGAACCACATTTATTCAATGGTTGATGTTGTTTTGTGATATTTGTACACAGATCTTTTCTCAGTTTTATAGACACAGAAATAAAATTAATATTAACAATTCACTTTAACCGTTTATTATCACAGTTGCTGCCTCCTCCAGAATTTTTGAATATTAATGGAAGTTAACTTTTGAGTTGCAGGGTGGACAGTGTTGGATAATGGCAAATGTCAAAATCAAATTGTACAGAAAGAAATATTACTTTCAAAAAGAACTTGGTGTTCTGATCTCTTCATGTGTCATTGCATTCTAAGTTAAAGTAATATGTTAATGAAGTCACCTCGTTACACAAACAATTGGCAGAAAAATCCTGAATTTGAGGGGTATTGGGATAATATGATTCTTTCTTAGGCAATGGTCTCTCCCATCTACGAAACTCAAGATGATTCTGGAATTATGCCCTTGGGTAGGCATGTGACCCTAGCCTTCTTTCAAAAGCAGCCAGCACCAGCCTCCCCTGTCAACTCAATAGTTTTGTATATCATATTGTATGGACTTTATATGAAAATGAATATTTTACAGTTTGCACAGTATTATTTTACAGAAAGGTTATTATCAGAGCATCTACAACCCAGAGCCCAGAGCAACAGCTTGATTTTGTGGCTTTTAATTGTTCTAGAATTTTAACTGCATCTCATTTTTCTAGCATGGTGATAACCGATGTGAAACTCCTTTAAGAGAGGAGCTCCCTTGTCTGTACCTATCCGAATGTTTTCTTGACACTTCCATGTTGGCTCTTCTTACCTTTTTTTGTACATATTTTTTTTTCTAAAGAGAAGGGGAAAAAAAGTTATCACAAAATGTATTCTGGCTCATGTCCTTTATTTTCAGCTTCATCCACTGGGCAGAGGTTTTGGAATCGTCACAATGAAGTGTCCTCAGTACACATTTATACTTTGCAGTTCCAAGCCTGCTGAGCTAAATCCTAAAAGAGGCTGCACATACAGCACCAGTGTTAGAATCCAGGTCTGCCTGGCTCCGAATTCCACTCTTCCCATTACATCACGATGCCTTCGATGTATCCAAAGGCTTTTTTCTCAAAAACAAACAACAACAACAACAAAAAGTTACCTGCTTAGATGGTTCAGGGGGTGGTATAGGTGAAATACCTACTTACTTGGTTCAAGGGTGGTGTAGGTGAAATACCTACTTAGATGGTTCTGGGGATGTTGTAGGTAGAAACCAAAAAAAGCATGTCATGAGAAGGACGGATTCTGTTTATGAGAAGGAACTTGCAAGCTTTGGGCTCTTATATAAGCTGTCTACATGTAATGTTGCCCAATTTCAGATTGATTCGTTTTCTAAACGTATTTTAGGATTTTTATTTTATAGCAACAGTGAAAGTTCAACTCTATTTCATGTTCATGGAAAGACATTCTGGAAAATGCTGTCAGGCTACACTGATTTTACATTACCCATCTCTTGCCTCAATGAGAGGCCATTTAACTATCTACCTACCAGATGGTATTTCCAAGAACTTAAGTTGATGATTTGAGCATTATTATCCTTGTTTTCTTCTCTCTGGTTTCAGTCTGGAAGCACCTAGTAGAAACATCCCGAGCTCTCTAGCCACAGACCCCTGTTTCCTGGCCTTTGGCTTTGGGTATATTGGTACATGACAGAGTCATGTTCCACAGGACGCCATACTAAGGTCCTTGGAACTAAGGGGCATGTCTGGGTTCACATCGCTGGGACCCCTGAGCCAGTCTGATTCCTACCATTATGCCATGGCAACCTTGGTGTTGCCCCTATTTAGCCCCAAGTTGCTTCACAAACCTCACATTATCTTTCAAGCCTGCCAATGGAGATTCATTTCTTAGGGCTAGGGACCCCTCACGTGGGCCTTATCCCAAAACAAAGCCCTCTGTCTACATAGGACAAGTGGTCACTTAGCCTCAGAAAGAATGAATTCTGCAACCATCTTTTCTTCCTCTTTTTAAGGAAAGCCCAGAGGAGCCTGAGAAGTCTGACTCACTGTGAGAGGGAAATAGGAAGAAACTAAAGAAAGGCTAACAAAGAGTGCTGATATAAGCAACCTCATGAGACGATTAGCCCGAGGATAACTGTTTCTTTGGTTCAGCACCCAGAACAGGGTTTGACAGAGTAAACAGTTAAAATGTGTCACGTCTATGGATTACAGACTTCCTCCTAATTTGGCTAAAGGAGACCCGACTCACTTGGACATAAAGAGAATTTGAATGGCTCCTAAAGGCATCTGAAAGATAAGTTTATTTAGATACAGGAATAGTAAGGGTAAGGAGACTGCACTCAGCAGTTATGAACATGTGGGTGTCTCTTTCAGTAAGGCCTAAAGATCCCCCTGTTAGGCTGTGGTCGACAGAAGGGCTGTATGTTGCTCTACTGAACTGGAGAATGCAAACAGGCATAATCCCGTACTCAGAAAGAGAAGGAGTGGGTATCGCTGGGATGATTTAAAGAGCAGAAGAGCCAGGGGTAGCATTTTTGTTTCAAAAAGTTGACTTGATTTCCATATTATGTGCAACCACCAGAACTTCTCAAATGTGTTAAATATCTTGGAAGCAGATACATTAAATACTAGATTGCCCTAGTTTGTTTTAAGGAGTATTTACATTAAAGCTGTTATACTATTTCTGCCCTGCTGAATTCAAAATGTGTACTAGAACTAGCCTGTCATGTCCTATCATCCCTTGTACCTACCATGGGAATTTTGTAATGAACACCAAACCTCTGGTGTCTTTGTTCTTGATCCAGATGTCCCAGGATCAACTGATACATTTATTCCTTTGATAAGTATTTAATGAGCTTCTATGGTGTGTCAGGAATTATGCTAAGAACTGGGAATGTGCAGCAAAATAAATTGACCTACGTCTTACCCTCATGGATCTTAGAATCAAGTATAGAAAAAAAAGGAAAACTATCACAAGCCCATTGATATATAATTAGTGCTTTGAAGGGCGACCTGATTTAGATAAGGCAAGAGAGTTAATAGAAAAGGCTTCTTTAAAAAACTGACATATATGTTAGAATGAGTAGGAAGTGACTAGACAGAAGCAGAGAAATGCATATGAGTCCAAGGAAACAGCATGTGGAAAGGTCTTGGGGCAGGAAAGAGCTTTACGCACATGAAGAAGCAAAGGGAAGCCAGAGTGACTGGAGGACGGTGAGAGGTGTTTGATGATGCTGGTGAGCATGTTGGTGGCTTTGGAGGCCTTGTTGTGGGTTTTAGAACTGACTCTAAAGTTACAGGACACCCTTAAAAGATAGAAAGCCTTCAGTAAGCGAGAAAACGACATAATCAGGTTTGTCTTTCTCAGAAATCCTTCTGGGCTGTTTCTGTGTGTAGACTGAATTGAACAGAATCGAGAATGGAAAGGAGATGATCAATTAAGAGGTCACTGTATTGGGCAATCCATGATTACGACTTGAATGAGGGTAGTGGTAGTAATAATGGAGAGTGGGTTGGAAGGATACGAAAACCAGGGGGGAGGTAGACTCAACAGGATTTGAAGCTGGATTGGATGTGGTGAGATGACAGCTTTCAGTAACACTTTCTTTCTAGAGAAACTTTTCTAAATTTAACTCCCCTGCTTGGGAGTTACAATTACCACCCCCCCCCCCCATATGCGTATTTCCGTAACTTTTCACAGTAACTTTACCACCACTGGTGGGGCGGGGTGTCAAGGCAAGGAAGGTGTGGTCTCTGACTCTACCTGATCACTCAGGCAGGATTCTCAGGACAAAAGTCACCACATGCCAGGTCTGAACCTCAGCCTGCGGGGCTGAGACCAGGCTCTGAGCTCCTCAGAGATGACCAGTGTTTTGTGAAGGACTCTTACCTATTGAATGTAGCAGGATAACCCGTTTCTCTGCATAAATATTTTCTCTAACACTAATCTTAACCTCCTAACGAGCCTCTCTATCCCACTGAGTAGAGGGGGGAAAAGTAAACTTAATTTGCCTATTACATGTATTTGCCTCTCCTCCGGTCAGTCCAGTCTCTTCATGGTAAAATCAGTCCCTTTGGCAGACATTAACACTGGTCTTCTCTTCACATGATTGTTGTAATAATTTTAAACCTCCCCAAGGCAAGTAAATAGCACGGGGTGGGGGGAGGAGCAAGGGAATGCCGCGAGAAATGCATGTAAGTACATTTAAAAATATTATCTCTAACACATCATAACCTAAACTAAAAAGCCATTTATTAATGGATGGTAGAATCATCTCTCTCTAGTGTCCAGAATTTGACATTCCTTACCCGTACCCCATCTTGTAATTGAGATGTGTACAAAGCCATTTTGTTAGTTAAAATGTTGTTGGGTGAGCTTGAAATCCCAGCCAAAAAATAAAGTAAAATAGTGTATATGGATATTTCAATAAGCCCTGGGAAAAGCTGACTGCACAGCCCTGGTCCCATGGCCAACATGACTTTTCTCTGGTTTTCCTCAACTGGTGTGTTGTCTTCTTCTCCGTCCCAGTTTTTCTCATTCCGGACAATGCCGAACACTCACTGGACCTTTCTCACTGAGGTCAAAACACACCTCTGTTTGGCCTGCTTTATCTTTCTGTGCGTGTGGTAATATCAAAGTATTTGCAAAGGCCCCGCCCCGTGTCTTTGGACTAGGAAAAAGTCTGTCTTTTACTATTATGTAAGAGACTTTACATAATACTTTTTTTTTTAACTGCCAAAGTCTGTCTTTTACTATTACATGCTGAGCCAATCAAACTGAGAAATTATAAGGACACTTACCACATTCAGCCTCATTTATATTGGAAGCCATAACAGAAAAGCTACGGCAACCTGGGTAGATACTACTGTCAGCTCGGTGAAATAATAGTTACATGAGCCTTGGGGAAAGACTGTAAATTCAATCCTATTGTTAACTTATTTCTACTTATGTGAGTTTAGATAAAGTAAGCTCTCCACAGCTTAATTAACACAGCACTAAAATGGAAATATTTTGGTGTCTCCCCATGCTGTGACGGTTCATTTTATATCAGCCTAACTGAACTACCAGGTGCCCAGACATTTGGTCAAACATTATTCTGGGTATGTCTGTGAGGGTGTTTTGGATGAGATTAACAACTTGAATCAGTAGACGGGGTAAAGCCCATCCAATGAGTTGAAAGCTGAGTAGGATGAAAACGCTGACCTTCCATCAAGTAAGAAGGAATGCCCCCTGCCTGGCTGCTGGAGCTAGGACATTGGTCTTTTCCTGCCTTCACGCTCAGATGAAGCATTGGCACTTGGACCTTGAGCCTGCCAGTTTTCAGACTGGAATTTTCGTAGTGGCTCTTCTGGTTTTTAGGCCTTCAGGCTAGACTTACATCAGCTTTCCTGGGTTCCAGCTTGCCAATTGCAGCTCTTGGGACTCCTCAGATTCTACAGTTTCTGAGCCAGTTCCTTGTAGTAAATGTATTTCTCTGTATACATTCTGTTGCTGTTGTTTCTTTGAAGAACGCCAACTAATACACATTTGGGTACTGACTGGTTGGTAAACTAGCGAATGTAAGATCACCTAGTTGATCTTAATGTCACTGGACAAAGTGAAGAAGAAAAGGATGAACTCGGGGATTTTAATTCCAAGCTTATGTGCCCATAAATGATCTGAAAGCCTCTATGTGTGCTCTGAAGAATATCCTTATCTCCTCTAGCCACAGGGCTGAGATGGCTAAAAATCAAACCCAGAATCTTATCTTGTGACTGGTTGAATTACAGTGCAAGTTGAACTGCCAGCCTCACCAGGTGCTCACTGTTGAAGTGAGAGCATTGAATGGGGAAGGTACACCAGAAGTTAATGTGAGAATTAAATCAGGTAACTAACTGTGAAAAGCCTTTAGCAGAGTTTTTAGTTTACAGTAAACACTCAATAAGCATTTTTGTGTCTGCGTTTCTGTAAAATAGGTGGCTTATTGTCAGCTCATCTCCACTCAGAAGGTGACTCTACTCACCATAGATTTCACTTCTCACTATCCCATCATCACAAAGAAAATGTAACACAGTCACCTCTCACTACAATACATAATCCTCAGATTATGCATATTATGTGAGCTTACAAAATTTTAAAAGTCATAAATAAATTCAAAATGGTTATTGATTTTTAGTTCCTCTCACTCAATTTTCTTTTTAAAATTTTGGCTGTGCAATTTATCCTTCTATACCACCTCAGTCCAGATCAAGCGAGAGTGTCCACGATCCTGATAGTCTTCAGTACAAAGAAGAGACAAGCCCACAGTCCGTAGCTTAAACAAATAAGGAAATTTATTGAATCCAATAACAAAAAATCCAAAGGTTAAACAGCTATGAAAACAACATAATTAGAGCCCTAGTTCCACTCTCTGCAACTCATTTGGCTCAGACCTTGTGTATTGGTTTTGTCCTCGGTCTGGCTGCTCTCGTGGCCCCAATATATCCTCAGTCTTAAGACAAAACAACATCCAAAGGGAAAATCTCCCATATCTTTGTTTTCTAAGACAAGGAAAACTTCACCCCAAATGCCCAAATGTCTCTTTCAATCTCCATTATCTTCAGATGTCTCTGACATCTCATTGGCCAGATGATGTCACATGTCCAAGCCTACACTAATCACTGGATGAAGAGAAAAGACCAATATGATTGATCCACACCAATTAACACTCACCTCTGGGGGCTGGAGTGAAACAATAGAGTGGCAAGCCTCAGAGAAGATAAAGTAAATCCAGAGACTGTTTAGGGGTGACAGGTCTAGAATTATTTGTGTATTAAGAGGCACATAAACTGTTGTCTTTTGTCTAACCGCCATAGAAAGGGAATCTGATAGGGTAAAAGTCACTGGGACTCACATGTGCACTTAAATAGGAAAATAACAAGTCTTCTACATATTGATTTAAACCAAAGGGACTTCTGAAGGCAGGCAAAGGGTACATTAAGGATGGAATAGCTTGGAGAATCAAAATGTCTGGACAAGACAGTTCAGGAGTAATCTTTGTCCATAGGTTACAGAAAACACTTGAAATGTGGTTTCACCAGAAGAACACTCCCCCCAGCTTTCATTTGTTATGAAGATTATTAAGGAAAAGCAGGTGGGGCAAACCATGCTGTTGGGCAATTCAATAGCCCTTGTTAGTAATGGATCTCATTTTTGTTCACTGTCCACCAAATGGACATGTTCTTCAATGGATGCGTGGCTCATCTCCATACCCATGGGTAGTAAATCTTGATTGTCTAAGATGTTATGGTAGTCTCATTTCCCATGCCGGTGATTGTTTTAGACATAAACATGGGATAATCTTTGGCCCATAGACTATCAAGCAAAATAAAACAGAAATAATAGGCCCACTCCTGGCCACATTTTGATGGATTCAAAGAACACTAAGAACAAACATAAAATTGTAAAAAGGTTTCAAAGAAAGATGGAAAAAACCCACAAAGGAGTAACAATCAGACTTCTCATTGGGGATGCATTTATTTTAAAGAAACAGAAGTTGATGAACCAGATTTGACTGATAACCAAACCAAAAGCTATCCTTAGAAAAGATCACTAGAATAGACAAGTATTTGCTGAGTCAAACTAAGAGGAAAAGGAGATAGCATGTAAAGAAACAACAAAGGCACTTGATTAAATTCAATCCCATTCCTGATTGAAATTCTAATAAGAAATATATTTTGGGAATAAAAAGAAGCATCCTATTCTAAAAAAAAAAAATTAAAGTATCAACTGGAAATCTATAGCAAGCATTACACTTGCCAAAATAAAGACCAGAGCACTGAGGGAAAATAATTGTTAACATCAAGTTCTATATGAAGAGTTCAGATGACACTCTGATCCCTCCATTGCAAATTTTTCATGCAACCAAGTTGTGAAGAAACCAGGTCAGTTGGTAATCAACTTGTAAAGAGACCACGTCATGGAATGACCCACAATCTGGATTTGTTTGACTGTCTTTTTGTAAGTGCCATTGAATTTGTTCTCTAGCCACCACAGTAATTAGACATTTGATCTACAGGCTTGATTAAGTTCAAATTCAACAGTGTTGTTAGAGGTAGTTCTGGGCACTCTACCTTACATCTCATCATGATGCACATAACATCAAATTGACCATTTTTAGAGATGCTAAGTTTGATAGGAGAGTTCAGGTGCTGGCAATACCTGGACCCAGGATATCCCTAACAGGGGTACAAAAGATTCAGTTTGCATTGAAATAGCAACATTTCCTGGTGCATATAAACTAATATTCAATTTACAAAAATTCAAAGCACATACAAATTTGTCATAAATACTTCAGAGGCACCTATGCCCTGGTCCTTTGATTTCGTCCCGTTTTCTTGCAGTTCATTCAAGATGATTGTGAATATAGAGAAATCAGGAGGGCCCCTCTCCTCACCACATCCCTGCCTCATTCTCCTCCATCTCAGCCTCATCGCTTTCTCAGAGCTCACTTCTGGTTTGAGTGAGGTGTTGCCTGAAGAATTTCTGGATCTCTCCCCAGGCATGCTCCTGGGCTGCAGCATGCGCAGCGGGGTCCCCTCCCCAGAGCAGGGGTTGAGTAAAGGAGTAATTATAGGAAAGGGAAATAAGGTTATTAAGAAGAGCGGAAATGGAGTAAATACGGGATGCGTAGCACAGGGGTGCATAGGGCGGCTCTAGAAGGTGGCCTGCCCCTGGGTAGAGCAGCATCCTTCCATTGCTTCTCCCATGGCTCTTCAGCTGCTCCAGGGCCTGCTTAGCATATTCTTTGCTATTGATCGATTGGTCATCCTCTCCTATAATGAAGAGGATCTGACCCTGGGCCTTTTCGATAGGAAACACGCTCCGCTGATTCAGCTTCTCCCGGGGGTCCCCCCTGTAGTGGAGGAGGCTCACAGCCCCTGAGACGTGCACCCGCATCAGCTCCAGAAACGAGGGAATGGGTGACATAACCAGACCCCTGTACCTGAACGGAAAGTCATAGAGGGCAGTAGGCCCATTGATGCAGACGGTGGCGACCACCTGCTTCAGGAAGCAGGCCATGGCCAGCCCGATCTCTGCACCTTTGCTCACGGAAAGCACTCCGATGCCTGGCCCTCGGACCTGAAACACAAAATGAAGGGAACCCATGGCAGGCCATCCACTGAGAAGTCGGGCCACAGGCCACTAGCTAGTATGACGGGCATTAGCACAAGTGGGGAGGGAGTCCTGGCACTCGGGGTCACCAGCTTTTGCAACTGTGAACACTGCCCACCTCCCCTCTCTAAGCCTATTGTCTTGAGAATGGGGGGTGGTGATAGTATTACCTACCTTGCAGGATTGTTATTGAGGCTCAAGGGAAACAATAGAAATAAAGACTTTATCAAAGGCAGAGTCCTATAAAAGCCCGAAGGATCTAATGCACCAGCAACAATCTACATCCTGAAAGCAGAGGTAGGTGAGCTTTCTGAAGAATCAAATTCTTCTCTCCAGCTAGGAGAAGACGTTTCCTGGGCTCTTTCAAATAATATGTCAGTGTCGTTCCTATTTAAGTAGCATTTTACAGCTACAGAGGTTTTGCACGTCCATTAACCCAAAGGCTAATACTAATGAGAAAAGACTTGAATTCTACCGACAGGTGAATTTCAGGACCCAGTCCAACAGGAAAAGCAGTAGGTCAGAGGAGTGGGTCCTTCCTTCTATTGTGGGCTGAGGGAGCAGCGGGAGGAAAGGGTCTGAGAGACAAGGGAGGAAAGGACCAGCATTCTGGGTAGACTACAGCAAAGACATAGCCACCTGGTAAGTTATTTTGCTCACAATTGTATTCCCAACACCCTTCTGTCATCACAATCACCTGATAAAACACTGAAGCACCGTCGTAAATAAAAAGGAAACACTTTAAGTGCAATAAGACTTGGCTTTCTGCCCATTGATAATCATCATAATATATCCACCCTTTTTTTCTTGTCTTTTTCTTCACTGGGTACTTAGTAAGCACTAAGCTGATCTCCAATCAATCCCAGAGACCCCTAAGGCAGATATGAGCATCAATCCTACAAGGTAGATAATAGCATTCCCATTTTAACTGTAAACTGTTGTACTATGCCCAGGTTTAAACAGACTGGTAAAATGATCAGAACAGACATCGGAGATTTTTTTTTTTTGTCTTTTGCTATAAGGTTACAAGGTAAAATGAAAAATTTTTTAAATACCTTGGGATGAGCTAGTAGCAAGTTGGCAGCTTCCTCAAAATATTCCAGGTCCACCACCTTCAGTAGCTTGGGCAGGTCTTCATAGGCAAAGTATGCTAATGCCAGGACTGCAAAGCCATGGGCAGCCAGCAGGCTGGCTCGGAATTCAACTAGACCCCCTATACCCCCAAACATATCCACGATTCCTGGGAAAGGGCCTTCCCCTGAGAACAGCAAAGAGAGGAGAGAATGAGATTAGAAAGAGGGAGAAGAGGGTCCAGCAGAGAGCACAGGCAGAGCAAAATGAAGTCCACCTTCACACACAAACACACAAGGGCAAGTTCGTTTTAATAGATCGTGGGACATACTAGTCCTCCGATACTTTGATGCCCTGTGATTGTGCCTTTATTTCCATCAACACTGTTTTCTCCACCACCGAAGACCAGTCTCACCTGGAGGGAGAAAAAGGGCTCCCCGCACGCGGCCTTCTCGGATGGGCACCCGCTGCGTCCCGGGGCTGCGGAACCAGCGCTGCACCACCTGGCTGGCCCGGGGCTGAGCCGTGGCTGAATCGTGGGAGCAAACTGAGTCGTATAAGTCCAGAGTGACCACAAAGGGGCTGTTCACATCCCTCTTAAGCAGCCTCCCGAAAGGCCTGTCAGGCTTCATAGACCAGAAGAGGCCCATGGGATGGACCCCCACATAGTCGCCTCCAACTGCAGGAGCCTGCTTCAGGTCCAGCTCACCGGCCTCGTCAGCCCTGTAGAAGGCTTTGGACCGGTACAGGTGTCCCTTCTCATCCCTCAGAGATGCCGCGAGGGTCACCAGCTGCAACGGAGGCAGGCCTGTGGCTCGGATGTGCACGGGCTCATCAGAAAGCGCACTGGCTGGGGTGGCTGTCAGCTGGAACATTGGAGACGGCCCTGCAGCGGAAGAGGAGGCTCTGCATTGGAGAAAATGCCAAGGGGAAAGTCCAGACCAGGCTTGTGTGAGGTCCAGCCAAGTCAGATTTCTGGAGACGGCACAAGGTCTGCTGAACATTTCGAGGAGGGCGAGGAAACTGTGCAGAGAGTGCCCATTGTTCTCATTTAAATAGGAGGAAGCAGGTTAAGTGACACGTCAAAGTCTCATAAATAATTAATAGTAGAACTGGAAATTCAAGCTGGGTCCGGCACCACTGTCTCCTGTCTTATCCATTATATAACAGTGTGTTAAATCTTAGTTGTGTGGTTTTAAGACATTTGAGCTTTAATTCCTCAGTGGAGATAATACCCGTGGGACCAATTTCACAGGGTGTTTCTTGGAACCCAAAGGTGCATGAGGAAGGGCTTAGGGGACGACCAGTGCAGATTTTCTTACTCCTGCCTACCTGGGCTACAGGCACATAAACACAAAATATACTGTGGTGTGTTTACTTTCCGTCTCTAAGCTCTCCCTGCCCTTGTAAATCTGACCTCCCGCTCTATCACAGTTCCTATTATTGGTTCCTTTTAAGGGAAGATAAAACTTTATGATCTTGTCTCTATGTTTGTAGTAAAGAAACCATAATGTATATTTGATCAGCCATTTCTTACTCTGTTCAATTATGAGGAAAATTTGGGGTGTTCCTTTCTTACCTTCCTACCTTCCTTTTATTCTTTTCTTCTTTCCATTTCTTCCTTCTTTCTTTCTTTCTTTCTTTCTTTCTTCCTTTCTTTCTTCCTTTCTCTCCGTCCTTCCTTTTTTCAAATTCTCATTTCTCAAAGGATTTGAACCTGTGTACAGAGAAATAAATACAGAGTAAAATAAAAATAAAATAGGGACCTGGGAAAATATGAACTAGAATCAGAGGCATTGATAAAAGAAAACCTGGAGCATGAAAAGTAGAGCATTTTGTGGGCTGTGAGTTTGGCACTGAAGTCGCGAAAACCAAAGGAAAAAAGGCAACCCAACCTGGTCAGCGTTGTTCTAAGTATTCTCGTAGAAACAGTTACCACTTCCTCAGGGAGAAGAAAAGAGGTGGCAA
>NW_006286678.1:694484-696368 GCF_000327345.1 Myotis davidii | reverse complement strand
TCTTCTTTTTCTTTGCTTTCTCAAACTTCTATACAAAGTATTGACTCTAACAGATTTTATTTTCAAGGTGAATTAATTTGAATTGTTTCCGTACCCACTCTCCAGCAGGTATCCCGCCTCTGGTCTGATCCCCCAAGTGGACTACATGCGAAAACTTTAAGGATCCTATTAATACTCATATATATACATGCTTGGGAGCTATGAGATTCATAATAACACCAGAAATGTAATAAAAGTACTCTCCTTAAATAGTGCTTTTGTAATAATATAAGATGTTGAGATTTCTTCCCCAAGACCTGATTCCTCTTTAACTGAGAGACCACTGGCCTCTGGAATCAGAGAGTCCAAGATTGAAACCCTCTGATCCTCGACCATCTATCAAGGAGACTCGCCTCGGGCAAATTACTTCACTTTCCTTTTTCAGCTCTCTAGTGGATAAAATGGGAGTGATCACCTGTATTAAAGGTGAAAAACAAGCCTTGAGGAAAGGGGGCTGAACTTTGGAAGTCATGGGAAGACTGGAATGTCTGGAAAAGCAGGTTACTTGGCACAGCGCTCCCACACTGGATGAGGGGTACCTGGGCAGGATAGCAAGGCTCCCAGCTAGTGACTAAGTCCCAGGACCATAGCCAAGGATGGGAGGAGAGGGAGGGATGGAAGGGGGTATAGAGGCCTGCAGCAGACATAGTGCTGTTCTTCTAAAACTTTAAGAGAAGCACAGAAAAGGGTAGGCAAGTCATGATGCTTTGGTACCGAGGTGATAAAGCGAGGGGCAGGTTAAACTGGCACCGAGCCAGGCCTTTCCACTCTTCTGCCCAGGACAGAAGACCTCAGGAAACCTGGCCCTCCATGAACCCTTAGGGATGTATCAAATGAGGAGTGAGGACAATTCTGGGAGCAACAGGCAGTAAACTGCCAACCATGTACAAAGGGGACATTAGCAATTGTCAATAGGTAGGTGGGAACCATGCAGAAAAGACTCTGAGGTCTTTTGAGGAAGAAAGAATTGAACCTCCACCCTGCTTTCAAACTACAACTCTTTCCTGGGTCTCCAGCCTGCTGGCCTGCCCTGCAGGTGTCCAGACCAGTAATCACATGAGCCAAATTCCGAAGCCTCTATCTCTCTCTATCTCTGGCCAGACCTGAAAAAGTGGCTGAAACCGGTTTGGCTCAGTGGATAGAGCGCCAGCCTGTGGACTGAAAGGTCCCAGGTTCGATTCCGAAAGGTCCCAGGTTCGATTCCGGTCACGGGCATGTACTTGGGTTGCGGGCACATCCCCGGTGGGGGGTGTGCAGGAGGCAGCTGATCGATGTCTCTCTCTCATCGATGTTTCTAACTATCTCTCTCCCTTCCTCTCTGTAAAAAATCAATAAAATATATTTTTTTAAAAAGTGTAGATTCCTCAGATACATATTTTAATTTCTAGAATAAACACACGAACACACACAAATGTTTGATTAACCGAAAAGGAGACAGGTGATCTGAGTATTTTGGCTGTGTAACAAACCACCACAAACATAGAGATGTGCAACAGTAATTTATTTTGCTCATATATTCTGTGGGTCAGGAATTAGGACTGGACTCAGTGGGATCTGCTTGTCCCTATACCATGATGTCTGGTATCTGAACTGGAAGGTCAAAGGCAGGGGGATAAAATTAGCAGAAGGCTTATTTTTTCATGTCTGGGAGTTGATGCTGGCTCACCCCTGCATGATGATGGGGGCATCATTTCTCCTATATTGGGGTCTCAAAGTGGACTTATGGCATAGACTAGTTTGGGCTTCCTCACAGCTTGATCTGTGTTCCAAGGGCAAACCTCCTGAGAAAACACCAACTACAGACTATATCCTTTTTTATAATAGACTAGAGGCCCGGTGCAGACA
>NW_006286678.1:692257-694144 GCF_000327345.1 Myotis davidii | reverse complement strand
GTGGTCCCACTGGGGTGCCTGGCCAGCCCAAGTGAGGGGCTGATGGCTGTTTGCAGGCTAACCACAGCCCCCAGCCTTCCAAGCTCCCAGTGGAGGCTGGCTAAAAGCAGGTATCTGGGATTTATTTGTCTTCTATAATTGAAACTTTGTTGCCTTGAGCAGAGGCCATAGCCATCCCCAGGGCAACCAAGCTTCCTGGTTGCTCCAGATCCGTGGCTGTCGGCAGCCATCTTGGTTGGGTTAATTTGCATATGGTCACTCTGATTGGCTGGTGGGCGTGGCTTGGGGTGTAGCAGAGGTGCAGTCAATTTGCATGTTTCTCTTTTATTACATTAGATTTGGAGGTTATATTGCACAAATCTCTGTCACATTGTATTGCTTATAGCAGTTACAAGTCCCCATCAAAGGTCAAATAGAGAGAACATAGCCCACAGACAAGGCTGTCTGGGTCGCAGGCCACTCCAGTGTGAGATGCCCCTCTGGTCGTGAGGATGGGGAGGCCCAAGGCTTATGGACCCCCATAGCTACCTTAAAGGAGGGCTGGCAGCCCGCAGCTTGCCGCCCTCCCCACGGGGTGGAGGGCATCCTGTGAGCAGACGGTGTTTGTGGGCTGTGGGTGTTAGGCCTTTAACCCAACTTCCAGTGATGGGGAAGCCCCACCCCTCTGCATGAGGAGCCAGGTAGCCCAGCCAGTATGGCTCACTGGTCAATTGACCCGGGGGGTCTGGAAAGGTAGGGGGAATGCCTGTGGGACCAGCCTGAAGTGGTTAGGAGGTGAACCAGGGCCTCGTGATCACCCGGAAGTGGTCAGGTCAGCCAGGTTTGTTGGGTCCGGATGACCAGCTGGAAGTGGTTACGTCATCTAAAGGGAGGGGCCAGGTGGACAGATGGAAGTGGTGATGTAACCCCTGGGTGGGCTGGGCCCAGGTGAACACCTGGAGGTGGTCAGGTCAGCAAGGGGGTGGGGCCCAGGGACCAGCTGGAGTGGGGTCGTCGTTGAGGGGGAGGGTCCAGGCCAACAACCAGAAGTGATGACGTGACTGCGGGGTGGGCTGGGCCTGGGCCCAGGTGAAGGCCTGGAAGTGGTCAGGTCAGCAAGGGGGCAGGGCCCGGGGACCAGCGGGCCTGGCAATGTCAACGAGGGGGAGGGGCCAGGTGGACAGCTGGAAGTGGTGACCTGACCCCCTGGGTGGGCTGGGCCCAGGTGGACACCTGGAAGTGGTCAGGTGAGCCAGGGCTTGGGGCCTGCTCAACAGCTGGAGGTGGTCAGGTGGATAGGCGGGTGGGGCCAGGTGAGTGCAAAGGAGGGTCACAAGAGGACACAAAATCCCCACTGTCCTGTGGTCCCAGACTCTGGATGGCACCGAGGAGATCCCTGTCCTCAAGGAAGGGCGTTCCCCGTGAATGAGGCAGAAAGCTGGCCCTCGGGGCTCGGCCATCAATAAGTGACTCTGGAGGGGCCAGGACACGGCTTCCAGAATGGAAAGGGTGTTGCCTAGTGGCGCTCGTGGTTCTTAGGCCTTCAGACTAGACTTATATCAGCTTTCCTCAGTTCCAGCTTGCCAATTGCAGCTCTTCAGCTTCTACAGTTTCTGAGCCAGTTCCTTGTAGTAAATGCATTTCTCTGTTTACATTCTGTTGCTGTTCTTTCTTTGGAGAACCCCAACTAATACACATTTGGGTACTGACTGATTGGTAAACTAGAGAATGTAAGATCACCTAGTTGATCTTAATGTCACTGGACAAAGTGAAGAAGAAAAGGATGAACTCGGGGATTTTAATTCCAAGCTTATGTGCCCATAAATGATCTGAAAGCCTCTATGTGTGCTCTGAAGAATATCCTTATCTCCTCTAGCCACAGGGCTGAGATGGCTAAAAATCAAACAC
>NW_006286678.1:690585-691563 GCF_000327345.1 Myotis davidii | reverse complement strand
AAGGAAATCTTCACCCCAAATGCCCAAATGTCTCTTTCAATCTCCATTATCTTCAGATGTCTCTGACATCTCATTGGCCAGATGATGTCACATGTCCAAGCCTACACTAATCACTGGATGAAGAGAAAAGACCAATATGATTGATCCACACCAATTAATACTCACCTGTGGGGGCTGGAGTTAAGTCTAGAATTCTCCAAGCACAGGGACCCAATTGGATACTACTAGAAAGGAGGAAGGTTAGGCTACCAAGAATATATGCAGCACAGATTTCAAAACCAATAAAACTTTCTACCAGAAGCAACAGAAGTCCGTGAAAAGCACATACGAAGAATGAGAGAAAAATACCCAGTCATGCTTAAAACAGGACAATGAAACAACAGAGTGGCAAGCCTCAGAGATAAAGAAAATCCAGAGACTGTTTAGGGCTGACAGGTCTAGAATTATTTGTGTATTAAGAGGCACATAAACTGTTGTCTTTTGTCTAAACACCATAGAAAGGGAATCTGATAGGGTAAAACTCACTGGGACTCACATGTGCACTTAAATAGGAAAATAACAAGTCTTCCACATATTAATTTAAACCAAAGGGACTTCTGCAGGCAGGCAAAGGGTACATGAAGGAGGGAATAGCTTGGAGAATCAAAATGCCTGACAAGACAGTTCAGGAGTAATCTTTGTCCATAGGTTACAGAAAACACTTGAAATGTGGTTTCACCAGAAGAACACTCCCCCTGGCTTTAATTTGTTATGAAGATTACTAAGGAAAAGCAGGTGGGGCAAACCATGCTGTTGGGCAATTCAATAGCCCTTGTTAGTAATGGATCTCATTTTTGTTCACTGTCCACCAAATGGACATGTTCTTCAATGGATGCTTGGCTCATCTCCATACCCATGGGTAGTAAATCTTGATTGTCTAAGATGTTATGGTGGTCTCATTTCCCATGCCGGCGATTGTTTTAGGCATGAAAATGAGAG
>NW_006286678.1:684097-690063 GCF_000327345.1 Myotis davidii | reverse complement strand
AACAGAAATAATAGACCCACTCCTGGCCACATTTTGATGGACTCAAAGAACACTAAGAACAAACATAAAATTGTAAAAAGGTTTCAAAGAAAGAAGGAAAAAACCCACAAAGGAGTAATAATCAGACTTCTCATTGGGGATGCATTTATTTTAAAGAAACAGAAATTGATGAATCAGATTTGACTGATAACCAAACCAAAAGCTATTCTTAGAAAAGATCACTAGAATAGACAAGTATTTGCTGAGTCAAACTAAGAGGAAAAGGAGATAGCATGTAAAGAAACAACAAAGGCACTTGATTAAATTCAATCCCATTACTGATTGAAATTGTAATAAGAAATATATTTTGGGGATAAAAAGAAGCATCCTATTCTAAAAAAAATAAAGAAAAATTAAAGTATCAACTGGAAATCTATAGCAAGCATTACACTTGCCAAAATAAAGACTAGAGCACTGAGGGAATATAATTGTTAACATCAAATTCTATATGAAGAATTCAGATGACAGTCTGATCCCTCCATTGCAAATTTTTCATGCAACCAAGTTGTGAAGAAACCAGGTCAGTTGGTAATCAACTTGTAAAGAGACCACGTCGCCCTAACCGGTTTGGCTCAGTGGATAGAGGGTCGGATAGAGCATCGGCTTGCAGACTGAGGGGTCCCAGGTTTGATTCCAGTCAAGGGCATGTACCTTGGTTGCGCGCACATCCCCAGTTGGGTGTGTGCAGAAGGCAGCTGATCGATGTTTCTCTCTCATCAATGTTTCTAGCTCTCTATCCCTCTCCCTTCCTCTCTGTAAAAAATCAATAAAATATATTTTTTAAAAAATTAAAAAAAATAAAGACACCACGTCATGGAATGACCCACAATCTGGATTTGTTTGACTGTCTTTTTGTAAGTCCCATTTAATTTGTTCTCTAGCTACCACATTAATAAGACACTTGATCTAAAGGCTTATTTAAGTTCAAATTCAACGGTGTTATTAGAGGTAGTTCTGGGTACTCTAACTTACATCTCATCATGAAGCATATAACATCAAATTGACCATTTTTAGAGATGCTATCTTTAATAGGAGAGTTCAGGTGGTGGCAATACCCGGACCCAAGACATCCCTAACAGGGGTACAAAAGATTCAGTTTGCGTTGAAATAGCAACATTTCCTGGTGCATATACACTAATATTTAATTTACAAAAATTCAAAGTACATACAAATTTGTCATAAATACTTCAGAGGCACCTATGCCCTAGTCCAGCCGTGGGCAAACTACGGCCCGCAGGCCGGATCCAGCCCGTTTGAAATGAATAAAACTAAAAAAAAAAAAAAGACCGTACCCTTTTATGTAATGATGTTTACTTTGAATTTATATTAGTTCACACAAACACTCCATCCATGCTTTTGTTCCGGCCCTCCGGTCCAGTTTAAGAACCCACTGTGGCCCTCGAGTCAAAAAGTTTGCCCATCCCTGCCCTAGTCCTTTGATTTCGTCCCGTTTTCTTGCAGTTCATTCAAGATGATTGTGAATATAGAGAAATCAGAAGGGCCCCTCTCCTCACCACATCCCTGCCTTATCCTCCTCCATCTCAGCCTCAGCGGTCAGAGCTGGCTTCTGGTTTGAGTGAGGTGTTGCCTGAAGAATTTCTGGATCTCTCCCCAGGCGTGCTCCTGGGCTGCAGCATGCGCAGAGGGGTCCCCTCCCCAGAGCAGGGGTTGAGAAAAGGAGTAATTATAGGACCCGGCAATGGGGTTATTAAGGGGAGCAGAAACGGGGTAAATACGGGATGCATAGCACAGAGGAGCATAGGGCGGCTCTAGAAGGTGGCCTGCCCCTGGGTAGAGCAGCATCCTTCCATTGCTTCTCCCATGGCTCTTCAGCTGCTCCAGGGCCTGCTTAGCATATTCTTTGCTATTGATCGATTGGTCATCCTCTCCTATAATGAAGAGGATCTGACCCTGGGCCTTTTCGATAGGAAACACGCTCCGCTGATTCAGCTTCTCCCGGGGGTCCCCCCTGTAGTGGAGGAGGCTCACAGCCCCTGAGACGTGCACCCGCATCAGCTCCAGAAACGAGGGAATGGGTGACATAACCAGACCCCTGTACCTGAACGGAAAGTCATAGAGGGCAGTAGGCCCATTGATGCAGACGGTGGCGACCACCTGCTTCAGGAAGCAGGCCATGGCCAGCCCGATCTCTGCACCTTTGCTCACGGAAAGCACTCCGATGCCTGGCCCTCGGACCTGAAACACAAAATGAAGGGAACCCATGGCAGGCCATCCACTGAGAAGTCGGGCCACAGGCCACTAGCTAGTATGACGGGCATTAGCACAAGTGGGGAGGGAGTCCTGGCACTCGGGGTCACCAGCTTTTGCAACTGTGAACACTGCCCACCTCCCCTCTCTAAGCCTATTGTCTTGAGAATGGGGGGTGGTGATAGTATTACCTACCTTGCAGGATTGTTATTGAGGCTCAAGGGAAACAATAGAAATAAAGACTTTATCAAAGGCAGAGTCCTATAAAAGCCCGAAGGATCTAATGCACCAGCAACAATCTACATCCTGAAAGCAGAGGTAGGTGAGCTTTCTGAAGAATCAAATTCTTCTCTCCAGCTAGGAGAAGACGTTTCCTGGGCTCTTTCAAATAATATGTCAGTGTCGTTCCTATTTAAGTAGCATTTTACAGCTACAGAGGTTTTGCACGTCCATTAACCCAAAGGCTAATACTAATGAGAAAAGACTTGAATTCTACCGACAGGTGAATTTCAGGACCCAGTCCAACAGGAAAAGCAGTAGGTCAGAGGAGTGGGTCCTTCCTTCTATTGTGGGCTGAGGGAGCAGCGGGAGGAAAGGGTCTGAGAGACAAGGGAGGAAAGGACCAGCATTCTGGGTAGACTACAGCAAAGACATAGCCACCTGGTAAGTTATTTTGCTCACAATTGTATTCCCAACACCCTTCTGTCATCACAATCACCTGATAAAACATTGAAGAGCCCATTGAAAATAAAAAGCAAGCACTTCTTTAAAAATATATATTTTATTGATATTTTTATGGAGAGGAAGAGAGAGGGATAGAGAGAAACAGCGATCAGCTGCCTCCTGCACACCTCCTACAGGGGATTTGCCCACAACCAAGGTACATGTCCTTGACTGGAATGGAACCTGGGACCTTTCAGTCTGCAGGCAAACGCTCTATCCACTGAGCCTAACTGGTTAGGGCAAAGCAAGCACTTAAAAGGGAAGAAGTCTTGGCTTTCTGCCCATTGAAAATCATCATAATATATCCACCCTTTTTTTCTTGTCTTTTTCTTCACTGGGTACTTAGTAAGCACTAAGCTGATCTCCAATCAATCCCAGAGACCCCTAAGGCAGATATGAGCATCAATCCTACAAGGTAGATAATAGCATTCCCATTTTAACTGTAAACTGTTGTACTATGCCCAGGTTTAAACAGACTGGTAAAATGATCAGAACAGACATCGGAGATTTTTTTTTTTTTGTCTTTTGCTATAAGGTTACAAGGTAAAATGAAAAAAAATTTTAAATACCTTGGGATGAGCTAGTAGCAAGTTGGTAGCTTCCTCGAAATATTCCAGGTCCAGCTCCTGCATGTGCTTAGGCAGGTCCTCATAGGCAAAGTATGCTAATGCCAGGACTGCAAAGCCATGGGCAGCCAGCAGGCTGGCTCGGAATTCAACTAGACCCCCTATACCCCCAAACATATCCACGATTCCTGGGAAAGGGCCTTCCCCTGAGAACAGCAAAGAGAGGAGAGAATGGGATTAGAAAGAGGGAGAAGAGGGTCCAGCAGAGAGCACAGGCAGAGCAAAATGAATTCTACCTTCACACACAAACGCACAAGGGCAAGTTCGTTTTAATAGATCGTGGGACATACTAGTCCTCCGATACTTTGATGCCCTGTGATTGTGCCTTTATTTCCATCAACACTGTTTTCTCCACCACCGAAGACCAGTCTCACCTGGAGGGAGAAAAAGGGCTCCCCGCACGCGGCCTTCTCGGATGGGCACCCGCTGCGTCCCGGGGCTGTGGAACCAGCGCTGCACCACCTGGCTGGCCCGGGGCTGAGCCGTGGCTGAATCGTGGGAGCAAACTGAGTCGTATAAGTCCAGAGTGACCACAAAGGGGCTGTTCACATCCCTCTTAAGCAGCCTCCCGAAAGGCCTGTCAGGCTTCATAGACCAGAAGAGGCCCATGGGATGGACCCCCACATAGTCGCCTCCAACTGCAGGAGCCTGCTTCAGGTCCAGCTCACCGGCCTCGTCAGCCCTGTAGAAGGCTTTGGACCGGTACAGGTGTCCCTTCTCATCCCTCAGAGATGCCGCGAGGGTCACCAGCTGCAACGGAGGCAGGCCTGTGGCTCGGATGTGCACGGGCTCATCAGAAAGCGCACTGGCTGGGGTGGCTGTCAGCTGGAACATTGGAGACGGCCCTGCAGCGGAAGAGGAGGCTCTGCATTGGAGAAAATGCCAAGGGGAAAGTCCAGACCAGGCTTGTGTGAGGTCCAGCCAAGTCAGATTTCTGGAGACGGCACAAGGTCTGCTGAACATTTCGAGGAGGGCGAGGAAACTGTGCAGAGAGTGCCCATTGTTCTCATTTAAATAGGAGGAAGCAGGTTAAGTGACACGTCAAAGTCTCATAAATAATTAATAGTAGAACTGGAAATTCAAGCTGGGTCCGGCACCACTGTCTCCTGTCTTATCCATTATATAACAGTGTGTTAAATCTTAGTTGTGTGGTTTTAAGACATTTGAGCTTTAATTCCTCAGTGGAGATAATACCCGTGGGATCAATTTCACAGGGTGTTTCTTGGAACCCAAAGGTGCATGAGGAAGGGCTTAGAGGACGACCAGTGCAGATTTTCTTACTCCTGCCTACCTGGGCTACAGGCACATAAACACAAAATATACTGTGGTGTGTTTACTTTCTGTCTCTAAGCTCTCCCTGCCCTTGTAAATCTGACCTCCCGCTCTATCACAGTTCCTATTATTGGTTCCTTTTAAGGGAAAATAAAACTTTATGATCTTGTCTCTATGTTTGTAGTAAAGAAACCATAATGTATATTTGATCAGCCATTTCTTACTCTGCTCAATTATGAGGAAAATTCGGGGTGTTCCTTTCTTACCTTCCTATCTTCCTTTTATTCTTTCCTCCTTTCTTTTGTTCTTTCTTTGTTCTTTCTTTCTCTTTCTTTCTTTCTTTCTTTCTCTCCTTCCTTCTTTTTTCAAATCCACATTTCTCAAAGGATTTGAACCTATTTACAGACAAACAAATACAGAGTAAAATAAAAATAAAATAGGGACCTGGGAAAATATGAACTAGAATCAGAGGCATTGATAAAAGAAAACCTGGAGCATGAAAAGTAGAGCATTTTGTGGGCTGTGAGTTTGGCACTGAAGTCGCGAAAACCAAAGGAAAAAAGGCAACCCAACCTGGTCAGCGTTGTTCTAAGTATTCTCGTAGAAACAGTTACCACTTCCTCAGGGAGAAGAAAAGAGTGAGGTCTTCCCAAAATTTAGCTCTGAAAAAAAAAATTATTCTCTGAGACTCAGGTATGCAGTGTGGGGGTTTTCCCAATAATATCTTCCCACACATTGTAGCAGTAGGTGTCCCCTCAAAAAGTTTGATTCTCCAAGGGATCCTTAATTTTTTATGGGGGAATATGAATTCAAGACTTTCAGGGCTAGATTTGTGAATAGAAAAGCCTTGAGGAAATAAACTGGCAGAGGCCGAAAAGGGGCTCTTGGTGTCCAGTCCTTCTCTGTGGAAAGAGAGTCATTGGAGGAAGGCCATGGTCAAGAGGAAATTGCTTTTCTGCACTTTTTTAAAGTGATTTTCTGCAAAGACCTCATTCCCTCCCACCCTGACCTCCTCTCCATAACCGGCGTTACTGGTCATGTTGTGTAAACCTAAAGTCTTGGACCCTTTGAGTTAATTGAATAATTGTAACTGTTTTC
>NW_006286678.1:682153-683888 GCF_000327345.1 Myotis davidii | reverse complement strand
TATTTTCAAGTTGAATTAATTTGAATTGTTTCCGTACCCACTCTCCAGCAGGTATCCCGCCTCTGGTCTGATCCCCCAAGTGGACTACATGCGAAAACTTTAAGGATCCTATTAATACTCATATATATACATGCTTGGGAGCTATGAGATTCATAATAACACCAGAAATGTAATAAAAGTACTCTACTTAAATAGTGCTTTTGTAATAATATAAGATGTTGAGATTTCTTCCCCAAGACCTGATTCCTCTTTATCTGAGAATTGCTCCACAAAAGCCCAGAAAATAACTCTCAGTACCTATGTTTATACCACGTGACCTCAACCCTGGGGTCATTGTGATTGGATCAGGTCCAGATATGTGATTCAAGACTTGCCAGGGGTGTTCTCCTCCCACCAATTTAGAATTGAAACTCAGAGATCACTGGTCACTCTACCGGGGTCAGGACAAAAGGTGAGGCAACAGGGCACCTAGGTAGCAAAATGTATTGGCACTGCCAAGCCCCTCAAATTCTGAAAGTTTGGATCCCAGGAGCTTCTCTTGCCTCATCCTAATCCTGGTCCTGGACTCTTTATATGTGGCTAACTTCCCAACATTCAGAAGCTATACCCAGGTAATCACAGAAAGCCTGTCTTGGGGTCGAGTGTGGGAGCTGAGGAGAGAGGGACAGAGACAGAAATGAGATTGTTTTTACCTTGAGAAACCCCTGTTCCAGGACAGCACAGCACTTTGCACCTCGCTCCCCCAGCCCTTCAGGGCAGAGCTGCAGGCTCTAGGACCATTTTGCTGCAGGCCAGAGCAGCTTCTCACCACAGGCTATGTCCCAGCTGTGTGGAAGTCATTGGTCTCCTTTTGTTTCAGAGCTGCCCTTTGAGGTGTGAGACAAGGACCCCGAGAGCTGGCACCTTTAGCTATGCTTGTATGTAACAGGTTATCTGAATCTAAACAGGGCTTATTATTTCTTTATTAAGTACATCTTTCCGTTTTAGCCACATGCAGCTAATCAAATTTCAGTTCATTCAAAATAAAATTTTAAATGTAATGACTCGCCCACACCGCATTTTAACTGCTCAGTAGGCACAGTTAACTACTGTCTACTGCCTTGGACAATGTAGATATAGACCATTTTCATCATTATAGAATAGTCTGTTGGGTAGCGCTACTCTAGATGATAAATTATTCCTCAAGGGCAGGAATTATACCTTGTTCAGCACTCTATTCCTTGATTCCCAAAATAGTGCCTGGCATATATTAATGGCTCAGTAAATGTTTGAGGAATTAAATTTTTTTAAATGATAGGTAAGAGAGCAAAAAAAATAAAATTGAGTGAAACTTCTTAGAGAGGATGAAGAAAAATAGAAACCCAGTTGAATTTTGATACACTACTACTGAAGTTGAGGGACTCCTCAAAGTCCAATATAAAATTGCCAGGCTTCCCCACTTCTTTGCAGCAGAAAGCAGAACCCTGCACACTGCAAAGTGTGAATGAAACCAAGGATAGGAAGCAACAACACAGAGGCCAAGAAACCACAACTGAGCCGCCTCCCGAGGGATTAGCCTTGTTGGAGAGGTAGCCCTCAGTAATACGGGTGCAACCTGATAGGGGCTGAGAGTTTAAGGCCACATTGTTAGCTGGTTCCAGACCCCCACATTCCCAGGGGGAAATGGAGCAAGTCTATGCCCGCAAGGAGAACTC
Source organism: Myotis davidii (assembly GCF_000327345.1). Taxonomy (NCBI): domain Eukaryota; kingdom Metazoa; phylum Chordata; class Mammalia; order Chiroptera; family Vespertilionidae; genus Myotis; species Myotis davidii. Next base: position 682,194 of record NW_006286678.1, on the reverse strand, counting down.
GACTTTTCAGAGGAAGGACAGTTAAAAACTGGCCAAACACC
>NW_006286678.1:680581-682033 GCF_000327345.1 Myotis davidii | reverse complement strand
GGAGGCAGGACACAAAAAAATAAGAGAGCCAAAGGTCACCCGTAGGAGTTAACATGCCTAATCAAGGAACAACAATTTCATTTCCTTTAGGAGCCTAATGCCTTTTTTTCTTCATCAGGAGGACGTCCCCCTGCCCCCCCCCCTCCTTCCAAGAAAAAAATCTTAAAAACAATGTCTTGAGTCAAGAAACAGTCTCTCCATAGATTCACATGAACTGGACCCTGAATTTTGCAGCAAGTATTTCTGATCAATAACCCCCCGAGGATGTGAATCCATGGGCCCTCTGAGAACTGTGTTACCTGCTGAGAGGAGAGAAACACACACAGCACAATGAAAGCCGCCTTCCCAGGGACCATTTCTGCCCCACCCTGACAGCCCTGCTTCCCCAAACACTCACCCTGAATTCCCCTGCAGGAAGCAGTCGGGAGCAGAATGCGTGTTGAGCCGACTGCACGCACGGGACACTTGCCTGTTGCCCTCTAACTTGTATCATTCATTCAAAACACGCTAATTTATAACGTTCAAAACACGCCAGCCTTCTGTTCAAAGGTCAAATTGTCTCCACAGAAACAGCAAGCAGCACTTTCGCTTTCAGGCCCCAGTAGGTGGCGGGTCTGGGCAGAGGCTGTGTAGAAGTTTCCCATTTGATCACACAGCTCAGGTTTTCCGTCCTTGGCTCCACCTCTTAACTCCCAGCTCTAGTCTCCTTCGCTGCAGTTCCTCCTGGATCTTCTGCTCTAAGTCTGTGGCCTCTGAGGCAGCTGCCTTTTGGGTGGCTTTTAAAAAGGTGAAACCCAAACACCCATCTTCAGAGCAGTGTGGGTTTTAGACTCCCTGGAAATATTGGGGTGGGGTGGGTGGAGACACTTTGTAAAATATGTGATCAAAGTATATGATAACCATTATGCAGTACACCTGAAACTAGTACAAAATATTAACTGAGTGTAATTTTTTAAAAATAAAATTTAAAGTTTTTAAAAATATATGTATATAGCCCTGGGGGGCGGCGGGGGGGGGGGCGTGGCTTGAGGGGTTTTTTTGGCGGGGGCGGGGTGGGGGTGTCTTAGCTGGTTGGCCACATCCACTGCACCAAAAGGTTGCCAGTTCAATGTTGCACTCTCATATCAGAGTGTCTCTCTCTCTGGCCAGACCTGGAAAGTGTAGATTCCTCAGATACATATTTTAATTTCTAGAATAAACACACAAATGTTTGATTAACACAAAAGGAGACAGGTGATCTGAGTATTTTGGCTGTGTAACAAACCACCACAAACGTAGAGATGTGCAACAGTAATTTATTTTGCTCATATATTCTGTGGGTCAGGAATTAGGACTGGACTCAGTGGGATCTGCTTGTCCCTATACCATGATGTCTGGTATCTGAACTGGAAGGTCAAAGGCAGGGGGATAAAATTAGCAGAAGGCTTATTTTTTCATGTTTGGAAGGTGATG
>NW_006286678.1:640710-661551 GCF_000327345.1 Myotis davidii | reverse complement strand
CCCACCCTGACAGCCCTGCTTCCCCAAACACTCACCCTGAATTCCCCTGCAGGAAGCAGTCGGGAGCAGAATGCGTGTTGAGCCGACTGCACGCACGGGACACTTGCCTGTTGCCCTCTATTTTATATCATTCATTCAAAACACGCTAATTTATAACGTTCAAAACACGCCAGCCTTCTGTTCAAAGGTCAAATTGTCTCCACAGAAACAGCAAGCAGCACTTTCGCTTTCAGGCCCCAGTAGGTGGCGGGTCTGGGCAGAGGCTGTGTAGAAGTTTCCCATTTGATCACACAGCTCAGGTTTTCCGTCCTTGGCTCCACCTCTTAACTCCCAGCTCTAGTCTCCTTCGCTGCAGTTCCTCCTGGATCTTCTGCTCTAAGTCTGAGGCAGCTGCCTTTTGGGTGGCTTTTAAAAAGGTGAAACCCAAACACCCACCTTCAGAGCAGTGTGGGTTTTAGACTCCCTGGAAATATTGGGGTGGGGTGGGTGGAGACACTTTGTAAAATATGTGATCAAAGTATATGATAACCATTATGCAGTACACCTGAAACTAGTACAAAATATTAACTGCAAAGTGTAATTTAAAAATAAAATTTAAAGTTTTTAAAAATATATGTATATAGCCCTGGGGGTGATCTCTCTCTCCCTCCCTCTCTGAAATCAATATAAAGGGATGGGCTCCCAGAACCCGTCCCTCGTCAGCCGGTCCCCAATGAAAGGTATTGCCTGGGGGCCAGGCTGACCACAGCTGGCACCATCCAGCCCTGAGTTTCAGCTACACCTGCACCCCAGTTCCCCTTGAAGCCCCGAGACCAGAAGATGGAGAAATACCAGCTTATTCAGCATCAGAGATCTTTATTAACGTACCTTTTCTAGTTGGATACAAATAAAACGGTTACAAACTACAGTCATCCGACCAGATTGATGCTGGCTCACCCCTGGGGGCGTCATTTCTCCTATATTGGGGTCTCAAAGTGGACTTATGGCATGGACTAGTTTGGGCTTCCTCACAGCTTGATCTGTGTTCCAAGGGCAAACCTCCTGAGAAAACACCAAGTACAGACTGTATCCTTTTTTATCATAGATTTGGAGGTCATCTTGCATAAATCTCTGGCACATTATATTGTTTGTAGCAGTTACAAGTACCCATCAAAGTTCAAATAGAGAGAGCATAGCCCACAGACAGGGTTGTCATGGTCGCAGGCCACTCCAGTGCGAGATGCCCCTCTGGTCGGGAGGATGGGGAGGGGAGGCCCGAGGCTCATGGACCCCCATGGCTGCCTTAAAGGAGTGCTGGCGCCCCGCAGCTTGCCGCCCTCCTGTGAGCAGACGGTGTTTGTGGGCTGTGGGTGTTAGGCCTTTAACCCAACTTCCAGTGATGGGGAAGCCCCACCCCTCTGCGTGAGGAGCCAGGTAGCCCGGCCATTGTGTCTCACTGGTCAGGTGACCCAGGGGGCACGGTTTCTGGAAAGGTAGGGGAGTGCCTGTGGGACCAGCCTGAAGTGGTTAGGTGAACCAGGGCCGTGGGATCACCCGGAAGTGGTCAGGTCAGCAAGGGGTTGGGCCCGATGACCAGCTGGCTGGAAGTGGTGACGTCATCCAGAGGGAGGGGCCACGTGGATCACCGGAAGTGGTGACCGCAGGGGAGGGCGGGGCCCAGGTGAAGGCCCTGAGGTGGTCAGGTCAGCAAGGAGGTGGGGCCCAGGGACCAGCTGGACGTGGTGATGTCGTCCAGGGGGCAGGGCAGGTCGACAGCCAGAAGTGATGAGGTGACCACAGGGGTGGGCTGGGCCCCTAGGCCCAGGTGAAGCCTCGGAAGTGGGCAGGTCAGAAAGTGTGTGGGGCACAGGAACCAGCGGGACCTGCGGACATCGAGGGGGAGGGGCCAAGTGTTGACGTGACTGCAGGGGTGAGCTGTGCCCAGGTGAAGGCATGGAGGTGGTCATGTCAGCAAGGAGGTGGGGCGAAGGGACCAGCTGGACGTGGTGATGTCGTCAAGGGGAAGGGGCCAGGTGGACAGCCGGAAGTGGTGACCTGACCCCCTGGGTGGCCTGGGCCCTTGTGGATACCCGGAAGTGGTCAGGTGAGCCAGGGCTTGGGGCCCGCTCAGCAGCTGGAGGAGGGCAGGTGGACAGGCTGGTGGGGCCACATGAATGCGGAGGAGGGTCACAGGAGGACGCAAAAGCCCCACTGTCCTGTGGTCCCAGACTCTGGATGGCACCAAGGAGGTCCCCGTCCTCAAGGAAGGGCGTTCCCCGTTTATGAGGCAGAAAGCTGGCTCCCAGAATGGAAAGGGTGTTCAGGGCCCTAACACAGCTCTGTCCCTGATTCCAACGCAGGGTTGTCCGGGTCGCAGTCCACTCCAGTGTGAGATGCCCCTCTGGTCGGGAGGATGGGGTGGCCCGAGGCCCATGGACCCCCATGGCTGCCTCAAAGGAGGGCAGGCGGCCCCCGGCTTGCCGCCCTCCCAATGGGGTGGAGGGCATCCTGTGAGCAGCAGGTGTCTGTGGGCTGTGGGTGTGAGGCCTTTAACCCAACTTCCAATGATGGGGAAGTCCCACCCCTCTGCTTGAGGAGCCAGGTAGCCCCGCCATTGTCTCACTGGTCAGGTGACCCAGGGGGCGCGGTGTCTGGAAAGGTAGGGGGAGTGCCTGTGGGACCAGCCTGAAGTGGTTAGGAGGTGAACCAGGGCCTTGGGATCACCCGGAAGTGGTCAGGTCAGCAAGGGGTTGGGGCCTGATGACCAGCTGGCTGGAAGTGGTGACGTCATCCAGGGGGCGGGGCCAGGTGGATCGCTGTGACCGAAAGGGTGAGCTGGGCCCAGATGAAGGCCCGGAGGGGGTCAGGGACTAGCTGGAAGTGGTGATGTCCTCGAGGGGGCAGAGCAGGTCCACTGCCAGAAGTGATGAGGTGACAGCAGGGGTGGGCTGGGCCCAGGTGAAGGCCTGAAAGTGGTCAGGTCAGCAAAGGGCTGGGGCCCAGGTTCCAGCTGGAAGTGGAGACGTCATCGAGGGGGCGGGGCCAGGTCTACAGCTGGAAGTGATGAAGTGACAGCAGGGGTGGGCTGGGCTCAGGGAATCCTGGCAGTGGTCAGGTAAGGCAGTGCTCTGGCCAGGTCAATAGCTGGAGGTGGTCAAGTGGACAGGCTGGTGGTGCCACGTGAATGCGGATGATGGTCACAAGCAGACACAAACATCCACAGACCCTCATATTGGGAGAAATATTAGTTACATTGTTTTCAAAAAAGCATGTGGACCCTAGCCAGTTTGGCTCAGTGGATAGAGCATTGGCCTTTGAAGTGAAGGATCCTGGTTTGATTCCAGTGAAGGGCATCTATCTCATTTGCAGGCTCCCAGTCCTGATGGGGTGGGGGGGTGGAAGACAACGAATTGATATGTCTCTCTCACATTAGTGTTTCTCACAATCTCTCCCTCTGCCTTCCACTCTCTATAAAAATCAAATGGAAAAATATCCTTGGGTGGATTAAAAAATTTTTTAAAATGTTAAAAAAAGCTTATGGGATGAAATACATTTGTATATGCACGTCTATTTGTTCAGCTGTCTTTGGGAAATATAATCTGCCACAATAGGAAAAGAGGAATAAAAGAATAAATAATAAAGGGCTATGTATATCAGTATAGGAAAAAAAAGATGTTATGGTATTGTCCATGGTTTCAGGCATCCTCTGGGGGTCTTGGAACATATCCCACTTAGATATGTTATTCTCTAGCCATATCTAAAGTCTGAACAAAAAATAATTCCTGATTAATCACAGCCTCGTTTAACCATTTTGTCATTCAGAGCCATTTGAGAAGTTTCTACAAATTAAGTACCCTAAGTGTACAAATACTCATTACCCTACTGGATATTCATAGGTACTCAAGGGCACTTTTGAAAAGTTATAGGAAAAAAAAAGGGTTTGAAATAAACACTATCTCTTTTAAAGAGAACACCCATTTACAGAATCTGGTATATTTGTTACAGAAAAAGTCCCAGCACTTTATAATTGGCACATATTCTTTTTTTTTCATTTGTAATACTTACACTAAGGAAATGACACGGCAGAAAAACAAATTTCACCTTTAAAAACCCAACAACACAATTCAAGAAATCTACTTAAATTTCAATAGAGATTACTTCAGAATGAACAGAATCATTCTGTATTATTTGCAGTTGTGCAGGAAACCAAACAGTGAAACATCTTTCCATAACATCCTCCACAGACTTTTATATTTCTATCACACATGTCTAATCTCTTTCCTCAACTGTGTATATACTGCCTATAACACTACCCTAGATTTAGGAGCAGTGACAATATGAAAACATTTTCTTGCCTATGAAGAATACAGCCACTTCTGAACATGCCATAGCCTTATATTTTAAACCCAAGTTAGTGTCTGGAGAAGAAAGTTTTCATAAATTATTCATGACCTGATTCTATTTTTTAAAGTTTCAGCAAATGTGAAAAAAAAGAACATCTTGACATCTTGTTAATTGTCAATTCATGATGTTATGAGAAAAAAAAAATGCGTTCTTCCACAGAACAAGTGGTTTTGGAGAACAGTTCTGATAGTATTTCAAAGTATCAAAAGGACTGATAGGTGGCCTCCTTGTTGGGGGGAAGGGGGCGGGGAGATGATTACAATAATTTCAGTTCCTCTTCTGAATTGCTCAGTAGCCCCACGTGATTTTTATATTGGGAGGCAGGTTGCTGGCCACAAGGTCATCAAATTTAGATCCATCCTGAACAGGCACGTTATAGAAGTCGAGAACATCCCTGACCCTGCCCATCTCATGGAGCCTGGAGTTAGGCACCGCGTGGCCCAAGTTGTCAGCTCAACGTGCCAAGAAACTGAACTTCAGGCGCCCGTCTTCCAGGGAGATGTCCTGCCAACTGCTAGGAGCAGATGAGCCAAAGATGTCTTGGACGTTCGATTGCAAGCGGCTCTGGAGATCTTCAGGAGGTACGTACGTTCGGCTGCGTAAGGGCGGGCACGCCAGGACGGGTTCTGTCTTCACCTCCTCTACCGCCTCAGCCACCACTGGCTTTTTCTGTTCTCTGCAATGATCAAAAACTAGTACGTGAATCTCTGGCTCAATGCGTGAGTGAAGCTGACAAACACCACAAGTGGATGCCCCCACCACCACCACCACCACCGCTCGCGGAGACCGGCGCTGAAGCCCAACTCGGAACCCTCACACACTAGCCAGGCGCAGGACCAGGGTCCCATCTCAACAGCACGGCACTCCCTTTGGCATTCGTCCCTTCATCTTCCTCCGTGTCTTCCCTTACTTTCCATGACTCTGACCCACCACCTAAACTTTCGCTTTACCTGAATCGAGACCAAAATTCTCGACGTGGGACGCCTGCGATGATCCACGTGAGGCCTTTTCTCCAAACGCCGGGCACTGAGACCGCTGCCATCTCTGCGGAGAGCTACGCGACGGAGCTCCGCCCCCTGCCGGCAGTGACGCTCCAAGACTAGCCAATCGGGTGCAAGCTTAGTGACAGATGGTCTCCGTTCCTAGCAAGAGTGTCCTGCGGCCTGCTGGGAAGTGTAGTCCTGAGGAGGCTGGACCGCGACGCTCTCTGGGAGCATGACGGGAGTTGTAGTTCGGCGGAGTCCCGGGAAGGTTCCGGGTGACGCCTTCTGGTCCGGGGGCGGGCGATCGGAGCGCTCCTGGGCTGAGAGGAGGAGAAACTGACAACGGGGAGGAGGCTCTAGCGAGGCCTGGAAGGCTGTGCAACCCGGCAGGGGAGGGAGTTCGGGGTCTGGGGGCGGCCAAGGAGCTCTTCTGAAATGCTGCTGGGGTCGTGACCGCTCGGGGACCGAGCCGGGACCTGGCCAGATCCAGCCTGGAGGCCTCTCCCTGATCGGGCCTAATCTCCTGCGGTCGGATAGGCCTCCTCGGAGACTCCTTTCCGTGCGCGCTCCAGGTTCCTGCCCGAATTTCTGGCCAGGAGATGGCCGCCCCGAGCTCCCCGCTGGACCCAAAGGTAAGTCGCCCCTCCGGGTTTCCGCGTTGTCTCAGCGCCACTCCAGCTAGGCCGTGCTCCCCCCGCCCCCTGCTCCCCCGACCCGGCCTTCAGGGCCCGCCCAGTGCGGGGAAGTCTCATTCCCTGCTGCTTGGGGGTGCGGTTCGCGATGAAGCTGCCCGCAGGCTCCGTTTCATCGGGAGCGACCTGATAAATGGGCACATGCTCCCTTCCAGGGCTCCCTTGGCCAGTGTTCCAGGTGAGGCATCGTTCTGGACCCTCCTCTGCGCCCTCCACGCCTGTCGCTATGCTTGGCTCCAGGACAGACGCTTAGCGAACTGAGTAGAATGGACCTGAACAGGATCCCAAGCCAGTGCGAATGGAGAATAGGAGCGGGGTGATGAGGCGAAGGAAGCTTGAGGGGCTCCTTGGGGAAGCTCGCTAAAATGACAATGTTAGGGTATAGTTATCCAACCACAAAAAGCCTTACCCATAGGCCCCCGCCTCCCAAGGACAAGGGCCCCCCGCTCAGTGACCGTCTATTGTGGGGTGCCCGGTCTGTTGGAGTCGGTCCCCAGAACGGGGCCCCGTTTGGGACTCTCAGTCCCCGTGTTCCTTCTAGCCTACCCGGCCCCCACACGTGCCACTGTCGGTGGTGGAACTGTCCTTGAGACAACAAGGACTGACCACAGAAATCATACTGTTTCAGGGGTTGCTGACATTTGAGGATGTGGCTGTGTTTTTTACCCAGGAGGAGTGGGATTATCTGGATCCGGCTCAGAGAAGCTTGTATAAAGATGTCATGATGGAGAATTATGGGAACCTGGTCTCGCTGGGTAAGAATCCGCTGTTCCTCTCTGATTGAAATACCTAAGAGGCTGTCAGACATCAGACTCTGAGAACACTAACGACACTAACCTTCCCGCCATTCGTTGTTTACATGACTCTAAACCCCTCTCATCCTTGCAGTGACCACAGCAGGAGCCTTTCTAGCTTCCTATCTGCACAATCTCATCCCCATATTGCTCTGTACTTTCCCTCCTGGCTCATCCTCCCACTGCTTTCCTCCCACCCCTAGTCACTCCGCCTTCTGGAGCCGCTGCTCCTCTTCACATAATGTTCCGTACCCCTCCTGGCCGTCACTGAAACCTGGCACTGCCCCAAGGACACCACATCTCTGGGAGGGACTGCCTATTCTCCCACATCCTCTTCCTTCCCCATCCTCTGTCTCAAGGCTGGAAGGAGAAATGACTCTTCTCCCAGCATTTCCATGCTCTTCCCAAAGCATTCGTTTTCCAACTTCAAGCACAGTATCTCCCTTCGAGGCCTCAGCAGTCTTGCTCTACCCATTCAATTCCTTTTCACTGCCAGGTGTCAACTTTTTTTTTTTTCTCACACATAGACGTGGTCACATGTTTCAGAGTCCTCTGTGCTAACCCACACCGTTGATGATACAGTCATTCCTTAAGCCTCAGTGCACCTTGACCACATTGTCTTCAGGGACCCTGCTTTCCCTTTTTATTCGGCAACTCACATCAAGGATCAGACCCTTCATTTTATCATAAGAGGCAAAAACTTAAATATCTTACTCTTTGACCAAGTACTCAGGTATTTATTGACTGTAACTCAATGGGGATGATCAAAATAAACATAATCTCAATTGGAGCTTACTATAACTTCTTCCTCACCTTTCTTCCTCTCCTACTCGTTTCCTAATAAACCTATTCATTCTTAATGATGTCTCCTGTTCCTTGACTTCTCTGTTTTTTTCTCCTCTTGCCTTCACCTCCTCATATAATCCAAGATCTGTATATGAAGTTATCACCACCATGCTCTCGTTCATCCACCTTGTCATTATGCTCTACCCATTCTGCAAGCTTAAAATCCTGTATTCATTATTAAATCTGCCTTTTCTCTCCTACCTGATTTATTAAACACAGCAGGAGAAATTCTTGAATGAAAAGGATTGATGCTTTGTATATATGCATGGTTTTTCTTCTAGTCTCTACTGGATTTTTACATCTCAACAAGTTTTTATTCTTGATTTGCTCATTCCCCTGTTTCTTTAGTGACTATTCCAAAAACGAGCGTTTTCATTCGGTCCATCACTCAGTACCGGACCTCACCTTCTGTTTCACCAAGAAGACAGAGGGCACTAAACGTGAACTCAACTTTTTAGCCCCTCATCTGCACACTTAAGGCTGCCCTTATCTTCCTACTTCTCCAGTGCTTAGACATCAGCCATCCTTTGCTTTTTCCCCTCTTTAGTTTCTGTCTCTATTCCTTCTCCTCGGATGTCTTTATTCTGATAATAGGTATGTTCTTGGCTCTTTCAATTGGGGAAAGAAGAAGGAAAAGAAAAAAATCTATCTTTTGGGCCACAGTCTGCCTCTTGCTGCTCCCTGTAACCTGCTACTTGTTCTCTTCACAGCCAAGTTTTTCTATGTGTAGTTAATATGTTTTGCACTTTTTTCTCTAACCCCCCTCCCCTTTTTTTGCGTCTACCACTCCCTTTTAGTTGTTTAACATTGGTCTGTAGCCCAGTTGTCAAATGCAAAAGACTCTCTTTGGACCTTATTTTATCCTACTTCTCTATGGATATTTGAAATAAATTATTGCTTCGTTCAGTTGCCTTGCACTCTCAGACTTCCTCTCAGTATATATACTTTCCTTGGTGGACCTTATCCACACTCATTTCATTGGCTACCATCATGTGATGGTAAGTCTCATCTTTCTTTCCACCTAAGAGAGATGATACGGAGCCTAACTGTCTAAATAAAAATCCTAGTTCCACCACTTACTAGTCTTGTAACCGTGGGTGAAGTAATTAACTTATCTGTGCCTCAGTTTCTTATTTTATAAAATGGGAATGACAACACCACTTACTTTTTAGGGTTATTGTGAGCATTACCTGAGTTAATATGTATAAAGCACTTAGGACACTGACTAGCATGTAATAAGTACAATTAAATCTTGGTTGCTATTATTACTATCATTGTCATCTTCTTTGTTGAGCTCTGAATTCCTAGTCATCTGTTTTTGAAGACCACACAAGACACCTGGCAAATCTCAAATAATCCATTAAGATCTCAAGGGCCTCTTCTTCAGAATTGAGCACTCCTTCCTCTGCTACCTTGTGTATACATACATTGTTTAATTTATCACACTTTACTATAATTATTCTTTATGTTATTTTTTTAACTAGATTGATCTCCATGAGGCCAGTAACTATTTTTTTCATTTAATTTCTCCAGCACTTAGGACAGAACCAGGCATATATTATATACTTCTTAAATATTCATGTGCCTGAGTGAGTATACTTAAAAGTTATAACTTGGCTAGATTATTACATTTGCCCTCTTATTCTAATCTCCCTTTGTTTTAATATGTTCTCTTTTTGCCACCAAAATGATTTTTTGTTAATTAATTGCTTACAACTTCTGGTGATTCCTGATAGCTTAAAGGATAAAAATCTTGATTTCTTATCATATATACTAGGACATCCTTAATATAGTTTCTGCCTAGCTTTCTAGCTTCATCTATTTCTGACCACCAGTTCAATCTACAGCAATATCAGCTGCTGATTTTTTTTTAAAATACATGTTTATTGATTTCAGAGAGGAAGGGAGAGGGAGAACGAGAGATAGAAACATCAATGATGAGAAAGAATCATTAATTAGCTGCCTCCTGCATGCCCCCCACTGGGGGATCAGCCCGCAACCCGGGCCTGTGCCCTTGACCAGAATTGAACCTGGGACCCCTCAGTCACCAGGCCGATACTCTGAGCCAAACTGGCTAAGGCTGATTTTTTGTTTGTTTGTTTGTTTTTTCAACATTCCGTGGTGTCTCTGAGTTACTGCCAGCTTTATCCACATACATGGTATCCCGGTTGATAGAACCAGGCAAATGACCAGCCTTTCCTGTCCCTAGTGCTGCAAAATGTGAGTACCATATGGATAAAGGCATGGTAATGAGCCCATTTGTGGTATCCTACTCTCGGGCTCTCTTCTTTGGTGAAATACAGCTTATCATCATTTATTCCACAGTCTCTTTATTCTCCTCTATAGATTCTATCTCCATCCCCTTGAGAGCTCCCTTGATGAGATATCACTATTAGTCGATTGTTCCAAAGTAGTGCTTTCCTGCACTTCATCTTGTTGCTTTACTTAACACTATTAGATTTGTAATTTTGGTTCATTATTTATACCTTTCTTTCCTTGCTGATATTTCGTTAAAAACTGTAATAGCTACATTGATAATACAGCTGACAGCTTGATTTCTCAGTTCTTGGTCTTTCAGTCCTTTCTATGAAATCAACTTCTTCAGTTTTAATGATTTTTCTCCAGTCTACTTGACCATATTAGCCTTTGACAGAAATGGGAATTGCTGTACTTACAAGACTGTAAACTCATTGTTTCCTTCTTTGATTATAATTTCTTTGTACTTATTTGTTCCACTACTCATTCATTTAATAAATAGTTATCAAGCACTATGCTAGTTCTAAGAATACAAGTTCTTCCCCATCTTCCCATTCTTTTACCAGAAAATTGTTGTCTTTATACTCCATTGGATAGTAGGGTTGGCAACTGTTGTCCACAAGACAAATGGACCTGTTTTTGTACACAGTTTTATTGGAACATGGACTGCACAATCTTTTATGTATTATCTTTCGTGCTATAGTAGCAGAGTTGAGTAGTTGCAACAAACACCACATGACTCACAAAGCCAAAAATGTTTACATCTAGCCTCTTACAGAAAGAGTATCAACTCCTGTTCTGTCCTAAAGGTCAGTCACTTCCACTTTGCCATTTCCTTGCTTTTCCTCTCTCACCTCAGCTACTATATTATAAAACTGGTTAAAGATTATAGAAATCAACTACTTAAACTAGCTTAAGACAATAAGAGAAGTTATCATAGGGACATAGATGGCTAGCCTAATATGCTAATTGTCCCTCCCACTGTTTGACTAGTTGCTATGATGCTCACTGACCACCAAGGGGCACATGCTCTGACAGTAGGTTAGCTTACTCCTGGGGTCCAGCCGATATGGACTGGGTGAGATGGGCCGGACATGCCCTGGAGCCCTCCCACAGTCCATCCGCGGCCCCAGTTGTGCACCAGTGGGGTCTCTTGGCCTGGCCTGTGCCCTCTCACAATCCAGGACCCTTCAGGGGATGTTGGAGAGCTGGTTTCAGCCCGATCCCTGCAGGCCAGACTGAGGGACCCTACCGGTGCACAAATCCGTGCATCAAGCCTCTAGTGCAGTGGTTCTCAACCTTAACTAATGCCGTGACCCTTTAATACAGTTCCTCATGTTGTGGTGACGCCCAATTTCATTGTTACAAATTGAACATAATTAAGGCATAGTGATTAATCACAAAAACAATATGTATTTATATATGTGTTTTCCGATGGTCCTGGGCCATCAGGGTCGCGACCCACAGGTTGAGAACCGCTGCTCTAGTGGCATATATGAGCAGGATTGCAACTGGACATCAGAAAAGAACTAAAACCAGAAATTGGATCACTGTCAGAAGTTGAGAATTAACTCTGTCTTTGTGTCCTGTTTCTTTCTCCTTGGCAAAATAGTCTTTCCTCCTATGTTCACATGCTTTTGTTCCTTTAGTTTTTAGTTTCTGTCTTGATAGGTTACAATTCTGGTCACATTTAGGCTATTTCGGTTTCAATTCCAAATTCCTGGGAAAGATGCACTTTGAGTGAGCTATCTTACTCTAGAATTAGCTGCTCACAAGATGGGAACATATATTGCAAGTATGGCAGATAACCCAGAAGTGATTATAGCTACCAAATGCAGATCATTTGGGTAGTCATTTCTAGACTGCTCCATGTAGAAGCCTAGACTCACTAATTTCTCTATCTGCTTGACCTATATATTTTTATGCCAGTGCCTCTATTTTATTTACTTGAACAATATTTTACATTTTATGTCTGTTAAGATAATTCCTTCTTTTAATTCCTTTTCAGGATAACTAATTTTCTGCATTTTTCTGGTTGGAATATAGATTCATTGGTTTTTTCTTTTTGTTTTATAGGATTTTGATTGGAATACAGTTAGGTTCAGAGATTGGTTTGGGAAGAATGAAGATCCTTATAATATTGAATCTCTCAGTCTCTCTGTTTAACTGTCTTTTATGTCCCTCAGAAAAGTTTTCTGTATGATTTTTATGGATCTTACATTTTTCTTATTAGATTTATTTCTAGTTTATTTGTGATTTTTGTTATTACCGTGAAGAGCATATTTTAATTTTCTACATTTCTATAAAATGGCTTTTCTTGGTAGTAAGAAACAGTATCTATTTTATATGTTAGTCTTGTTATCGCTATTATATCCTAATTAATTATTTTAGGTAGATATTCATATCATTTGCAAATAAATAATAATTTTTTCTTATTCCTTTTAAAACATCCTCTGGAATAATATCTATTGGGTAAACATGAAGAGACTTTTCCTTCTTACAAGAAATTTATACTCTAGTGAAGCAAACAAAAATAAATTGTTAAAAGTTCAGTGTAATAATAGCTTTAATGGAGTTATGGACAAGGGCTAGTGATAAAAAACAGAACACCCAAATATGTCTAGTAGAAAGAGTGAAGGCTTTGTTGAAGAACTATCGCTTTGAATTGAATCTTAGAGTAATCGAGAGTAGCCCAGCTGGTGTGGCTCAGTGGTTGAACCCTGACCCAGGAACCAAGAGGTTGTGGGTTCCATTCCCAGTCAGGGCACATGCGGCTGGATCCCCAGTAGGCGGTGTGCAGGAGGCAGCCAATTGATCATGTTTCTCTTACTCATCGATGTTTCTATCTGTCCCTCTCCCTTCCTCTCTCTAAAAATCAATAAAAACATATTTTAACATAAATAAATAAATAAAAATAGTAATCAAGAGTTTTCCAGGTAAATAATGTTGGGGGACATTTAGTAAACAAGATATGCAGTGAAATGGCATGAAAGATCATAACACAAGCAGTTTGTCCACTAAAATTATAGTAGAGTAGGTAGCAGGGTGAATTACAGTGTAGAAGTGGTGAATATCATAGTGCAAAGACCTTTGATTTGATCTTAGAAGTAGAGTGCTGGTGAATCTACAGATGGTGACGTGAATAGAATTCCATTTTGTGACGATTTCTCTGGATTCAGTGAAGTAAATGTAGTGAGTATAGAGTGAGATGGTGGAAACAGGGGTAACAATAACCTTAAACAGTTGACAAAGGAAGAGAAATCCATGAAGGAATTGTATTATAAAAGGCCTAAGAAAGAAGTAGGGAGACAACTAAAAGAACATAATGATACAGAAACCTAAAACAGATAGTGTCAAGAAATGGGAGTGGTCACCAGTGTCAAATGCTGCTATAGGAAATAAGGACTGAAAAACATCCATTGTATTTTTACTCAAAAGTTATTGATGACTGAATACGTTTCTCTAGATGCTGGAAGCAGAAACCAGATCTAACAATAGGTTGTAGAATAGATTGCATGGGAACAGGTTGGGCATGGAAAACATAGTTAGGAAATGAAGAGCTACACCTAAGATTTTTTCCCCCAAAGATTGGCTTTCATCAGAGAAGGATTTCAGATTCAAGGTAAATGGTCATATTTGTATGTTGGTAGGAAGGTGTCAAAGGAGAATACAAATTGAAGAAAGAGGAAAAAATGCTACTAATTAAGCAAGTTCCCCGAGGCAAGTGGAATCAAGAGAGGGTAGATGGATTAGCCTTAGAGGGTATATATTAATGTACAATTGCAGATAATTTTATAGATAGGGGGTAGAAAGTTGAAGGAGTTCTCCTATCCTTTTTAATTGTGTGAAGGAAGAACAGTCCATTGAATTTGAGAGAGAACACTGTAAGTAGCCTAAGTAAAAGTAAAGTTTCTAGTAATTTGTATATGGAATAAAGTGTTGTGTGGTGTTTTTTTTTTAGAATAAAATAACTTAATGACTGATTTGGATTAAGTGAAAAACTTCAAAGATGAATTCACAGAAGACTAAAAAGTTGAGAGAAAAGGGGAACTCTAAAAAGGAAATTGTTTAAGCCAAATTTATACTTAGTAGTGATTGAAACTTCTAGTAAAGTTATCCAACAGGCAGCAAGAGTTAGAAATCAAGGAAAGAAGTCAGTATGATACTCGGTTATATCATAGACCATTATGTTATCTTTCCTCTAACACAGTGGTCGGCAAACTGCAGCTCACGAGCCACATGCGGCTCTTTGGCCCCTTGAGTGTGGTTCTTCCACAAAATACCGTCTTCTGCGCATGGGCCACTAAATTTCAATGACACTGTACATGTGCGCCCGCACGTGGTATTTTGTGGAAGAGCCACACTCAAGGGGCCAAAGAGCCGCATGTGGCTCGCGAGCCGCAGTTTGCCGACCACTGCTCTAACACACGTGAGATTTTCATCTCTCAGTTGTCATGCAGCTTATCATTTGGAACTAAAGAGTTCCAACTTGGGTCTTAATATCTTTAGAGTGAAAATCATATATACTTGAAGAATGTGGTGTGATTTGTTGTTGGTGAAGTCATAAGCTATCACAGACTACTCTTTTTCTTTGTTTCTTCTATTAGTTCTGACCATGTCCCTTTATATTTATTTTATTCTGTCTTTCTATATTATGGACTTCATGTCACTTCAACCTATCATTATTTTTGTTAAAAGCCATTTTCTGTCTTGATACAGGAACTGATTTTTATTTAATATTTTCTTTATCATATTATTTTCTTTCTCCATTTATATTTATTGTTCATTCCATTTAGTAGGAGGCTTCATGTCTTACCTCTGAATCCTGGCTCTTTACACAATGCCTGGAATACTCTTTATTGTAATAAATAAATTCTTATTAATGATGAATTTTTGCTTTCCCTTGTTTTTGTCTTTTATCTTTTTCAGTATCATTTTATGGTTCCTTTCTGTCAGTTATTTTGCTCTACTCACTTTATAATAATGCTATCTCATTCTAAATTTTCCTGAACCTACTGTTTTTGCCCATTTTATTCTTTCTTCCTTGGTAGACCAGTTCATCCTACCACTACTTGTTTTAATTCTTTGTTTATTCACCTTACTTTGCATAATTTACTATTGATTTACCAGCCCTTTCTCTTAACTCTTCTTGCTCCTGCAGACTCATTCTTTGCCTCATAAACACTCTTTTCATACCTGTTCTCCAAGAAAAACATTTCATTGCATCAGATAACTAATACTCAATAATAGTAATTATGTAGTTTATACTCATTACCAAGTAATGGGTACTGTTCTAAAAGCTTTGTGTATATGAACTAATGTAATCCTCAAACAATATTGTGAGGTAGTAAACTACATTTGATATAGTAGATTAATTTATCTTAATTTGATTTATCTGAATTATCTAATTTTTCTGACAGTTTCTCCTTAATAGAAAAGAACTTGGCTGATGTTTCTGTTTTCTATTTATTATTCTAGATGTTTTAAACAGAGATAAGGATGAGGAACCAACTGTGAAACAAGAAATTGAGGAAATTGAGGAAGAAATGGAATCAAAGGGTATAATAGTTACAAGAATCAAAAGTGAAACTGACCAGGATCCCATGTGTAGAGAAACCTTTGAACTTGTTGGTAGGTTAGATAAACAGAGAGGAATCTTCTTATGGGAAATACCAAGGGAATCTTTGACCCAGGAACAAAGAATGTTCAGAGGAAACACTAACATTATTCGTAAGAGACCTAACTCAGAAGAGAAATGCCATAAATGTGAAGAATGTGGAAAGGGTTTTGTCCGCAAGGCCCATTTCATTCAACATCAACGGGTCCATACTGGTGAGAAACCGTTTCAATGCAATGAATGTGGGAAAAGTTTTAGTCGCAGTTCATTTGTTATTGAACATCAGAGAATTCACACTGGAGAAAGGCCCTATGAGTGTAACTACTGTGGAAAAACCTTTAGTGTGAGCTCAACCCTTATTAGACATCAGAGAATCCACACTGGAGAGAGACCCTATCAGTGTAATCAGTGTAAACAGAGCTTTAGCCAGAGAAGGAGCCTTGTTAAACATCAGAGGATTCACACAGGTGAGAAACCCCATAAATGTAGTGACTGTGGGAAAGCCTTTAGTTGGAAGTCACACCTTATTGAGCATCAAAGAACTCACACTGGTGAAAAACCGTATCACTGTACCAAATGTAAAAAAAGCTTTAGCCGAAATTCATTACTAGTTGAACATCAGAGAATTCACACTGGAGAAAGACCCCATAAATGTGGTGAATGTGGGAAAGCCTTTAGATTAAGTACATACCTTATACAACACCAAAAAATCCACACTGGTGAGAAGCCTTTTCTTTGTATTGAATGTGGAAAAAGCTTCAGTCGGAGCTCATTCCTTATTGAACATCAGAGGATCCATACAGGTGAAAGACCTTATCAGTGCAAAGAGTGCGGGAAAAGCTTCAGTCAACTTTGCAACCTTACTCGTCATCAGAGAATCCACACAGGAGATAAACCCCATAAGTGTAAGGAATGTGGAAAAGCCTTTAGTAGAAGCTCAGGTCTCATTCAGCATCAGAGAATTCACACCAGAGAGAAGACATATTCATACGATGAAACTAAGGAAAGTTTTGATTCAAATTGCAGTCTTGTTTTACAGCAGGAAGTCTTCCCTAAGGAAAAATCTTATAAATGTGATGAATGTGGGAAAACTTTTAGTGTCAGTGCTCATCTTGTACAACATCAAAGAATCCACACTGGTGAAAAGCCCTACTTATGTACTGTGTGTGGGAAAAGCTTCAGTCGGAGCTCATTTCTTATCGAACATCAGAGAATCCACACTGGTGAGAGACCCTATCGATGTAGACAGTGTGGCAAAAGCTTTAGTCAACTTTGTAATCTTATTCGACATCAGGGTGTTCACACGGGTAATAAACCCCATAAATGTGATGAATGTGGAAAAGCCTTTAGCCGGAACTCAGGCCTTATTCAGCATCAGAGAATACACACAGGAGAGAAACCTTATAAGTGTGAGAAGTGCGACAAAAGTTTTAGTCAACAGCGCAGCCTTGTCAACCATCAGAAGATCCATGCAGAAATGAAAACCCAAGAAACCCATGAATGTGATGCTTGTGGCGAAGCCTTCAATTGCCGCATATCTCTTATTCAACATCAAAAATTGCACACTACATGGATGCAGTAAATGTAGAGAAATATTTTAGCTTAGTTGGACTTGAGACGAGCTTACCCAAGTGCAGTTTCAACATTGCTCAATATGAGTCAGATTTAGTAAGAAAGGAAAGTATCTTTGGCCTTAGGCAAATGGTTTCTAGAGATTCTGTGAATAGTGGGCAACCAGCTGCCCACAGGCACTTTTCATTACTCTTTGTTTTGATGACTCAGTAATTTATGCATCTTTTTTAAACAAATCTTTCAGGTTAAACCTGGGCTCAGAGCATTTGGTTATAATAATGAAGGGAGAATGACAAAGTTGCATTGATACAAGGGAGCTAGAACTACTCATGTTAGAAAACTAGAATAATTCTTCAGAGACCTCTGCCACCATCTTATATGGTAGTTCTTTCAGTTCTATGATATGTTTGGCTATGCATGCCAAAGTCCAGTAATTGAGCATATGATGAAGTTTTCAAGGAAACAGCCCAGATTTTTTGAAACTGATTTGTTTTTGGAAATTTTTTTTTTGAAACAATTTTGTTGTTTAAGCCAGTTATTTGGCATGTGAGTTACAAGAAAGCAGTTCCAATGCCTCATGATTCTCAGAAATATGAAATGAGTGGACCATTAATTTCACATGTTAAGATTATGTAACAAACCTAGCAAAGGTTACCAAGGAATCTTTGGCAGTGCCTTTTTTCCTCCCCAAAAAATGGGCCCAAAAAGGTGGAGGAAGACACTATTCTTTTTGTGTCCTCCCATCTGTGAAAGATATTTGTAATCCTATACAAATAATCGTATTCCTTCACTACCAGTAGCATGTGAAAGTGTACATATTTTGATTGCCAAGAATTGAAAATAAAGAGACCTGGAGTCTATGTTAGGAAGCTGAGATATTTTGGTATTGCTTTGGTTTTTATAGTAACTAGACTTTGCATGCAGTTTTAAAATTCTTATTTCTAGTTCTAGGGCTTCCCTTAGTTAAAGGTTACTATAAACCTATTAATTCATCTGTTCTAATCATTAAACCTGTTTTGTTTTGTTTTTTGCTTTGTGTAAGAGTTCTTTGTTACTATAGTGTAACATCTATCCTGTCAAATATATTACTATGTTTAAAAATTAGAATCAAGATTTAAAGGAAATTGCTCTACCTGTGAGATAGTAGAGATAGCCAGAGGTCATTGGAGTTGTGGACATGATACACAGGGAAGATATCTGGACTATAAATTTACTTAGGATTCCCAAGTGTTTAGACACAGAAATGAATTAAGATTTAACAAGAGGATAAAGTATATAAAATAAAATGAATGAATGAATCAAAAAATGGAATCCCAAGACCCACTCTTATTTATTGGGTGGGCAAGATGTGAAAGACACTGAGGAAGTTTCCAGAAATATGGAAAACCCAATATGTAGTGATAGTTGCTATAGGAAAAGGGCCTAGGATACTGAGGAGATATCAGTGAGGGGTTGAAGAGTATCCTTTAGGTAATTAGAATGTCCATGAGTTCTATAAGAGCAGCTTTCAAATTTGGAAAGAACCAGTTTTCAAGGGGGTTAAGTAATGTCTGGAGAGTCTAAATCAGTTCCCAAATAGTATCAATGCATGACTCCTACATTCATATGGTAAAAAGGATAATATAGTGTCTTTGTAAACAAGTTAAATTGATTAAAGACCTTACTTAATTCTGAAATTATGCCCCCTGCTTTTTTAATTTAAAAAGTTCTTTTACAAAATATTAGTAATTTTAGGTGATGGTCTGTTGAATGTATGTAGGTTTAAAAAAATTGGCAACCTTTTTTCAATTATTCTTCTCACCCACCTAATGTTATTGGTCTATAGCAGTGGTCAGCAATCTGTGGCTCGTGAGCTGCAGTTTGCCGACCAAGGGTCTATCATAAGGAGTAAAAGGTAGATTGTGAATATAAAGAGGCATGTGGATCAAGATTAAAGAAAAATTTGAGTGTTTTTCCATTCTGAACAGAGAGCCACTTGAGGGAGGTTGAAGATAAAGGAAAGCATGTGGACATTGATTGTTATAATCTAAAATTCTAGCACTAATGGAAGAATTTTATTTGGAGATTTTCTTCCTCCAATTTGATAGAAAAAGAGAACAGATTTAGAAATAGAGTGTGCATGACATGACCTGTTTTCAAAAAATAGTCATATTCTTTTGAGAGTCAGGGAAAGAAGAGGGGTAGGCACTGTTGGGGTGGAGTTAAGAGCCTCATTGATAATAAAGGTTTGAAGTACAATGGGGAGAATGGAAGACTTGGGGGTGATGGCTTATGGGGTTTTATATAGGGCCCAGTTGAAATAAAGGACTATGAAGACTGAACTTTTAATGGAATTGCTCAAATTCCTTGTTGAAATAACACGGACAATTTTGAAAGAAAATTTAGAGTTAAGAGATGAAGCAAAATACTAGTAGATTTATTCAGGTTCTTTAGAGAATCAGCCAATAAACCAAAAGGATATATAGGTAAGCAGATGATGGATGGGTGGGTGGGTGAGTAGGTAGATAGATTAGATAGATGATAGATAGATAGATAGATAGATAGATAGATAGATAGATAGATAGATAGATAGAAAGAAAGAAAGAATAGGAATTGGCTCCTGTGAATATGAAGGCTAAGAACTCCCACAATGTGCCTGCCATCTGTAAGCTAGAGAACCATGAAAGCCAAAGGTATAATTCAGACTGAGTTCAGAGACCCTAAAACCAGGAGCTTTTTATAAAGACTGGAGGAAATGCTCTAGTTTAGGCAGAGCAAATTTGTTCTTCCTCCACCTTTTTGTTGGTTTCTGGCCCTCAACGAATTAGATGATGCCCACCAACATTGGTAAAGGCAATCTTTATTCAGTTTACAGATTCAAATGCAAATTTCTTTCAGAAGCACCATCACAGGCACACCCAGAAAAAATGTTTACCAGCATTCCTTAGCCCAGTCAAGTTGAAAAAATTAACCATCACAGTGGGTAGCATAAAACAACCAGGAAAAAGGAGTCTTTGGTGGTGAAAGAAAAAAAAAAGGAAATCACTGTAAATATTCCATTTCTCTGTAATTTTGATGAGTGATACCTTTCACCTTCTCTGTCTCCTTCAAAAGTGGTGGCCTTGGGTGGTTGATGGTGGTGGGTAGATTGGCTCCTTTTTAATTAAAATCATCTCTATTACCATGATGCATGGACAAATAGGGCAAATATTTAATGTCCAAATACTATAAGTTCAATTAACATGTATTTTTAAAATACCCTCTAGGTCAGGGGTGGGCAAACTTTTTGACTCGAGGACCACAATGGGTTCTTAAACTGGACCGGAGGGCCAGAACAAAAGCATGGATGGAGTGTTTGTGTGAACTAATATAAATTCAAAGTAAACATCATTACATAAAAGGGTACAGTCTTTTTTTTCAATAGTTTTATTCATTTCAAACGCGGGCTGTAGTTTGCCCACGGCTGCTCTAGGTGCTATATTAATGCAATAAGTTTTAGTTGCATCAAAGAGTCCTTTATCCTCTAGGAGATGAAGGAGTAACTAGTAAGCCAAATGTATTCCATAGAGTACAGACTGGGAGAAAATCACCTAACTTTCCAAAACAGTTCTAACACATCTCGCACAAGTAAGACAGAGTGCGTATCTCTGCCTGTGCTATCTCCTGTTCAGAAGTGGTGTGCTGAAGAACTTTTCTCATGTCTGTCCAATGGCTGTGAT
>NW_006286678.1:625743-640530 GCF_000327345.1 Myotis davidii | reverse complement strand
AACAAGAAGTGCATTCTGATTTCTTTGGCCTGTAAATTCCCCCAAAGTAAAACCAGGGCAGGCCAAGGAAAAGTTTCAAGTGGCTGCAGAGAGATGACTTGCCCTGGGCTATCTTAGGAGGGCAGGGTAGATTTCTCTGACATCTGAGCTCTCAGATTGCAGCCTAGCACTGGTTGTTCTGCCCGCTGGGAGAATTGGTGCATGTTTAAAATATGCTCCGTTTCATTGTACCATCGTGCTCCAAGAGCTGAGTCTGTGTATGTATGTAAGCCTCTTTTTAAGAACTAGATCTAGAATTATTTTGAATTTTCATTTGTCACAGTACTTGCCTCCTACGTTGAAATAAAAGAGAGACATTATTAGGATGGCAAATGGCTATGTTGCATAAGGAGAAATTCGTTGTTTTCCTCTGATGATGTCATGTCCATTCACCAACTTTTACCAACAAGGGGCTAAGCCCTATGCTATTATACACACTTAGCTGGCTTCCAGTTTCCTCCCAATCTTCTATATTCTAAAAAATAATTTTCAGCAATACTCTTTTATCATGTTATTCCCTGTGCAAATATTATTCACATTTCCCTATTTCTCATTTCATCGAGGCAAGATTTTCCATAATATCTCTGCCCAAGCTCCCTTTCTCCTACTGTGCCACTCCGCTTGGTCTCACCATTCTAGTCAAATTCCCCACAATATCGTCAACATGTATAATCTGTACTCTTGTCAGGACACAGCTAATTCATCTCCACTCTCAAGTGGCTTTATCATTCTTCAAGAGCCAACTGACAGGGGGAAATAGATATTTATTCACAACTTACATATGTGTCACTGTACATAAAATATTGCTAACCTCACAACAGCCCTGTTTTACAGATGAGGAACAGGACTCAGAGAGGAAATATATTTCCCAAGATCATACAAAAAACTACCTGCAACTCATCTTTGTAAAGCATTCCTTCCCTTTTGACCTCAGCACTGGCCTCTGCCTCTGCGGTTTAGCACGTTATTGTGTGCCATTTTGTTTCCTAATTGTGCCCTTGTTTTCCTCATCTCTATGGTAAGCATAGAAAGACCCTTTACAGGGCAAAGCGTACAGTAAGTGCTGAATGGATACTTGACTGATTTTATATGTTTACGTATATTGATGCCCAGTACTGTTAGGCTATTTTAGAAGGTTTGGGACAGATTGTGTTTCAGCCAGAAAAATATGTTTATTTGAGTAATGGAAAGAGACCTGTGTCTGGCTTTGTTGAGCTTTGCTGTTATTCCTAGAAAATGTGTTTAGGTAGGGAATTGGTATCTTTGCATGAGTCCTCAGGCTCTATTGAGCATGGATAATGCACCTGGTACCCTAAAAGTGTGGCAGATATTGTTCTAAGGGCAGGTCCACAATTCTTTATCTGAAAGTCTTGAGGACTTTGCAAATCACACTGGTCTCACCTACTGGTTTTGTGACCTTGAGCAACTTCCTTAGCATACAGGACCCCAGAGGCTGATATTCTCATCATTACAGTCAGCTTCTGCTTCTCTTAAATTCACATTATGAATCGTCTCATCTTGTTTTTGTAAAGCATAATGTAGACTCATATGTGAAACTAGGCTCTTCCTATCAAGAAGACACATATCTTTAGATTACTTAATATCTCTCCTTAAAAGTCCTTTAGTCATCTCCCCACAATTCCATATCGCCCTAGTATCTCCATACCTTCCCTCTTCCTCCTCCTATCTCATTTTTCCTTTCTCCTCCCTCTTTCCTTTTTTAAAAAATGTTTTTATTGATTTTCAAGAGAGAAGAAGGGAGGGGGAGAGAGAGAGAAAAACATTAATGAGAGAGAAACATCTATCAGCTGCATCCTGCACGCCCCTACTGGGGATTGAGCCCACAACCTAGGCATGTGCCCTGACCAGGAATTGAACCAGTGACCTCTTGGTACATGGGTTGATGCTCAACCACTGAGCCACACCAGCTGGGCTCCTCTCCTTTTCCTTACCCCTTTCTTCCCTTTTCTCACCCTCCCTCTATAGAGCAAAAAACAAACTCTTCTTTTTATTCCTTCCAGTATTTAGTAATTGTTTTGGCTTGTCTTTTGATACTTATGCCTTCAAGGTATTATCTTCTCCCATTGAATTATCAAAGAACTTTCTTACACAATGGCAGTTCCTTTTCTGAGTTCCTTTCCTTGTTAACATCTTGTGATCTCCAACCTAGATGTCCTTACTTCCCTTTCTGTACCCAGCTACACTGATAAACTGTCTTCCCCACTCCTCAACCTCCAATCAATAGCATTTGTGTTACTTGCTTAGCTACCTAAGTTTGTCTCTATACAAATGCCTTGGCTACCCTAAAGCTGAAAGTTTTTTTTAATTACTTTCAGTGCCTAGTACCAGGTTTTATTTTTAGTGGGTGTTCAACAACTTCTAGAATAAATCTGACAGAATACCGAAATCTAGGAAGCCACTAATATATCCACTCAGTGACTACACAGTTAATAGAAATTGAAGCCTGTAGCTTCATAACTCTTGTCTTCATATTACCCTGAGTGGAGGAAATTACTTGGCTTGAGATTTCAAAGACATTTGCAGTTCTTCAGTAGGGAAAATATGTCAGATAGTAGCCAGGGAAAATGCATTATATAAATCCTTACCCTCAGTGAAATGTAATTCAGCCTTGACCAAAAGATATAAATAACTCAGCCTTGATTATAAATTCATGTTCAACCCATAAATGAGTGTCTAAGAGGTTTCTCTACCACAGAGGGCCAGTGGTGCTGAGTAAGCTTTAGATAAAAGTTTTCTGGCAGAAAAGCTTTGTCACACCAGGTGTTGTGACAAAAGCTTTTAGGACAGCTCAGCACATGGTAAGAGCTCATTTGTGGCTGATGGAATGAATGGATGCAATAAGAAATGTAGAAGACCAACTCTGGTGACAGAGGTATTGAACACTGCCTGTTGCCCACCTTTACCTGCTCCCTGGTTATGGGTACCTTTTAGGAGAAAGAGACCTGAATGTTAATCTCTCAGCTCTACTCCCCCAAAATGTGTGACCATCATCCAGTAATTTAAATGTTCTAGCCTTGGTTTTTATCTTCTGTAAAATGAAAGACTTGGGCTAAATGACCTCTAAGGTAGATTTGAATTGCTCATATGGATATAGTTCCTTGTCTTTAGAAAGTAATGCAGGTACATGGAAATAGCCAAATGTCCTAGAGACACATAATAAGTAATTTCTTATATATATAATTTATAAGTATATAACATATATATTAAATTTATAAGTAATTCCTTCCTTACACCCACTACCAGGTCTTTCTCATTGGAAGAAGGCCCTTTGGATTAATTCCATTTTATTCCTCTAAATAATGTGCTTATGCCTCTATTTCTTAATTTATCAACTCTAAGCAATAACATTTACCTTAGTACTCTTCAAGGCAAAGAATTTAGTTTACTTCCTTCTATATTTTAATTATAGGTATTACTCTTGTAATGATTTATATCTATTTCCTTTATTACTTTAGTAGACTTAAAACACTATTTCTTAATCCATCAATTTTAAGCAGAATTCCTGACTCCCCACTAAGTGGATTAGTGCTCCCTTTGCTTTCCTCTATTTCTCCTCCCCTTGAATTTCCCTTCTGTCAGTTAAATCATTATGTCAGCCAAAGTTTCAACATTTAAATTCTCTTTTGTAACTATGGTTTTCTGAAAATGGAAAGCCAATCAAGTATAATTATGTGAATATTATTTACTGCAAAAGTAGGCTGTGTGCTTGGCTGTGCAGAGGAACATGTAGTCCTGTCTCATCAAACCTGGGCCACTTGAAGAGGAATGCTCAAAGCAGCAAAGTCACATTGATTCTCTCAATAGCCTCCACGTGTTTCTCAAAATCAGTTCACATTTTAGCTTTAAATTATACTAAATGGCTTTCATTTTGGGGGAGCCTCAAACTTGAAATCTGGAGTGGTCATTCTCAAACTTGGCTCCACATGGAATCATCAAAGGAGCTTTAAGAAACCCTGGTATTTAGAGGATCCTACATCAAGTGTTTGATTTAATTGGGCTCAGGTAATTCCAATGAGCAGCCAAAGTTGGGGACCCTAAACCATAACATCAATCACGTCTAGTAGAGTCAAAGGTAATGAAATATACTGAGTCCATTGAAAACAAGAGCAAAAAGTAAAACCCAACACCAACTGAAGGTTTATAGCTTATTTTATTTCCTTTTTGTCACAGCTGTCTCTTTCATAACCTACCACGCCTAAGATCATTTCATAAGATGCACTTCTCTGCCCTCAGCTTCTGAGACGTTTCACTCAGTCGTTGTTATTTGGATGGAGAGCAGATTTCGTTTTAAAGTCTATTCTTTTCTTAGGTGGAGACTCTGGGTCATGGGCAGCAGGAAGTGTGGCAAGGAAACCGCAGTGTGAAATTTCATCAAATCCTTGATATTTGGACTTAAGTTTCAATAACTGATTTTTTTTCCCTTGTGTCTAAGAATTTAACATGTATTGTGTTTCCAGTACTTCAATCTAATTTGGTCTGAATTCCAGGGTCAATCACAAGGTGGTTTTTCCCTTTCAGCCCTCTTCCCAAGACACCTCAAAGAGCTGGAGCCAGCCGACCTTTCTGTTTCTAGTAGGTATAGTTGGCTGTGAAGAGCGACTGGGTGGACGCAGCACCAGAAGAGCCCATGGAAGTATACTTGCCTTTGGCTGCCTGGCAGTTAGCCTAAAAAACAAGGGTGACAGAGGAGGCCGAGTTAGAACAAACACAACTATGTGCTTCAGCCTCTCATTTGAAACCAGCGACACCTTCATTTCGACATTTCCCCCCGACATTGATTTGGCAGAATATGGAGTATTGCGGCTGATATCATTCCCCTCCTTTTGTAACATGTTATCTCCTTTATCCCAGTTTTCTGAGCATTTCTTTGGCAAGAGTGAGGTTTGTGTCAGTTACTGGGAAAGTCTCTTTTTTTATATATTTTATTGATTTTTTACAGAGAGGAAGGGAGATGGATAGAGAGTCAGAAACATCGATGAGAGAGAAACATCGACCCGCCGCCTCCTGCACACCCCCCACTAGGGATGTGCCCGCAACCAAGGTAATGCCCTTGACCAGAATCGAACCTGGGACCCTTGAGTCTGCAGGCCGACGCTCTATCCACTGAGCCAAACCGGTCAGGGTGGGAAAGTCTCTTTTTAGTACCAACCATAGTGCAACAGCAGTACTAGAAATTAAACTTGAGAAACTTCTCACTAGTATTGGAGTGGGGATTTCACGCTTAACAATGGGGAAGCTTGGAATACCTGTGAAAGTTGTCTGCTAAGAAATTGACTAGATATATGGCCAAGCATCAGACAAAGTACTATTTGTTATAAAAAAAAAAAAAAAAAAAAACCACATAAATGAAAATAAAATCATTTTTTAAAATTTCCCATTTTTTACTTATATTTGACCACAAGAACATGTAATTTTATAGAGTTGTTATCACAGTATCATTTGATGCCCTGTGTAAATTCCAATTAAAGTTGAGTTCAGGATTATAAAACCTATAATAATATTCAAATGCCACTCTTCAAGTCACTGTTGCTATTGTTTACTCTCTCCAGGACTTATTTCTTCATCTACAGTGATTTTCAACATGTGTTTCATGAACCTAAGCAAGTGTAATAACTGGAAATCCCGTAGCTTGACCCCAGCCCCTCGGGATCAGAAACTCAGTGGCCGGGGCCCAGCAATCTGGGTTTTAACAAGCCCACCAGGTGATTCAGATGTACGCACTGGTTTGAGAATCACGTCTCAGACGATAAACTTGGCTTTCCTTCTTTGGTGTGGATTGGTCCCTGGCCCTTACTTTCACAGTCCCTCCATCATATCAGCTACATCTCAACTCAACAGCCACACGCCAGCACGGCCATACCCAGCTCTCCATCATCATAAGGTAAAGCACTACCTCTACAATCTCACACCCCTCTTATGCCCCAGTTCCCCTGGGGACTTCCTTTCCTTTAGTGCTTCATGGCCAAACCTCTGGTGAACTCTTCATTTCTTGTCCAGCCTTCTCTGTGATGAGCAAGCTACATAAGGCCATCACTCAAATTCAGCACTCTTCCGTCTCCTTATTAAACTTTTACTCTTTTCTCCTGCTATTCCCATTGCGGTTGACCTGAATCTTCCTGCATGCTTAAGAGAGCTGTCAGGAAATTTTAGGATCTAAGTTAATGTACCACAGACTCACTCTCGTTTCTGCTGCACTTTGCCTAATAAGCTTGGCCATCACAGCTGGTCAATTTCCCAGCTGATGATGTCAACAGCTATTCCAAGCTCCCCCACTGTTAAGATTGAAATACAGTGGGGCCTGGACTTACGAGTTTAATTCTTTGCGAGACCGAGCTCGTTAACTCAAATTACTCTGCCAAGTCAATGCAAAAAATAGGCTGACAGACAGCTGGTATCTCAAAAAACTCGTTAGTCGGGACACTCGTTAAGTCAAGGCCCTACTATATCTGTTCCCGTCTCACTCTCAACAGATGCCCTCAACTGCAGTCAGCAATCAACCATCACCTCTCTTTATCTCAACAGATCCGATTTCAACCCTTTCTCTCTTCTTTGATGTCTCTCCCCTTCTTTCTAAGACCAACTCTGACAACTGCGTTAACATTTCGTTTCATGTCATCCTATTTCCTCTAAGCCCTTGTCCTCTCCATGATCTCCACCCTCCTCATCTTCACTCTGTCCTCTGGCTTTCTTTTTCTAATGGGTAGAAATGATATCACTTTGTGGGTTTGATTTGCATTTCCCTGGTGATTAGAGATGCTGAGAATCTTCTCATGTATTTATTGCCATTTGTACTTCATCAAAGGAGAAGTGTCTATTCGAGTCCTTTGCCCATTTTTTTAACTGGGTTGTTTCCATTTTTGTTACTGAGATGGATAATAAAACCTTATCATCTATCAGATTTACAAATATGTTCATTCATTCTATGAGGTGTCTTTTCACACTCTTGATAGTGCTCTTTACATCTCAGTATGCCAAGCTCTCTCCTACTTGGCTAAGCCCTAAGCTCCCTAAAGGCAGTGGCTGATCTGCTTTATTCACCCTCGTCCTTGGCTCATAATAGGTGTTCAAAAGGAATGGTTACTAGTTGAATAAAATCATTTTTGTCCTCATTTCTTCTGGTAACCTTTCTAGGTTTTCTCCTGACAAACTTCTTGAATGTGCACTTTTTTTCTTCTCTCTCTATTGAAACTATTTTATTGGGGGTCACTGATAATCACCTATGCCCATCTCTGCCTTCTCTGAGCCTTTATTCTGAATCTCTCTGAAGTGTGTTGTGACTGACCCCTTGAAATTTTTTTCTCTTCGTTCTCAGAATCCCTGGTTCATTCTATCATATTATTGCTGCTTGTTAGAGTGGCTTCTCTTCTTCATCTTCCCAAAATGAAAGGTGTCCCGGTTCAGTCCTTATCCCTCTTATCTTTCCTCTGAAGTGTCTCTGTGGAAATTGTCCTTCAATCTGTCATCAGCTATGCACACAGTGTGGATAACTCAAAACTCTCTCTAGCCCTCACCTTCCTATTGAGCTCCAATGCCACATTTTCAAATACCCAGTGGACATTATCTGGAGATACCTTCATGGGCTGAGAAAGCAAAGTTTTCCCATATGACAGAACCAGGCCCCAAGTGTCCACTTGATCAAGTACATAAGAGGTAGTAGCATCTTACCACAGCCCGCTTCATAAAAGCCTCCTGTGTCGCCTTCTTGTTGGCAGCCTTGCCACCCCAAGCAGCCAGTGCACTGGCCTGCAGGGCCCGTCCGTAAGAGAAACTTAGTTTCCAGGGCTTGGGAAGAGGGCAAAGGTTGATAGCATTGAGGTTGAGGGTAGCATCCTCTTCACTCATGCCACCAGACAAAAAGCAGATGCCTAGAAGGGGAGAAACCACTCCACTCAATTAGTCTCAGCTTGTGGACCCAGCTTGAGAAAGCAAGCAATGGGCCTAAAAGGAATGTAATGTTTCAATCTTTTCTCTGCTTGATTTGCATGGGGCTGGGTCGGGGATATTAATTTTCCCTTGTTGAGGCTAGTTGGGCTAGGGATACAAGGGCTTTCATAAGTAAGGAGGGAGGTGAAACGTTGAGGAAATCAATGGATCGTGTGCATGTGGGCAGACTCAGGATATGTGGTATCACAGAGTGTGAGGGGAAGTGCTGCTGCCTGTGAGATGGCAGGGGTCTGCTTCATGGGTGGAAGACCCTGGACAAACAAAATGCTTGTGGAACTTCAAAGGCCAAGGGCCAAGACCTGGAGTTAGAGATGAAGGAAAGCCTTACCAGGTACAGCAGCAGGAACGGTACGGTGGAGAGCGGTGACAGTGGCCATGGCCACTTGCTCTGGAGTATACTTCTTGGTGCAGGCATGTCCAGCGGTCACCATGTTGGGCTTCAGCAGGGTGCCCTCCAGGTACACATGATGGTCATTCAGGGCCTTGTAGACAGCAGCCAGGACCTGAAGGATAAGAGATCCAAACAGATGAAACCCAGAGCCAGCCTTAGAGTCACCTGCCCTTGGCACTTTTATGCTGCACAGATGCAGGATTAAGGAATTCTGTGTGGCTTGGCCAAAGCTTCCCAACCAGCCCCCAGGCCTCATCAGGGAAATGTACTGCAAACCACAGCCACTGAGCACAGCCAAGCTGGCCTGTACCCGCCACCCCTACTTTAGCTGCCCACTGCATGTCTGCCTGCATGGCTGCTTCCCCTCACTCCTTTCTTCCCATCACTCCCTTTGGTCAGTGGAGACTGCCTGGATTTCGTTAGTTGGGGACATCTAAATTGGCCTCCATTCTCCTCCCCTTAGATGCTAAGCGGTCATAAACACATACATTTTAGACACAGAAGTGCTTTCAGATCTCATTTTAGTCCACCTAATTTTGTCAAGGAAAAAACTGAGGTCAGGGTACATTATGTCTCTCACTCTCCTGCAGATATACTGTGACTAATTTAGAAAGTCACAAGTAGACAAATTACTTTCTAATTGCATGTGTTTTATGTAAGCCTCATTTTATTTTAAAATTTCTTAATTTACACCTAATGGAACTGAGGCCCCGCAAGTAGGCACAGGGATTCTCAAGGCCTAGTCTCGGTACTGCAAGTCCTGTGCTTTTTCCATAAGGAGCACACCGTGTACCCAAAAGTGGTAGGTTTGCTAATACCGCCTTACCTTCTCAATGCTGCATAATGATGCCGACTGAGACTATTTCTCATAGAGCAGCTGAGATATGTTAGGTAATAGCTGTTACTTAAAAGCAAGGGTTTTCAACTAGGGTTTGGACTTACCTTCTCAGTAACATATTGGCAGTGTTCCATGTCATGGTCTCCATCAGGAATGACCTCTGGTTCCACAATAGGTACCAGCCCGTTCTAAAAAGGAAAAAGGAGAGAAAGAGTGAAGCTCTGCTCACGGGGATCCTTTCCTTAAGAGATTATTCAACAGTTGAGGTTGGTATAAAATGAAGCCCTTTTGGAGAAATATCATGTAAGTGACTCAAAGGCAATGCAAAGAAATTTAATGAGATATCTAGTGAGCATGGCGTAGCCAAAAAAGAACAGTGAGACCAAAAAGAAAGAAAGGGCCATGGTCAGTTTGGTTCAGTGGATAGAGCATTGGCCTGTGGACCTAAGGGTCTCAGGTTCAATTCTGGTCAAGGTCAAGGTCAAGGGCATGTATCTTGCACATTGATAGTTCTCTCTATTTTCCCCCTCTCTCTTCCACTCTCTCTAAAAATCAATGGAAAAATATCCTTGAGTGAGGATTTTTTAAAAAAAAAAAAAAAAAAAGGAAGGAAGGAAGGAGAAACGAAAGGAAGAAAAATTTTCCTGGGAATGGGGAAAAATAAAAGCTCCTAATTTCTAGGTCTTATTCTAGAAACTACTCCAGCTACTTCAGAAACTAGCTGTCACCCTTTAGAGCAGTCAAGCTTAAATCACTAAGAAAGATGCCTCTTGTGTGGGTTAAGTAAGGAATTCAAGAAGTGTTTACAATTCTGATTGGGAATCTCCAGGTGCCCACAACTCAGCACCCATACAATAAAATCAGACTAAATTGGATCCCAGAGACACGTCAACACATGTTGGAAACTTTAGCAGCAAGTCTCCATCCTCCATGAAATTGTGTGGACTGGATCAGAGCTATCACCCTTGACCTGGGGACCTCAGAGGGTCTTGTCTTGGACATAGTGGAACACAGACAAGCAAGTGCCCTGGCCTCAAAAGCCTGACCACTTTGAAGAAGAACAGCTCCTAGCAGGCTTGTGCAACCACACCTATCCCTACCACACACGGCTACAGCAGAAGTAGTGAAAATGCCACCAGGATACACTGGCGGGGGGAGAAGAGGGCTCATGTGTGGATATAGTAAAATTAGAAAGATAGGCTCTAAAGATAGCACTCGCCTACTGTTTTTTAGCCCAAGGGGAAGCCTGAGCACCTGCTGGCAGATGCTGGCGTAGCGAGCCAGGGCGTTGGCATTTTCCTGGATAGCAAGGGCGGATGGACACTGGTTGTCAATCCTCAGCACAGCACGCCACTTCCCAAAGTCAACACCGTCTTTCTTATACTGAGCACAGCGCTGAGAAAGGCCATCGAGCCCTGTAAGTCACAAAAGAGAGAATGGCTTCTTTGTGGCCCTGTCCCTGATCCCTGGGGCTGATAAAGTGAAGGGGTGCTCCCTTGGCTTAGCTTCCAGTCAGCAGAGCTTGAGAGCCAAAAACAAACAGACAAGTAAACATGGGTCCCAACACTGAGCCAAGAGACCTGGGTTTAATAAATATGTTTTGACACACATAAGAATAGAGGGAATGAATATTTGGTTGGTATATTTGCTATGTTCTAGGAATGATTCTATGCATTTTGCACACCATTTCTCATTTAGTCATCATAACAACCCTAATAGTTAATATTATACTCATTTTACAGATGTGGATAACCAGGCTCTGAGAGGTTGAGTGACTTGACTAAGTTTGCATAGTGAGAGTGATGGAGCTGGGATTCAAATTCTGTGTAGCTAACCCAGTGTTGTGGTTTATACTTGTCTACTTGGGCAGTGAAGTACCTAGCAAAATTATCTAAGTCGTAAGTGATGGAACCAGGATTCAAACCCAGGTATGTCCAATCCCAAAGCCTGGGACCATTACTCTCTCCTGCTGCTGGATTTTTCTCTAAAAATAATATTCCCAGGTACAGAGTATCTTCTCTGTGCAACACACTGTGGTAAGTCCTTTATATATATTGTTTAATTTAATCTTCAAAACTATTCTGCAAAGAAGATATTGTTATCCCCTGAAATGGCCACAGAACACTTAAGTGACTAACCAGAGGTCACACAGTTCTCAACTAGAGGAACTCGGATTGAAAATCAGGTGCACGTGGCTTTAAGACCCATGTGATATTGATAATTTATTTTCACTTACTCATTTCTAGCATATATTGGCATGATTCACATCCATGGGCAGTATCCTTACCTTGAATGGTGGTTTCCTTGTTTGTTCCTGCAAGTGGAGCAGTTCCTTGGTCCAACTGTGAATTAAATAATTAACAAGTAATTAGCAGGTGTCAGGTATCCC
Organism: Myotis davidii; assembly: GCF_000327345.1. Lineage (NCBI taxonomy): Eukaryota > Metazoa > Chordata > Mammalia > Chiroptera > Vespertilionidae > Myotis > Myotis davidii. Next base: position 628,908 of record NW_006286678.1, on the reverse strand, counting down.
AGTAAATAAAACACCAGCAGAGCCCCTAGTGCTGACTAAGTAGTTCCCATCTTTCACAAATCAAGGAGTTCAGTTAGGAAAATGGATTAGCCATCTGGAGGGACACAACAGAAAGACACAAAAGTCCATAGCAGAAGGGACGTTACCTGGAAGGGACAATGTAAGAGGGCCAAGGTCAACCCTAAGAGGATGGAAAGCACAGGCCTGGAGCTTGGGAAGGAAGAAGTAATCTGATAGCACTAGGAACACTAGTATAGAGGTTCTGTATAAGAGCAGCATCCTTTAAATTATTCATTCATTTATTCAAGAGGCATGGTGGAGCACCTTCGCATCGCAGGTACTGTGTTATTACAGGAGATGAAGAGAATAGGATGCAGCCTCTACTCTCCGCAGAGCAAAGGCTAAGTTCATGAGCCCAAGAGGTGGACAGTCTGGGCTCAAACAGCCTCCAATTTTGCCTTGCTGCGGGCAAGTTCTGTCACCCTTGTAATTCCACTTTCTCACCTCACCTCTAAAATAAGGAGAATAACTGAGTCAGCCTCCAGAGGTTGTCAGGAGGATTAAATGAGTCCCTGGAGGTCTAAGCAGTTATTGAATACTTTACTCTTGTGCAGTATTGGAAGACCTAGTTAAAGATAGAATAGTGAGTGCTTTCATAATCACAGCTATCATGCTCTGAATAATAATTTTGTGACTGGGACTGTTTTTAAAACACATTTCCTCCTTATAAGAATCTTATGAGGTAAGTACTATTATTCCCATGTTAGAAATGAGAAAATTGAGACACTAAGAGATTTAGTACCTTGTAGAAAATGGCTGAAAGAAGAGGGCATGGGAGGAAAAGTCTAGAAGAGGATCAGTTCTCAGGGGAAGGTGTGACGGAAAGCAGATGATGAGACATGTTCTGAGTGCTGGCCCTGCCACAGCCCCTGGGCTGGGCACTTGGCCGGGTTGTGGTTAGAGGTGAGCGGAGTGCAAGGACTCACCTTGATCCCCACCACGATGCCCTTTTCCTTAAGGATGTTTCTGAACAGCTTGCCCTGGCTGTCCTTCTGGTAGAGGGTCTCATGGAACAGGATCACGCCCCCGATGCTCTGGCTAACAGAGTTGTCCACGGTGAAGAGGATTTCACGGAACTGCCGTCGGTTCTCTTCTGTGTTCTCCACGTTGATCCTCTGCAGGCGGTTTCCCATGGTGCCTATGGGTGGGCGGGCAAAGGCAATGTAAGGAGCCAGCCGGGCTTTCCTCCCCACGATCAGAACTCCTGCCTCTTTTTTGTCTCCTTTGGCTGCTGGGCAGGAAGAGGACGGGCTGGGCATGTCTGAGTCAGGGAAGCCACCAGTGGGTCCAGGTGGTAGCTAAGGCCGTCCAGTCTCTCCCCAGCCTCTCTGGTTCAGCCCTCAATCTGACCGTTGACTTCTCTGATTTCTATCGTTTCCTGGTGGCGTGCGGGCCCGCCACAGCTCTCCTTTTTACTTCCTCGGGCTTACTTAGACACAAGCGCTTCCCTGTGCCAGATGTGGACACTTCCTTGCCTCTCTGCCCTTCTCTGGCTGACTTCTTATTAGCAGCAGCGGGCTGTGTATCTGACCCTCATTCTGGTTACTGAATTCCTGGTCTTGCTATAGCCTGAATTCCAAAGTCCTCTGGCAAGGGGCCTCAAAATGGAAGGCTGAGTCTCTGTCTTAGGTTTTCAGAAATCTGCCAACTGGAATGACAGGACCCCAAAGGTCTCTGCTTCCCAAGCCTTCTGCTCCCACTCCTGTGTGCATAAGCCTTTTCTCGTCTGAGAGGAAAGAAAACATGGATATCAAGTTGCCTTTGCGACGTGTAGAAACAAGAGTATGCTTGTTGTATGATGCTTCTCGCACTCACCTACAGACTCATCGGCAGCCAGGATCCCCTTCCCATTGGCAACGATGCGCTGGGCGATTTCTGAGAGCTCCTTCTTCTGGTCTGCAGTGAGGGCTGGGAATTTGTAGGCCATGGTGACAGGTCTGGAAAAGAGTGCAGGAGAGTCCTGAACAAAACTGGCGGTGGATCGGATGGACTCATGACTAAGGCAGCTGGGTGTGCAGTCTAGCCCTACAGGCCCTCTGCCATTTCTGGTCCGTTTCTACAAGTGCACAAACAAATGAGGTCTGGGAGGGAGGGTGTCTTCCCCCTTAGCCTAAGTAGTTGCAGTTAGCCATAATGGCCGAAGGTGGGAGGGTAAATGTTCATGGTGATGCTAAATAGAATGCCTTCCAGGGCACCTTTGGGATGACTGTTCCTGAGACTGAACCAGCGAGTTAGTGACACATCACATCTGACAGGTAGATGGCACTGCAGTAATTGACTCTCTACTTTGTGGATTTCCGGTGCCATCAGGTACCCTAGCTGTCTTGAGGCCAGGGCAGTGAGGCTTTTGGCCTATGTGGCCATTCTCTACTTTGTTCTGTTAGTCTATAGCCCACCAGACTATTTTCCAGGCAATACGCTTGAGAGGACAGACCACCACTTGGATTTGAAGCTAACATTTCTTCAGCGTTGGGATCTACAAGGTGGAGTGCGAGCTTCTTTTTTTCCTGTATTCAAACACCTATGAGACCACTTGAGGCCAATGGGTAGGGTTTTTCCTAAGAGCCTCTGGACTGGAAATTCCCAGGGTCCAAGGGTGCTGAAGTCATGGGGTAATCCCTGTCCCAATAATTCTCAGTTTCACTGCTTTACTGAGGGAGATTGGCAGTGGGCCTCTGAAGGGGATCCCTGCACTTGTTCAGCTGCCACTTTGACTGACTAGTCTTAAAAATGCAACCGCACAGGGCTCTTTTTATCTTATATGTTATAAGAAGTGATTTTGCATAGGATGAGCTATCAAAAAGGACAAACCATGGTGAAGATTATTTTGAGCCATTTTCTATCCAATCCTATGGCCTCCTCTCCCCCTCATACACAAATAGTGCAAAATAGCAGCAAATTATCATTGACTGCCAAGCACTCCACTACTTGCTTTGCATGCACTATGTAATTTATGCCTCACAATAATCCCAGAAGGCAGCTGGAATTCCCCCCTTCCCATATAATAGATAAGGAAAGAATATAAGAATGTTTAATGATTTGGCCAAAGACAAATAGCTAATAAGACACAAAGTTGGGATAAGGGACAGTACTCCTATTTCAAGG
>NW_006286678.1:618286-625729 GCF_000327345.1 Myotis davidii | reverse complement strand
GAGCTTGGTGAAAGGAATCAGCCTTAGATGGCTCTAATGTCCTTGAGGACACCCTCAGAATACTTGGTGATGATACCCTCAAGGTACCCCAAATCCTTGGACTGTAGATCATTATCCCCACACCACTGACATTACCAATTCATAAGCATCTCTCTCTCTCTCTCTCTCTCACACACACACACACACACACACACACACACACACACACACGTTTGCTGCTAGTAGAGCAAATAGACCCGGTTCAAGGACCAGCTCTGCCTCCCCTGGCTGGGACCCTGGGCAAAGCGGTAATTTCTGAGTCTGAGTTTATTATGGATTAAATGGCAGTAATATCTGCTCTGGTTGTCTCACTGCCAAATGGATCACCTGTGACCCACAAGCACTCTACTCGTTGTGTTTGCTCAAAATAAATTTGTCGAATTGCATGATAAACATGAAGATACCTTATAAAGCATTATGAAAATGTAAGCTATTATTATTTCTTTTTTGACTGTTTAAAATAGAACTACCTAAGGGACTTCCATGTTTCTATTTGTCACCAAGCTATTTTCTTCAGGCCGAGTGTGCTGACTCAACCAGAAAAACCAAGAGAGGAAAGGTCGAAGCAACCCAAATCTGTTTATGGGAAGTTAAACTTCTACAGAAGGTTTAAAGGTCTGTACCACATCAGCGCAAATGTTACCCGTCTGTTAATCATAAATCAGGGTCACAGGCCAACGTCCACCACCGGGGACAGGAGGCCAGCGGGAGTGGGAATGACAGAGAGTGATCTCTCTGTCCCTGGCCTCTGCTCACTGAGGTCTCAAGTCAACATTTTTAAAAAAATAGATTTTATTGATTTTTTACAGAGAGGAAGGGAGAGGGATAGAGAGTTAGAAACATCAATGAGGTAGAAACACCGATCAGCTGCCTCCTGCACACTCCCTACTGGGTATGTGCCCGCAACCAAGGTACATGCCCTTGACCAGAATCGAACCTGGGACCCTTAAGTCTGCAGGCTGATGCTCTATCCACTGAGCCAAACTGGTTAGGGCTCAAGTCAACATTTTTTAAAGTACGATTGGAAGTTGTTCACATTATATTATTAAGTGAAAAAAATCCAGTTTCAGAGAAGCATGCAATACACAATATCATTCTTTTAAAATTAAAAACGTGGTATACACACATATTGTCTGTATGTCTATATAAACAGGGAAGAACCACCCTGGGGCTACCCCTAGCGAATGAGATGGGATGGAATGACTCATATTTCCCTGTTTAAACTTTTTCATGTTGGATTTCTTACTAAACAGGGTTACACATTACTGAATTTATTGTATGTAATAAATTAACAGGTGATATATGTCTAAATCTGGGAGAAGGTTGTGAGCATACATATATGAACAGAAGGTAACCATGGAAAAGCAGAGCTGCAAGTAACCTCAGCTGCAATTAACCTGTATCAGCCCTGCCAACTTGAGAAACAAGGAGACAGAGGCCCAGGAAGAATATGTCTGATGCCCCTTCTCAGTTGTGATGTTTAGGCTTATAAATCACATCCTATTGGTGTACGACTTGGAATCCCAATTTCCAATCCTTCTCAGCAAAATAACAGAAGGAACCCTACAGTGCGACTCTTTCTGCCTCCCTAGGAGAGATTCTATGGAAAGATAATAATTTATGAAATATGAATATTCAACTTCTGGAGAAATATAAGGCAGTGGAGAGTCCATTTGCTTCTCCATGTGCAAGGCAGTTGGATTTGCAAGAAGACAGACACCAGGGGCTTAGTCTTTGGAAGCCTGTGCTGGCCAGGCACTGGGAGCAGCACTTTTATGTACGGATGGAAGATGCTCACAGCCTCATCCCCCATCCCAGTGCCACCGTGGCAAGGCAGGGGGATGCTCTGCCAGCCTGAACCCTGGTGCCTGTGAACACAGGTGCAGCAGCCCAGAGAGAGGGTTGCTTTTTCCTCTAAACTGGCAAGGAACTCCTAGCAGCTACGCCCCATTCCCCAGCCTGGCACCTCAGGTCCAGCTGGGGCCTGGGTCTTCCCCAGAGACACCTTGGCCAACACAATGATGGCAACAGGGTCCCCACTGGCTAATGGAGCCCCAGGCCACCATTTAGAGTCAAGTTTCTTTTAAAAGGCAACATATCTTCACAATATGCCTGTTTTGTTTTGTTGTTTTGCTTGTTTTTTTTTTTTTTTTCAGAGAGTGGAACAAATACACCTCAATACATTGGTTCCAAATATCTTAAGCTGTAGTGCCTCCGAGGTGCTTGGTGCCAGTAGGAAAGATTGTAGACAGCATCAAACCAGTGGAAGGTTTGAGACTTTATAATCAGATGACAACGCTGCTCTGTGAGGTCCCCAAGCCCGTTCCACTTTCTCATCTGAGCAGTGGATGAAGGCCAAGGGCAACACACACATCAGAGTCCATTTCTGTGACAAAGAAACCTCAGTGCTGACACTCGTCCGTGTGGGAAGAGAATGAAGAAAGTGACAGATACGTAAATAAATCATCAGAATAAGCAGTGGTTGTGGAAAGAGTAGAAATGAGCCGGCATCTCAAAAACTGAGAGAACCTAACCCAATGGGTGCATTCAAGTTGTCTTTCCCAGGCCAAGACTCAAAAGAGCCCTCAGACAGGTAATGCTGGTAACAGCAGCAATCTTGAGCAGTTTGCTGCCAGGAAAGGTGTGAGGAAAAACAAATGTTTCAGCAGATCATGGTGTTTTCTGCCACCATCCTGTTTTTCCTGAAAACAAAAGCAAACAAACTTTCCCCTCCACAAGCTTTCATTAACCCCTTAATCCCGGGTGCCATCCAAGTAGACAAAAGAAGTTCTTTTACTTACAATGTGTGAGCAGAGCGTCCTCTTAGAGATCAGAAGCCGTGGGTGAGGCAGCAGCTGCCAAATAGGACGAATCTTTGGGAACACTCAGCTTTTATAGATTTCTCATCCAAGTTGTGTGGTGTGTGTGTGTTTTTTTTTCCTTTTGCCCTCCCCTTCCCGCCTTGGCCTGGTGGGGAGGTTCTTATCAAATACCTCTGATTGGCTCATAAACAGCCAGTCCCTTGTAATCATGCTCACATACTCATTGTATGCATAGGATGTTAAAGCTACAAGGGCTCTCTGCAGACCATGTAGTTCTTATTCCAGACTCTTCGATTGACTGGTGAAGACACAAGGCACAGAGGATTAGGGGATTTCCTCTACGTCAAACAGCTAATGCATGGCTGAGCTCTAGAATTCACGAAGGGAAATTGGGAGGAATGTTAGCTTAGCTCCATCACTTAAAAAATACACGACCTTGGTCAAGGTGGTCTTTATTTCTCTGAGCCTTACTTTTCCCCTCTGTAAAGTGGAATCACAACTTTACCAGAGCATTCTGTAGGTTTGTAAAGCGCCTGCTGGATGCATTTCTTTTGGGCACCCCTTCCTTGTGCCCCCAAACCAAGCTGGGCTCCCTAGGGTTTTTAATGCCGAACACACTGTCTTTATTTTCATTCTTTCTCAAATTTTACAGTTTTGTCTTAAAGCTGGTAAAGACTAGAATAAAACTCAAAGTGGCTGATCTAAGCCATCATCTCCCCTTGAGATGGCACTGTCCAGGTATGGGTTCATTCCACAGCTTTTCTCTTGAGCATTAAAGCAAAATCCAAATCAAGAGAAGGTAAATAAAAATAGTATGTGCTTCCTGAGTGAAATAATGAATGAAGCAAATAAACCTTATGGGGAAATCTAAAAACAATGAAATGACCATGATCCTGGGAAAGTATAACTTCTCAGGAATATATTTCTTTGGGATAATTCATAAAGTGGGGGGAGGTGGAGTCAAAGTGCTCAATGGTATTGAGTGTGACATTAGAATTTATGAGTGAACAAGTGAAATGTCAATGAAATGAAGGAAAAAGTATCGGAGAACTAGGTTGTCTAAATAGAGGTTAGGGTCAGATAGGTTCTAAAAGTGGGTAGTGTTAAACATCGGCTGTGATTATTAAAGGAAATTGAAATGTTCGAAACACAAAATCGAGGCTCATTTGTCTGGGGAAGTCTTGGCCACGGCCTGTTCTAAGGATAGTGGAGGGCGAGGCCAGGGAAAGCTCCCATCAGCACTCCTGAATCCACTTGCTGCCCAAAGGCATACTTTCTGGTTTCCCATCTCCACCGGGTGCTCATTCAAGCACCTCGTGCTCGATTGATCAGGTCAAGATGACCCAAACCGGGGAGGTTTCATCAGGTTTTATTTTGTCAAAGAAGAATGGAGGAAGTAGAGGTGGACGGTGGTGAAAGAACGGAGCGTGGGGTGAGTAACAGAACTTGGGGTGAGGACTGGGTGGTTGGAATTGTGACTAAAGCATTCCGCCCGCTGAGAGCTGCATGGTAAAAACAATTTCACTTATGCTACTAATACTAATTATTCTTGTTATGATCATGACAACAATAATAATAGCTACCTTTCTTAGGTCCTATGATGCATTGAATGCTTTTTATAGATATCTCCAATCCGAGCCCCTCTCTGAAATTGCCTGTTTTCTGGATAAGGAAACTCTGGTTCAGAGAAGGCGAGTAACTTGCCTTAGCTTCCCAAGACGGGCACACAGCGAGTCTGACTCGCTCTGACTCAGTGGTCTACCGCAGAGCTGCTTACATTTGGGTCACCAAAGACTGCATAGATTAGCAATGTCCCTCTCCTCCCGGCGCTGTATAACCTTGGACGCTAAACCGTCATTAATCAGGGAAGAATGACTTACGTAGGCAGACCCAGGTGGCCCCGTTCCTGCTGGGCATCGTTTCACGTGAACAGCAGACTGGCCAAGCACGTCAGAGGGCATGGTGCGCCCGCCCCCGACTGGTGCCACCTGCTGCTGCTCCTGTGGCATCAGCATTTGCCTGCTTCCAGGGTTTGATGTGTAACTGAAACTCAAAGTTCAAGACAGCGAGGCTACAGAGTACCAGGCCTTAGGAAAACAGTAGCTCCTGAGCAACACAGACGGTTGGCAGGTGTGTGTTTTAAGTCTCTTAACGCCATAAAAGATTCAAAATTGAGAGCTCACGGGACTTGGAGGCCGTGAAATACCGGGGAATCCTCCAACCTGTTCTGTCCTCAGTTTCACCATCTTTTGAAGTTTCATAGGAATTCAGGCTGTAGCTGCTCCGAAATGGTGCATTCAAACCACCATGCCCTCTCGCCTTTAAAAAAATGTGCTAAAATACACATAACGTAAAATTTTACCACCTTCACCGTTTTAAGTCTCCAGTCAGTAGGGTTCATTACATTCACACTGTTGCTCAACCAATCTCCAGAACTCCTTTTCTCTTGCAAAACTGAAACTCTAGATCCATTTAAACAACTCATCATTCCTGCCTCCCCCTCCCCACCCCCCATCCCCACCATCTCCACCCTGGAAACCACCATTCTATTCTCTGTCTCTGTGAATTTCACTATCCCAGGTCCCTCCTACAAGGGGAGTCACACAGTGTTAGTCATTTCCTGACTGGCTTGTTTCACTTAGCGTCATGTCTCCAAAGGTCATCCATGTTGTCGCATGTGTCAGAGTTTCCTCCCTCTTCAGGGCTGAGTAATATTCCATAGGCCAAGGGACACGGGCTGCTTCCACCTTTTGGCTGTTGTGAATAAAGCTACTTTAAACACGAGTGCACACGTATCTCTTTGAGACCAGGCTTTCAATTCCTCTGTGGCCCGTTTATTAATGTAACAGTTTTATTGAGATAGAATGTACATCCCATACAATTCACCTGAAGTTTACAATCCAGTGTTGTTGGGTACAGTCACAGAGTTAGAGTAGTAAATGTCAGTTTGGGAGAGTGATGTGGTAGGCTTTTTAAAATGCCAGCATCGGAGGGTACAGATGGTTTTTAAAGTACCAGAATGAAGCCTAGAGCAGAAGCCTTTGGGGAGCCTTTCATTTCCTCGGGGTGACTTTTTTTTAGACGCTCCTCCTCCCTAGGAAATGTAAACTCTGTGTGTTCTAGGGAGACTAGGATGCCTGCCTATATTCAAGCCTCCCGGGCCAGTGAGTTTAAGAGTATCCAAATTCTAGGCCTGAGCGGTACCAATATTTGAGACAAAAGAGTAAAATTGAAGCTTGAAATGTGGCCAAGAACTTGAGGCTTTCCTTGTCTGAGGAAGCAACTCTGTGCAGTGAGGATGCTGCAGAGGCAGAGGCAACTGGGAAGAATGGGCTGCAGAATTTCAGAATTACCGAGTGGCCAGTACTTTTCCGACAGGAAAGAGTTACGCTGGTCCGCAGTGACTGCCCAATCCCCACATTCCTTCAGCGTGGGGCTGTACTGCCTCGTCAGTGTTTTCTCCCTGCCTCTTGCTCAATCATCTCAAAGTTCAATTTTCCCCTCACTATCTAATCAGAATTGTTGGTTATTTATGTCATTAATGATCCAGCATATTTCTCACTTTTCCTTATCTCTTGGGTGGACTGTTTGGCCTGTAGGTTGGAAGGCATTGTGTGCTGTGGAAAGAGCCATAGGTGGGGAGGCACCAGGTCTGGGTGGGGGTCCTGCCCTGCCACTGGTTGGCTGTGGAATTGCAGGAAATCACTCTCAGCCTCCCTTCCCTGATGTGTGAAGGTGGCCTAGCAAAACCACTCCTGTGTAACTCCCCATGTTGCTGCACTGACTGAAGGGTATCCCCTAAATCAGCGACTTGTAACCGCTGTGTCGCAAGAATTTATAAACCATGCAATACCTGACTATTTAGTCAGGGGCACTGACCTCTTTTCCCGTAGATTGTCAAATAAAATATGACAACAGCCTACACAACAATAGCCGTCTGGTGTGAATGAATCAAAATTATACTCTTTTTTATTGTCAGATCGGCAAAAAATAATATATTTTTTGGTGTGCCACAGAATTTTAGTAATTAGTTTATCTGTGCCCTGAGATGAAAAAGGTTGAAAATCACTGCTCTAAGTGCTGTGAAAGTGATAATTATAAACTATTATAAATCATGTCACTTCACAGAAGCAGACATTACACTGTTCCTGTGGCAAAGAGATAAACAAAGAGATAAGGCCAGGCACATTGCACACACACACACACACACACACACACACACACACACACACACCCGAAAATCAGAAAACAAAGTTCTGGCCCTGGCTCTACCCTGAATAGCTGGATGACATTGCTCAAGGGAGGTCATGGCCATCTGTTGAGCACCTCCTCCTTACAGCCTTTTCTGGGCACTTCACATAGAATGTTTCACTTACTCCCCACGAAGTCAGCAGGGTAGGTGTTGTTTTGGAGAGGATGGAATTGATCCCATCTCTGCCTCAAGGTCACACTATGGTAAGCACCAGGGCAAGGACTGACGTACAGACTCTAAGGTCATCCTGGGACTTTGAACTCATCGTGTATACAGGGAAGCACAGGGTCTCTTCTAGTTGTGATATTTTATGGCCTCCCCGCCGCCCAA
>NW_006286678.1:609680-618241 GCF_000327345.1 Myotis davidii | reverse complement strand
TTCCTGATTATCGTAGAACAAAGGAAATTATTTTAAACAATAATAGAAGAACTTAGATTAGACTATGAAATGTTTTTTAAGGGAAGTGTTGTGGAAATGGATTAGTGATTGATGGGAGCACTTCAAATACTGGCATGTCTAAGAGAAACTAGGTGGTTCCAACCCCTCGCCTCTTCCTCCCCTAGATTCTTTGGGTTTGCTTCATCTCATCTCAGCTCTCTTCGGGAATGAAGGCGCCAGGCTGACCAGATCACTGTGCTGGAAGGCTGGGGAAAACCCTCCCGGACACTGAGGGGCGGGTAGCGAGCCAGCAAATCTGCACATGGTGGGCCAGTCAATTGTTTAGTGACCACCTCGTTGCCACCCACACTCCCACAAAATGAAGAACGGCGTCACTCAGCCTCCAAGGCGAATGAATCCAGTCACCTACAAACTCAACTGTCTGCCCTTCTGAAGGTCTAGCCATACAACTTCTTGGTGAGTCAATATAATTCACTTATTAAGAATGTGGACTTTGCCCTAGACAGTTTGGCTCAGTGGATAGAGCGTTGGCCTCCCGACTGAAGTGTCATGGGTTTGATTCTGGTCAAGATCACATATCTCGGTTGCAGGCTTAATCCCTGGCTCCAGTCAGGGTACATGCAGGAGGCAACCAATCGATGTGTCTCTCCCCTTCCCTTCCACTTTCTCTAAAAATCAATGGAAAAATATCCTCGGGTGAGGATTAACAAAAATATAAATGAACAAACAGAAGAATGTGGACTTTGAAGATAGAACTCGCCCTCCAAGTTCCAGCGCCAAGCTTCCTACTTGTGTTACTCTGGGCAAGTTCGCTAACCTTTTTGAGCCTCAGTTTTCTCAGCAAACTTTCCTAAAACTTGACCTATGACAGTGTTGGGGGATTGTATTGAATGGACAAGAAAGCAAAATGCCTGGAAAAAATTAAGTATTCTATAAATAGTATTGCTATCAGCACCATCATCCCTTTCTCCTCTCCATATTCTCCAAATTCTGTCACCAAAGAGGAGTGGTTCCAAAAGTTGTGCTCCCACAGCACCCAGCCTCACCAGCTGGGTTCTGTACTCTGGATGCTCCATCTCACTCCCAGCCACCAAAGCTTCCCCCAATTTCTATGCAGAGAAATTAATCTGGGCCCCGAGTCCATCTCAGAAGTTGCATGCTCACACCCAAGAAGAGGTATCCTCCCCCATAGAGGGCAGTCAGGGGCTGCAGATGAGGAACGATTTTTCCCCCTGTTATGTGAATCCAAGGAGAGTATGACTCACTCACTGAAAGAGCTGAAGAGAGGAAGAAGCAGGTTTGAGGAGACTGGAGACATTGGCAATATTATTTGTGGAAAGCATAAAAGGGGATGAAAGAGGAGAGCTAAACAAAGGGTAAGGCCACGCACATGCTGCCAGAGTCAGAACAGACTGAGTGGCAGGAAGGGCCACCTGCAGGGAAGGCAGACAGGCTGGCTTCATTAGCACCCCTGTGCCCTCTGGGCCACAGCTGACTCCCAGGCCTGCGAGGCCCTGCTGGGTGCCAGATGGAGGTGTAAGTGAGCTGCTGGAACAGTTATCCTGGTGGCAGGGAGCCCAGGGAGGCCCTCATCCCATCATGGCGCCCAGCGGAGGAGGCTGCACGCAGACTGATCACGGTCAGGCAGCAGGTGCCCTGGCTCCTCTGGAGCAGGGAAGGGGCTGCATTTGCCCTTTTTTAAAAAATGTTTCCTGCGCAAGGCCTGCCCTCTTCTGCCGCTCATTTTGGCCACTCTCCTTTGGGTCATCTGTCAAGTGAGAACACAGATCTTTGATCCCAAAAATGGGAGGAAAGAAGGCAGTCACTTAAAAAAAAATAATTCTATTCTGGAATGTTTTGATCAGAGAATAAAGACAGTTACTTCTTGCTAGAGCTCTTGCCCACGCGTGAGCAGGTAATTTCACCAGCCATTTTCCAGTGCCCTCCCCTCTCCCCCAAACTCTCAAGGCACGGTCTCTGGGATCTTTTCCTTCATTCCTTCTCCCTCATCCATCCTGAACCCATGAGGTTAGCCATTTATTGTTGTTCTGCAAACGTGTAGGTCTCTTTTGAATCTAATAGGGAAGAGAAGGCAAGATCACAAATAGATATAAATAACACCAATCTCAGCTCAGTTCTCCTTGCCTGTTTATTTTATCTTTTTAAAAATATATTTGTACTGATTTCAGAGAGGAAGGGAGAGGGAGAGATAGAAACATCAATGATGAGAGTGAATCATTGATTGGCTGCTTCCTGCATGCCCCCTACTGGGGACCAAGCCTGCAACCCAGGCATGTGCCCTTGACCAGAATTGAACCTGGGACCCTTCAGTCCACAGGCCAATGCTCTTTCCACTGAACCAAATCAGCTAGGGTCTCCTTGCCTTTTTAGATCCAGATAAGATTGGCTCAAACTTCCATTCTATAGCCTCCGGAGCGCCCAATGCCTTCCCCCATTTGGGCGAAATCTCCAGGGGTTTTTCTTATCAAGGCCACGCTGAATCAGTTCAGTGCAGCACGTGGATCACGCCCCAGCCTCAGTGGACCAGTCCTGTCCATGCCATGGTGACCTAGATGGGAAACAACTCCTCCATTAGATTTCCACAAAAGACCAAAAGCAAACAGTTTCACTTACACAAAGACTTGTTGTCGTGTTAAAAGATAAACTACGGCCCAGCCTGCAGGTGTAGCTGAGTATCAACTTATGAACCAGGAGGTCTTGGTTTGATTCCTGGTTAGGGCACATGCCCAAGTTGCGGGCTCGATCCCTTGTGTGGAGCATGCAGGAGGCAGCCGATCCATGATTCTCTCTCATCATTGATGTGTCTCTCTCCCTCTCTGAAATAAAAAAATATATATATATATATTTTTTTAGAAAAAGATAAACTGAGGCATATTAAACTTTTAAGAATTTATTTGAGCAATTCCAAATGGTCAAAGGCATTCCATCCAAAGGGAGCTGGGCAGAAAACTTTTATAGCGAAAAGGTGGAAGTAAAGAAATTATTGGTTGGCAATAGCTTAAAACCTTGCTGGCTGTGTGTGATTGGTTGTCCTTAGGTTTTGATATCGTAGCCATGAAGCACTTACAGGCTTAGGTTTTGGGTTTGCTTATGTAGGCCACCGGGGCGTTAGAGTGGCCTCCCTGTTTAATTGATGTAACAGCAGACATAGCTAACGGTTTGCAGAGAGAGGGAGGAATTACATGGTGGCCATAGAACAATTTGAAATTGAGCATTAGTCATCCCTGTTCTTAAAAGTCCACCAGGTGCCAGATGGGGTGTCCCACTCAGGGCGGCGGGCTCTGCTTCTCTCTCTCCTCTCCCATGCCCTCATTTCCTTCCCCACAGATTGCCCTTAAAGTCAGAACTGTTTTTACACACGCCCAACACACTGCTAAATCTTTGTGACCCCAGACAAATCAACGTGCTGGGCTAATGGGCAGGGCCATCTACTCCCTTAGAGACCTCCGCTAACATACCCCACCTTCCTTAAAAGGCACTTTGGTATGACATCACAATTGTGGTTCCTCTTTTAAGTATCTTCCAAGGTTGTGCGGTGAGGGCCACAAGAGAAGCAAGCCCCCTTGTAGGTGAGTTTAGAGAAAGGTAGTCCCTTTCTCTGAGATTGTCAGAGAAGAATGCAAATGAGTTTGCACTGACCAGCTCAGGGTGGAGGGTTTTCTGCTCAGAGACAGAATGTCAGCTGTGCGTTTTCTGTGGATAATGGAGGATAGGGGTGGGTGCCGGGCTGTGGTGAGGAGCAATCCTTTCACGGGCCTGTTTTCTCCTCTCCTTCTGCTCTATGACTGTGGGAGGAGAACAGAAATAGAAAACACCAAAGAAGAATTAACAAAGGACAAGCAATCCTTTATACCCAGATGATGTAATATGATCTGGTCAAGGAGGAAGTCTAGTCAAGGCCAGAACTATGTGGCTATGAACATACAGGCTATAGCAAGCATGTCAAACTCAAAGCTAACAGGGGCCAAATAAACGAGGTTTAAGTTTATGGGGGCTGCAAAAAAGCAAAAGCTTCAATTTTCATAGAAACACAGGTTTATTTCGATAGAGACACGCTGAATACAAAGGGCTGAAATAAATGAGTAATCGTTAACATAAAATAATAGAACATTTTAATAAAAATTAATATTTTTTCTTGAACATTAACTTTACCAGACACTGAATAACTGCACAAATTAATGAGTAACACAAATAAATCTATTTCTCTTGTTCTCCAAAAGCAAAATATTTCTTTCCTCTTGCACACATCAAACAAGTCAGTCCAAGACTAATGACGTGGCAATTGGCTGCTAAAATATTTGCTGCTAGTATTAATGGAGAGAAATGGTGCGCCTGCGCATAAGGCGGGTAAGGGAAATGAATACAATACGATTATAGTAATCAGTCATTAGCAAATGCAGTCGTTCATTGTTAATAATTATGTATATAACAGGATACTGTAAAAATTAATGTTCTCCAGGACCCATGTCAGAGAGGGCTGGAGCTTCATATTAAAAAAAAGCCCCCACAGTTTGGCTATGGCAAATAGTGCTGCAACAAATATAAGGGTGCATCTACTCTTTCGAACTAGTGCTTTGGGTTTCTTTGGATATCTACCCAGAAGTGGAATCTCTGGGTCAAAATTGTTTAAATTTGTCAGGAACCTCCACACTGCTTTCTATAGTGGCTACACCAATCTGGATTCCCACCAACAGTGCATGAGGGTTCCCTTTTCTCCACATCCTCACCAATGCTGTTTGCTGATTTTTTTTGATGATAGGCATTCTGACAGGCGTGAGGTGATATTTCATTGTGGTTTTTAATTTGCATTTCTCTGATGATTAGTGACATTGAGCATCTTTCCATATGTCTACTGACCATATGTATGTCTTTGTTGGAGAAGTGTATATTTAAGTCCTTTGCCCATTTTTAATTGGATTGTGTGATTTTTTTTTTTTTTTTTTTTTGGTATTGAGGTGGATGAGTTCTTTATAAGTTTTGGATATTAACTCCTTATCGGATTAAATATTAGGAGGAACACTTTTAAAGTAAATGATTATCTAACCACTATGTGATATACCTGAAACTAATACAAAATAATACTGAATGTTAACTGTAATTGAAAAAGAAAATATAGAAAGGCCTCAAATTCACATGATATGTTATGGCCAAATGAATTATATGCAGTTATGGTTTTTTGTGTGATTTCAAAAGCACTAATTTGCTAATGTATATGTTCAAATTATACCATAGTTTTGGGACTGTGGTTTGGCTATTTCTTCATTTTAAATATACTACTGGAAGCTTAAAATGATGGAAGTAGCTGGATTTTCCTTGGCTTCTGAGAGGCCCTGTCCCACACCTGTCTTGAATATATATATATCTTTATTCCACAACAATGGAGTAAAAAGTTGGGCTCCAGACTCCTAATTATTTATCAGAAGATCATCTGAAAGAAATATTGAGAGAAGATTTTTGGAAGAATATGCAGTCTGATGATATCAGAGTTACAGAAAATGGGCACATTACTAACCCAGGCCTACACCTTTCTTGCTGAGGTAGTTTTGGGTGAATTAGCATCAATGTCCTTTTGAGGTGATGCCATCTGACTTGCCCGAGGGCCATCATCAAAAATAGGTCTGTCCAACTCATTCTGGCCATTGTCCAATAAGATCTCATCACAGCATGGGCTCATTATGAATTGCTCAGACAATAATTCTGACTCAAGAAGAAGCAGAAATAACCATTAAAAAAGGTTAAAAACTGAAGCTGATCTTACTACAAGAAAAATTCTAGGGACACACACTGTTATTGGTTTGTTTTAATCATGGAACAAGCGCTTCTGGTTTTACTTAATACTACTCCAGAATACAGAAGGAGGAGACACTACCCAACTTATTTATGAGACTATCATAAACTTGAACCAGACCTGACAAGATGGTATATAAAAAAAGGAAATTTATAGCCACTCTTCTTATTGAACGTAGATGGAAAAATTCTAAACAAAAATCTTAGCCAGTTGAATACAATAGCTTATAAGAGTGATCATGACATGGATTTGTCCTGTCAGATCATTCTGATTCCCTCTGTTGCCAACAAACACCTTAAAACGACCATGGTCAGCCAGGAGAGTTTGTTCAAAGAAGCAATGATTTTTTGTGCCCTAGTGACCTCTTGTGGCTCATGGACTACTTGCTGGAAAATCCACACTTGGAGAATCCCTGGCTTGTTTCCTCCTGAATGTTCATCTTTAGGCTGTAGAAATGGGCCACGGGGAACCAGGAAATGGGACGTGGCCTTGTTTCATACACACTGACGTCCTTGGAAGTCAGTGTAGGAAAAGGCATCATTCCAATAGGTGTCGTCTCTAAAATAAGCTGAGGAAATATGTAAGAAAGCCAGATTTTCTCTTTCTTGAACTTGCCTTTCATGTCTCTTTTCCTTCTTTCTTTCCTCCCTCCCTCCCTTCCTTCCTTCTCTCTCTCCTCTCTTTTCTTTTTTAATTTAGGTGAGGAGAGACTACTGTAATGAAGCATCAATCTGACTGGAAAAATAAATAGCAGTGATAGAACAGGCATGGTGATATAAACGTGTGTACAAGGGTACTTACTGCGGAGCTGATTTGAACAGAAGATTTTAAAACAATACATAAACATCCATTAGTATGCGCTATTTTAAGTGATTATATTATATTCACACAATGGGATAGTATAAAGGCATAAAACTGTACATAGGCACCATACACACGCAAGGTGCAGGCACTTGAAGGGGAGGGGTTGTGGATAAAGAAACTGAGTTCTATAATGACTTGGATATGACTGTGTTTCTGCATTGGGTTTGTGTTTCCATGAGAAGAGAAAGTCATCAAAATATTAACAAGGGTGGTTATATCTGAGAGGTGGTATTAGGTTTTCCTTCCAGTTTTCTTTACTTTTGTGTGTGGGTTGCAATGATTCCCAACTTAGGCAGCACGTTAAAAACCTGAATGCCATTCCCCTCTAGAGCAATGAAGTCAGAATCACTGGGGTCAGGTCCTGGTGATTCCAACAGGCAATGAAGCTTGAGACCAGCGTTGCATCGTTTGCGTCTTTCACCAATATACTTGCTGATGGCTGACTGGGTTCCAGGCTCTGCTACTAAGGATGGAGAAGACCTAGCCACAGTCCTTTTACCTGTAGGGGAGGCAAAGCTTTACCCTCTTAGGGTCTCCAGCTGGGCCTGAGAATTAAATCGACACAAGACATGAACAGGAGAAAAACAAACAAGCTTTTACATGGACCTGGGAGGCCCCACAGGAACGTGAAACCCCAAGGAAGACCCAAACACAGATCCGAGGTCGGACAAAAGCAGGAAGTTGTTAAAATATGACAAGACAAAGGGACTCGGGTTAGAGCAGTTAATGGCGACTGGGATGATCAGGGTGAGTTTATCAAGGTTTGTTTGTACAGATGGCTCTCGCCCTCATCTGCCGCTCTGGAGATAAGAATTGTTCTTTCCTCCTGGTCTAGGGAGGACATCTTCCACAAGGGAGTTTCACCTCCTGCTTTCAGGAATAAGAAGGGAGATCGGAGCGCCCATTTTCCCACCTGCTGGTTTTTGCAGTGCCTTTAACTCAATATGACAGTGGCATTTTGGGAGGGTGACATATTCTGGTTTACTTCTGGGATCACTCGTGCAGAAAGAGATGGCTGTACCAGAGCATAAAATGTGACAAGTACTGTCAGAGGGGTCTGCCTGAGGAGGAAGGGGCTCTCCAATGCTCCTTGAGAAGGGTAGTGAGGTCCCAGTTCGTTCAGCCTGCGGGGAGCCCAGAATGGAGAAGTCAGGTCACAGGCTCTGTCCTCCAGGGGGAGCTCGAGGGGTCTTCCTCGGATGCCTGGAAAGAATAGTGTTTCTAGGAATGCTGCGTGGGGAAGTGCCGGCCACACGCCCTGTCCTCTAGGAGGAGCTCAGGATTTTTCCTCTGATGTCTGAAAATAATTAGTATTTCTAGGAAGGACACAGCTTACATGGAACTGTGTTAAGATAAATGCTCCCGTGCCTCTGGGTGTTGGAGATCTCCCTTTCTAGATGGTTTCTATTTCATTGCTTCTCTCTTTGCTCCTGTGCAGCTTTGGGATCCTCCTCCCACTTGAAAAATTTGTTTTTTCCACTTGAAAGAGTAGGCAAGAACCAGAGTGAAGTCCCCCAGTTGGGAAGATATCTCATTTAAGCACAAGTCACATGGTGTAGCGCCCAACTCACAAGAATAGAGGATGTCAAGATTTGGGGATGATTTTGTCATGACTGGTCACTTGTACACATGTGCTAGGGTAGTGATGGCAAACCTATGACACACAAACTCATTTTTTTGGTTGATTTTTCTTTGTTAAATGGCATTTAAATATATAAAATAAATATCAAAAATATAAGTCTTTGTTTTACTATGGTTGCAAATATCAAAAAATTTCTATATGTGACATGGCACCAGAGTTAAGTTAGGGTTTTTCAAAATGCTGACACGCTGAGCTCAAAAGGTTCGCCATCACTGGTCTAGAAAC
>NW_006286678.1:605492-608576 GCF_000327345.1 Myotis davidii | reverse complement strand
ATTAAATGTGAAAAGTAAAAGTTTAGTGTTAATTGTCTTAATGACATGGAAACTTGGAGTTGCCTAAATGAAAATTGACACTGTTATTGAACAGGAAGAGTTTGTTCACCTAGCACAGTGATCGGCAAACTGCGGCTCGTGAGCCATGTGCGGCTCTTTGGCCCCTTGAGTGTGGCTCTTCCACAAAATACCGACTTCTTCGCATAGGCCATGAAGTTTCAATCATCACACTGTACATGCATGCCCACACGTGGTATTTTGTGGAAGAGACACACTCAAGGGGCCATAGAGCCGCATGTGGCTCGTGAGCCGCGGTTTGCCGACCACTGCCCTAGACTGGCTCTCATCAAGATGTAGACTTCAATAACTTCTTACTAAAGCAGCGGTTCTCAACCTGTGGGTCGAGATCCTTTGGCGGTTGAACGATCCTTTTACAGAGGTCGCCTAAGAGCATCCTGCATATCAGATATTTAGATTATGATTCATAACAGTAGCAACATTACAGTTGTGAAGTAGCAACGAAATAATTTTATGGCTGGGTCCCAACATGAGGAACTGTATTTAAAGGGCCAGAAGGTTGAGAACCACTGTTTTATAGGAAGGTTTTCTTTGATTCTTAGATTGATTCCCTTCTCTTTACCTCATATATTTTTATGCTCTATGAATGTTTCCATCTGCACAGTCTTATGTAAGGAAGCCTAAGTGTCTCTGATTACGTAGAAAATTAAGATGGAGTCTCTCAAAGTTTGTGTGACATCCAAAAGAAGAGAAATTAGACATTTCCTCCCCCCCCCCCATTTAATTTAGCTTTTATTTATTGTATAGAGCACAAGCAGAGCAGAGTTTTTGGACACCTATGACAATTCAATTTGGAGTCACTGTCAGTCAAGACACTTATGTCAAGGGCTATGTCAATCCTGAGGTAATGGGGTGTGATAGGATCACCCTTAGGAGGGGCCCGGAACACCCCAAACCATAAGTGCAGACACTGGGATAAGGACCCCATCTGGACACCTGTTATTCGTGGGAACTCCGCCCCTGTGGCTATGAGAACTCAGAGCTCCAACCACCCACCGCTCAAGCATTGCTTGTTCAGTATCTCAAGCCCAGAAAGATGAGTTGATTCTTGAAGAAAGCGACATTGAACTTGTATCAAATTCAGCTGCTTTAATTCAGCAAGCCATAACAGTGAAAAACAAGGACATCAGAAAATGTTTGGATGGTATCTGTGTTTCTGAAAAAGGAACAGGTCAGCAGCTGATGAATAAGATCTAAGTTGTCCAGCTATTGAAACAGCAAGATGCTGAATGATTCCTCAGACTTATTTGCCATATTTTAAAGCAATTAAAGTCATGTATTGGGGGAGGAGGGAGGGGTGGTGTGTAGAAATCATAACCTTCCGTTGTTAACTAGTTAATCCCCATTCCCATTTGAGTTTATCTGTACTTCCTTGAAACTGGCAATAACAATGTTACTGTTTCCATGATGTTTCACGTTCAGTTGCTCAAAAAAGGAAATGCCATCCTCTGGGCATTCCTCTAGGAATCTAACAAGCTGAGCTTCTCAAAGCCCTTTGACGCCCCAAAACAATTAATCTGTAACCATATCTTTTCAAAAGGCTACTACGACCTAACCCTGTGACTATAGGGTTAAATGCATCTAATCTAAATAAAATAATATCCATGTTGCTTCCATTTCTAAATATCATAGAGAGTGTCAAAAGCAGGAAGAATATTAAAAATCTTGCTGACTTCCCCCAGCAACAGGGCAGTCACAGCTCACGTGCTTCCCATGAGCTCTCCACAGACACCACCTGCCTGGCTAACAGAAGCCCCAGATGGCTTGGGCGGTGGGTAGACAGCCTGTGAGGTAAATATATATATAGGCTCCTACCCAAGCCACAAACAAATGAATTGTGACTGGGCTCTTATCCCTTTTCTCTTTGCCTGCGGTTAAAATCAGGCAGGAGACCAAAGGAGAGGTCAGCCGGGAGACTTCCTGAAATTGTTCTTCTTGGAAAAAAACACACACAACGTCACTAGGAAAAGCCTTTCTACCTACC
Organism: Myotis davidii; assembly: GCF_000327345.1. Lineage (NCBI taxonomy): Eukaryota > Metazoa > Chordata > Mammalia > Chiroptera > Vespertilionidae > Myotis > Myotis davidii. Next base: position 606,514 of record NW_006286678.1, on the reverse strand, counting down.
TCATCCCTTCCTGCTTTTGAATGCAGCCCTGTGGCGACTTTGTATTTGAAGCTGCAGTACCCGTGCGGTGGCACAAGATGGCAGAAGAGAAGGACAGACCGAGTCTGGGTCCTTGATCACACACATCCTTGGGACTGCTTCTCCAGCCTTCTTGTTAGTGAGAATATTAAACACCATTATCGCCCAGGCCCTGAGAGACTGGATGCTGTTTTTTGCAGCTTAATGCACCTTGCTTGATACTACAGCCTCTACAACCAACTCGTGCACTGAAACCAACCTGCAAAATTTACAACATACTTTCCTGACATATGAGAATGCAAACAAGCACGCCAAATGTCTCTTTCAAAGAAATAGACTGATAGCATCATTTTGTCTTGTCATTTGAGCTGACCCATCTTTGGCAAGTAAAATCAGAATTTTCATATATAAACCAAACTATCCCCTTTCCTTATGGGCAATGGTTAGAAACTATTAGCTCATGAATGCTTCCTAGTTGGTTAAGAATTACATTTGCACCTGGCCGATGTGGCTCAGTGGTTTTGTCGACCTATGAACCAGGAGATCATGGTTTGATTCCCAGTCAGGGCACATGCCTGGATTGTGGGTTGGATCAATGATTCTCTCTCATCATTGATGTTTCTCTCTATCTCTCTCTCCCCCTCTCCTGTCCTCTCTCTGAAATCAATAAAAATATATAATTTTTAAAGAATTACATTTGCTAAAAACTCAGGCCTTTATTTTATTATTGTGGGCTATTCGGCTTAGTTCATACCTATGGGGGAATCCTTGAAGGTAAGGATTAAAGGAGTTGAAGAAATATGAACAATGCTTGTGAATATCACAAAATATCCCACTGTTTAGGGAGCTGCAGCCTGGCACACTATTCTTATAGCCAGATTGAGGCCTTTGGCCAACACTGTTTCACTGTGGATTGGTTTTAAAAATTAATTTTAAAAAGTAAGAATGAGTCTCTTCAGGCTTGGAGATCCATATGGACACTGATGAGAATAGGTAGAGGGAAG
>NW_006286678.1:586599-605478 GCF_000327345.1 Myotis davidii | reverse complement strand
GCCCTCAGTTAAAATTTTTTCTCTACCTTGTGCATCCAGAATAACCTTCTTAAAATGTCAAGGTGAGTTCAAAGAAGGGTGTTCCTTCCCAGCTTGTGATAGCTGAGCTCTGGTCATCCCGCGAGAAGGACAGAGGGTGCCATGACACTGATTTAACTTGCAGTCAGCCATGAAGCAGATGAGCCATATTAAGAAACAGACTTTACACAGGAAACCCAGAGGCCACAAGACTTGGGAAGGACAATGAACTAGAAAAGCTTTAGGGAACAAAACTCACCTTGAGGGAGTGGGGGCAAGTGTGATCTTCACAATCCTCTCCATTTGAGGACCAGCAGGTTTTGTCAGCAAGGTGGGATGGGCAGAACGCTTCCTGCTTGGCTTTTCTTGGTTCTTTTATGAGAAAGGCGTGGCAAGTTGCTGGCAACAGGGTGTGTCATAGTTGGGCCAGCAGCGCTCTCTGGGGCTCATTTTTTCCTTTCCCAAATGTGTATTTTTAATTCAGTTTCAGAAAAAGATGTCACATCTTTTTTCTCATTTGGATTAGAAACCTGGACATTAGAGAGTTGCTTTTCTTGAAATGCAAGAAAAAGGAATAACCTTTCATAGGTTCAAAGATAATATTCTGGTTTTTCCTCTTGCATCAAAAGCAACATTATCTTCTCCCCAAAGCACCTGCTCCAAGAGCTGGGACAGGCTGACTCCCCCTTCACTGACCTATTTCTGTAAACAAATCTTTGTGCCAATCTTTTCCTTTGTTAGAGGGAGGCTTCTTTAGGGGGCCATGTTGTCCTCAGCAAGAGGTTGCAGAGCAGTTGAGAAAGTTGGGGTAGCTTAGAGTTCTGGTACTTTGGGGCACCTTACGTATGGCACCCTGTGAGCCCGTCACCCCAGGACTCACCCCAGTGTACTAACTCCCCGACCCGACACCAAGGTCCTAAAAGGAAGTGTTGGTAAAAGAAATTCCAAACTTAAAAGAAAGGTTTGGGGCTAGTCCCAAAGCAAAATCTCAAGGGAATGCGATAATGCTCCAGAGAACAGCCTTCTGCAGTTGATTTTATACATTAGAATCAAAGGAAAGACATAAGAAGGGTTATATGAAAGCCATTGGTGGCAGATTAAGGAGGGGGAAATCTTCAGGACTGCATAAAAAGTAAAACAGAGAGATACATACTTCTTTTACATGGGTGGTGTGGACCGTTAGCATTTCACATGTATAGTTTGTACCGTAAAGAGGGATATGGGTACGAGATAATAATGAGGAATGTTGGGGTGTCTCGCCCTGTACTGTGCCAGGGTCTGGAGAAGAGATCACCTTGACATTTGAAGAAGGATATTCTGGATGCACAAAAGCAATGGGCCGAGCTTGTCAAGGTAGAGATTAACCTATCATATAGGCCTTAGAACAGGGGTGGGCAAACTTTTTGACTCGAGGGCCACAATGGGTTCTTAAACTGGACCGGAGGGCTGGAACAAAAGCATGGATGGAGTGTTTGTGTGAACTAATATAAATTCAAAGTAAACATCATTACATACAAGGGTACGGTCTTTTTTTTCAATAGTTTTATTCATTTCAAACGGGCCGGATCCGGTCCGTGGGCGGTAGTTTGCCCACGGCTGCCTTAGAATGTGACTTTCCACCATAACTGGCTCAGTTAGGTTTTGAGCGTTTTTTTTGTTTTTTTTTTTTAATGATAAAAACATCCCATTGTGGCTACTTTTAGTTAACTGGAGGCCTGATGCATGAAATTCATGCAAGAGTAGGCCTTCCTTCCTCCGGCTGCCAGCACTGCTTCCCTCTGGCACCTGGAACCCGGGCTTCCCTCGCAGCCCGCTGGTTTGGTCGGTGGCCTGGGTCTCCCTCTGCAGGGTGATCATGGGGTGATGGCCGGGCCCCAACCAATCACATTGCACCTGCCTTGGCTGGCCTGGCGCCAGTGGGTGTCATAGTGTGGTCCTGAATGGTCTGGATGGTCTTTCTGCTGTTCAGCATTCGGTTGATTTACATATTACGCTTTTATTATATAGGATTATATAGGATGAGCTTGTCAGGCTTGCAGAGGGAGCCCATTTTGTACACAGATGACAGCATGTCTTATTCACACACCTCGGTGTCTCCACGCTCAGCACAGTACCAGTCACCCAGTAGACACTCAGTAAATGTAAGCTGACATGTAGGGCATGATGCCTGGTGTCTTCGGAAGAACAAAAATTGTCTAAAGTGTTCCTGGCATGTAATTGTGAATTTTAATGTCTTCTTTAGTGTGAGAATTAATGTTTAAGTGTGACAACAGGGGGTTAATTTGGCTGAAACAGTTCTTTTCTTTCTCTGATGTTAACTGGTAAGATAATGGGATTCTAATCTCATCAAAGCATTTTATTTCAAATGTAGAAGTGTGTTTCTACATTTTGGCGCATTTTAGGTAAAAGTTCAGCTACAGTTTTTAAAAAGCTGAGTTGTCTGAATATTGCTAATAAGAGTTAAGCATTTGTTAATATGGGGGTAAACCACTAAATTTAGATTTATGTATGATTGTTAGGTGTAGTTCCTTGCCGAAAAATACATAAACTGTGATTTTGAGTATGAAAGACACACACTATTTTTTTTTTACAAGAACTTTTAAAAGTTAAATGCTTTTTTCTTTACTTGTTCAAAAGAGGAAGACTTCTGCATGCAGATTCCAGGAAGATTAGATCCTGCCTTCTTTATCATAAGCCACATTGGAGGAGGGGCTAGCTGAAAGCCAAGCTTCTTTTGCTGAACCCCAGCTAGCGATGGAGTCTGGCTGTGTTGGGGTTGAAAAGCAGTATGGTTGAGGACAGAGGAATTGCCCAACTCGTTACCAGAGGGAAATCTACACAGACCGGTTGACTTGTGTTTCGAAAGTATGGGCTTGAATGTACAAACAACCATGGTCTGAGGTCCCCAGGCCACAGCGATGCCAGGGCTTACATCATGTTCTGGAAAAAAACACATTGGGGTGGGGTACATTCTTCGTCTAACGTGTAGCCAATGCATGAATTTTGCAAAGGACTCAGTTTATTCACATTTAAACAAAGCTGCACTAACAAAACATCAGACAGCAAAAGTCACGTAACAGATGACTTGGCCAAAGGCCAACCCTAGCACTCAGAGATACTGGTCAGTTGAAACCTATCACCCATGTAACTTGAGAGGAGCTTACTGGTACAATGTGGTGACCATTCCTTCACTCTTTCTTGTCGCTTGGCCTCAAAGTCCCAGAACAGGCTGTGGTGCCACCATGGGTGGTGGTCATGTCTAGGTAATTCCCAGGAAAAAGCAGCTGTTGCAGCCTCAAGAAGAAAACCCAGCCTTCCCCTGAAAGTAGCACACAGGGACCCCTCTGTTATTGTTCCCCCTCCCCCGGCCCCCCCCCACTGAAAACAAAACCATAATAACAACAAAGAAAAAGAGTAGGTATGTAGTTGTGCAAGGAGCTCCTTTTTGTACTTGCCATCCTATCTGGAATGCATGCAAAATTCGTTTCCAGGGTCTAACTGTACATCACAGCTAACCTTCACTGCCTCCCCTTTTTGTTCTTTTCCTTCCAATTTTCTTCCTTAGGCCCATTTCTCTTCTTCCAATATTCCTTTTTGTGGGCAGTTCTGTTAGATAGGACAAGGGTCTCAAGGTCTGGGCAGTTCTAAATGTTATTTCTTGCTAAATGTTAAAATATAGCACAGTATTTTGCAGATGCAGCAGTAAACAAGAACAATACCAAGGCTCAGTTGGGGGAGGCAGAGCTTTGCTTACTAGTATGAATCCCATCTCCTTTACTTGCTGCAAGTAAATAAAACTACCTTGCGGCAACCACATCTTGTTCTCAGTAGAACACCCCAAGCAGAGAACCCCTTCAGTTCAGTAAGTTCCACTTTAAACCCCTTTTCTTTCTCTTCCTCATTCCTTTCCTACTATGTGTCAGGTATTGCTCTAGGATTTGGGGAAGGATTACATGAAACAGAGAAGACCCTTGATATTGTGGACCTTATATTCTGTGGCAGGAGATGGAGAGGAAAAAATACCCAAAATAATAAATAAGGGAATTTCAGATAATGACCAGAGAGAACTTTGAAGGGAATCACACTGGGTGGTGTGATAATGTGACAGATGGGCCTGGGGGCAGGAAAGGGGGAGGCTGCTTGGAAAGGAAGTCTGCTGAGGGGTGAGAGGGAGGAGAATTAAAATTGAGTTCAGACCTGAGTCATAGGAAAGATTCAGGCAAAGGGAAAGCATTTCTCTTCAGAGAGAAAGGCTTTGCAGCAAGAAGCTGTGAAGCAAATGCAAGGAACGGAAGGGAAGCCGGTGTGGTTAGAGCTTGGAGAACCATGACAGGAGTGATGATGGTAAGACATGAAGTCCAAGTTTGCAGGGGCCAGAGCACATCTGGCGTGGGAGGTAATGTAGGGGTTTGAGTTTATTTTAAATGCACCACAATGCCAGGTCCTACCGAGCAAGGTAATGAATTATTTATCCAGAACACTGACTATCCACTGTTGAGCTCCTCTACATTATCCACAGACTGAGCCTATAAAGATTTCATGACAGTCGAACACGCATAAAGGATTTATTATATAAGGGAGTTTGGGACACACAGGAACAGCTGACAAATGGGAGCCCTCTGCTTCACTCTCATCATGGACCTCTTCTCTCATTTCTCTGACATAATAGAGCTGCCTCATTCCTACATTCTTATGCCACCTGTTCCTTGTTCATTTTTTATAAATTCATCATTTGCCTTTGGAGTTTCATATTTTTATCTCCAAATGATGAACATAGATGTACTTTAAAAAATCAGTTTATCCATATTTCCATGTAGGTCGTTAGGAAAAAGGTCACGATGATTTGTTCCATTCTAAACCAAAAATTCCCATTCAGCAGTGATGACTCACATTGTTGTGAATCATCTAAGTACTGGGCTGACCTGCCAGCCACAGCAGGTCTCCATGGCAGCTCTAATATATTAAGTACTTTATTTTTGCCATTAGCACTATTCAATTTCCAACTGTCTTGGACACAGCCCCACGGGTTTTCTAAATAAAATCCAACCCAAAAAAACCCCAGTGCCAGTTAATGAACATTTCTCAGCAAATTCCTTGTAGTTGGGATAAAAATATCCAGATTGTTCAGGTGACTTAAAATTACCCAGTTTTATAGTGTGTTACCGCAATTCACAACGCATCTTAGTGTATCTAAAAGTCCCACAGTAATCAACTCCAATTAGAATGCCTCTCCACCCAAATTAAGTTACCAATTAAATAAGTTCTCCCAAATGAGAAGTGTAGCCAACGTAAATTAGATTAGCCCCATCATTATATAAGTTCTACTTGTATTCTCCAGTTACACTGTAGTATTCTTACCATTCTTTCTTTAAACAACAAAAAAGAATGCAGGATTCAAGTGTTTCCATTTAAGGAATTCACTTACGAATTTTCAAGTGAACAGCCCATACTTTTGAACGGTACAATGGTGTGTGTGTGTGTGTGTGTGTGTGTGTGTGTGGTACTAATCGCCACATCACAAAAAAACATCCCATGGAAAGAAAAGACAATGACACAAAGTCTTCTCAGGATACCTCAGTGGAATGGATGCTTTTATTTTAACTAATATGTCTACACAAATACACTGTCACAAATGAGAGCTTCTTAGGCCTGATTATAATTTAAACTCTGAAAGATGAGGACTGTTAAGGGACCAGGTTAACTGACCTGTTAACCTATGTCCCTTGATATGAGAAGGGGAGTTGGGTTCTCCTCTAGTCCCCTTGCTTAGGATTAAATGAGAGACTTCAGCTTTGGTGTGAAGCTGTTAGCTGTCCTAATCAAGGACAATATACAAAAACTGGGTTCTAGGAATGAGGGACAAAAGGGAAGAAAATCTAGAAGTGGGTAGAGATAAAAGGGCAGCACTGAGCTGCAGAAAACGTCCAAGGATGACAGACTCTAGTTAAGCTCAATGGGAGGAGGTTCTTGGTGTATAGGCAGAGAAATTAGACAACGCAAAGATGGCCTTGGCCATCCAGCATGACGGAGTCAGGGGAGGGAGGTCTGCATGTGGCAGACATCTGAATTAGAAACAGCAGAAAGGTAAACCAGCCATGGTTCCGTCTTGAGCCTTTCTAGCTTACATGTGGCTCTTCTCCCACTGGACAAATACATTTTCATGAGGCAATCCAATCATGAATGCAATAAACTCTCATGAGGTCCACAGGTTGAGGGTGGTTCTATTCTCAAACATGAAGCTGATTCTGTTCTCAAACAGGGGGTGGTAAATCAGTTGCTGGGAGAGGAGGAATGAAGGTGTGGAATCCAAACATCTTGAATAAGTCATCTAGTAGCTCTGGTCACTTTGGACATTCCTGGGAGATACATAACAGGTCACTATAACAACACAACACACACTGATACCTGTTTGTTCCCCAAGGTCCACATGACAATGAGTTTCTACCATCTTAGTTTACAGAGATATTATTCAGTCCAGGTTACAATCGTATTTTACAAAAGAAAACTGGACTATATAGATATCTATAACATGGATGGGATTAACCAGAGGGGCTGGAAGTCAGAAGAGCTATGTTTCAGTCCTGCTCAGCTGTGTGAACCTGGAGAAGTTGTTCATCATCTCTGGGTCTCAGTTTGTTCATTTGTAATGTGTGGTGGTGAACCCACTGCCACCTCCACCCCCACCCCTGTATACCTCCTCCCTGTTCTTTTTTTTTTTTTTTTTAATATATTTTATTGACTTTTTACAGAGAGGAAGGGAGAGAGAGAGTTAGAAACATCGATGAGAGAGAAACATCGATCAGCTGCCTCCTGCACATCTCCTACTGGGAATGTGCCCGCAACCAAGGTACATGCCCTTGACCGGAATCGAACCCGGGACCCTTCAGTCTGCAGGCCAACGCTCCATCCACTGAGCCAAACCGGCTTTGGCCCTCCTCCCTGTTCTTAAGGGGATCCCCACATGGAAACTCCCTGTGGAAATGTAAATGCAAACAGAAGATGTGGCAGTGAAACAGACTGGACAACTGTGTGAACTCTCATGTAACCATCTGTCCTCAGGAAGGGACATGTTTTCCACTGGTCCCATAAGTATCATCCAAGGCCATTTACTTGTAATTCTCGAGAAAAGTAATTTTCAGATGATAGTCCTGGAATAAGTTCAAGAGGTGTCTCAGATCGCTTCCAGTTTGAATGAAAAATTACCTTGGTTGGAGGTGGGGGCCAAGCTGCGTTCCCTCCAAATACATTTGAGTTGTATATACTTACTACAGGGGAGAAAAGAACTAGAATTTACCCTGTGCCCTCTCCGGGCTGAGCACTTATAAGGTGTCTTACATACAGTCTCAAGGCAACTTTAAAAGGTAGGTACCACTGTCCTCATTTTACAGGTGAAGATACTGAGACTCAGAGTGGTTATGACTTGGCCAAGTTCACACCACCAGGACATGAGAGAAATCTGAAAACAACAAAAAATGCAGCGTCTTCTGATTTCATAGTCCATGTTTTCTCATGCTACCTAGAAGAAAAAGAAATGAGGGGGACGGGTTAGCCAGAAAAGTCAGGGAAAGGGATATGCAGTTAGTAAAGAGCTCACCCATTCAACAGCATTCTGCAATGCCCAATTTCCAAATAATCAGAATGAAACAGAAATCTGCAATATTAAGTCTCTAATAAACATAAGCAATCTGACTTTGATGATCCATAAGGTGCTTTCAAATTCTGCTGTGCCTTAAAGTTCTCACGAACAATACTGATTATCCGTGCACTGCAGCGCAGAGAAGAAAAAGGCAGGTAACGGACGCCAGGTCACCTGCCTCCACGCTGCCAGCACTGCACAACTTTTATTGGCTTTCATTACATCAGGTCAAGGAAACAAGCAGAATCTAGCCACGTGGTCCTGCCTGTTTAGACATCCATTCTGAATACATCCATTCTCAGGCCCAGTGAGAAAGAAATCAATCCAAAAGGATCTCACCTTTCACTAAGTTCTACCCTTAACATCCTTAAACAGTCATATCACTGTGCACGGTATTTTGGGGAGTCCCAATCTCTATCACGAAGCAGAGCTGAAAACAACTGGAGAATGTAACCGGTATTTTCACGCCCCCTCATTGGGTGGGTCAGACTGCATGAGGCAGTGTGGCTGTGTGGCGGGACAGAGGTCCGGATCTGTGGCCAACTGCTGCTCCTGCCTAGGTTCTTGACTGGTCTTTTCCTCTGCTGTCCCAGTGCCTCTATCCTCAGCAATGTTAAACAACGAAGTATCTGCAAGCGACCGTGTCTAACTAAATAAAACGCTCAGTATTTGAATCTCCAAGAAGCAGCCGATTCCAGGAAAGCATTTCTTGGCCGACTAGAGCAGACTGGGGTGAAAGTTGTACCGCAGGCTGGAGAAGAGCCCGATGTGTTTCACAAGGTTGGGTTCCACCACATAGGCCCGCTCCCCCTTGGCCCTCAACAGTGAGTACAGGGCCATGTCCTTGCCAAAGCCCTGGTGGCAGTACACCTGGGACAGGTAGGTGAGGGTCCGGCGGGCCGCAGGGGCAGGGAAGAGCATGGCTGGGGTGCAACACTCCGAAGCAGGGACCACACTGTACAGGGAAGGGCTCAGCCGCCGCAGTTCCAGGAAATAGTGCCTGCCCACCAGTTCCACCAGGCCCATGCTGTACAGGGAGAAGAAGAGCAGGACGGGCCAGCTGAAGCCCGGACGGCTGGCAAACCGCATGTATATCCAGGTTAGGATGGGCCCCAGCACCATGCCCACACCGATCCACTCCAGGATCCGCATGGGCTCTGGGTTGATGTAGTGCTGGAGCCTCTCGGGGTGATAGAGCTTTAGATAAAGGGCATCTCTGAGGTGGGGCTCGGAGAAGCGAGCCCGCAGAAGGTGCTCCAAGACGGGGAAGATCTGCTCTTCTGGAATGGCGTCGTCTTCCACCATCAGGACGTAGTCCGGGTTGTAGGTCTGCAGGGAGGACTCCAGGCAATAGACGTAGTCCTGCTTCTCTTTCTCAAACGAGTTGGTCGAAGGGTCGTCGCCGTAATCATCCTCAGTGCCCTCATAGCGGTTGGCCACGGGGACGTACTTGGACAGCAGCTTGGCATCCACATGGCTCACGCTGCGCTCCACATTGCACAGGAAGAGCTGGTGCCCCTCGCACTGGGGGCCGCACTGTTGAAGCAGCCGGTGGAACTGGGACACCACCTGCAAGACATAGTGGAAGCCAGGCTGCCTGTCCACGGTGACGATGGTGATGACCAGCCAGGGGCGGGGGGTGGCCTGCCAGACGATGGGCACTGAGCCGTTGGCGGAGGGCAGCTCCTCAAAGTAGTGGAGGGCAGCTTCACCCTCTTTCAAGCTTTGTTGCAGGTAATCTTGGCTCATTTGGTTCAGATGCCAATGGCGAAGGTAGAAGTACGAGTGTAGAAGCCGGTGACAGGCCAGGGGGGCCAGCAGGCCGAACGTCACCACGGTCAAGATGAAGAGCTGGACAGCTGTGCTGCCCCAGGAGAGCCGCCTCAGCCTCCGGAGGAGCATGGCCGCGGGGGAGGCGGATGTGCTCATGAGGTCAACTTCTGGTCAGGTCTGGTCCCGAGAACAAACCATCCTGGACTGTAGGCCCAATTCAGTGCAAGTCAAACCTAAAGAAAGAGGAGGAAGAGAATGGTAAAGGGACAGAACTCAGCGTGTATCAAACTCGAAATTCCAGTTCTAGGTTGTGTAGCTATTAGAAATGAGCATGGGTGGGGAAACCTTTTTCTGCCAAGGGCCATTTGGATATTTATAACATCATCCTCAACTTAAAAATTAGCCTGCTATAGGCTCACTCTCCCTCCTGGGAGCACACCCTTGCTTTTCCCTTCTCCTCTTCTTCCCTGACAGGCAGACATTTTCTCAACTCTAAGGGACCCCATGAGACTTGCAGCCAGGGGAGCAGTGGGCAGTGGCAGCTCATCCTGGGCTAAACCCCCAGAACCTCTCCCCAAAGCCCCTTTTCTCTGACTCCTCCAGTGAGCTGACAGCAGCCCCACCTAAGCTCACTTCTTTCCCATAAAGCTTCTAGAAAGCCAAAGCGCCCCGCCCAGACTCTCCCGTTGCCTGCATCCTAGGCCCTTCCTTGTTTCACTGTCCCAGCTTCAGTAAATGTGCCCTCACAATCACCTGGATTCATGCTGTGAAATCTTTCCTGCACAAATTAAAAAGAAAAAAATTAGCCTGCTGTATTTGGTCAAACATTTAATTCACTCACTCCTAATGCCTTGGCAGGGCCAGACCAAATGATTTCATGGGCCTTCTACAGCCTATGGGCCGGACATTCACCAACTCTGCACTAGAGACTTAAGTATTTTCTCCAGTGCACTACCTTTGGTTGTATCTGTCAATAACCTCTTGGATTCTTCTCTTCTGTTATTTCTGTGAGTAATGAAACCTTGGTACTCCAACCGAGTCTCTACATCTACATGTTTTTGTTACTCCTCACCTGAGGATACTTTTCCATTGGTCTTTAGGAAGAGTGGAAGAGAAAGGGAAAGACAAACATCGATGTCAGAGAAACACATCAATTGATTGCTTCTGACCAGGTCCAGGGCCTGAGGGGCCTGCAACCAAGGTATGTGCCCTTGACAGGAATCGAACCCGGGACCCTTTGGTCCGCAGGCTGACGCTCTACCCACTGAGCCAAACCAGCTGCAAGTATGTCAAACTCAAAGGCTACCATGGGCCAAATAAACAAGGTTTAAGTTTCTGTGGACCGAAAAAAAACCAAGAGCTTCAATTTTCATAGAAACGTAGGTTTATTTCAATAGAGACATGCTGAATACAAAGGGCTGGAATAAACAAGTAATCGTTAATATAAAAGAATAGAATATTTTAATAAAAGTTAATATTTTTCTTGAACACTAACTTACCAGTACTAGACACTGAATAACTGCACAATTAATAAGCATAACGCAAATAAACCTATTTTTCTTGTCCTCCAAAAGTGAAATATTTTCTGTTGCGCACACCAAACAAGTCAGTCCAAGACTAATGACGTGGCAATCGGCTGCTAAAATATTCACTGCTAGTATTAGTGGAGAGAAATGGTGCACCTGTGCATAAGGCGTGTAAAGGAAATGAATGCAACACGATTATAGTAATGAATCATTAGCGAGCCTTGTAGTTCGTTATTAATAACTAGAGGCCCAGTGTAAGTAATTCATGCACTGAAGAGTCCCTAGGGGCTGTCGGCTGCCGGCTGGGTATTCCCTCCCTTTCCCTAGCTGCCTGCCAGCACCAGGGCCTTCCTCCCTTTCCCCCACTGGCCTGCCCCCCGCTGGCCGGCCCCCTGGTCGAACTCTGGAAGAACTCCAGTCGATGGGACAATTTGTATATTATAATGGTTTCTTACATACCATTATATTTGCTGGACCACAACAATATTCGTTGTGGGCCACATGTGGCCCATGGGCAGTGAGTTTGACATGCTTGGGCTAGTGCAGTGGTCAGCAAACGATGGCTCGTAAGCCATATGCGGCTCTTTGGCCCCTTGAGTGTGGCTCTTCCACAAAATACCATGTGCAGGAGCGCAAGTACAGTGCGATTGAAATTTTATGGCCCATGCGCAGAAGTCGGTTTTCAGCCTGGGCGAGTCTATTTTGAGGAAGTGGCGTTAGAAGAAGTGGGGGGTGGACATATAGAGAGGATGAACGAAAGGAGATAGACGAAACAAGTATACAAGACCAATGTGGATGGGAGAGTTGGAAGGGGTCGACCTCAGCGAACGTACCTCAATCAGCTTGAGGACGTTTTTAGCAAAGGCCAGCTTAGGAGCACTCTAATTAATTTAATAACAGTGTACCTACCTATATAGTTTAAGTTTAAAAAATTTGGTTCTCGTAAGAGATTTCAATCGTTGTACTGTTGATATTTGGCTCTGTTGACTAATGAGTTTGTCGACCACTGGGCTGGGGCATACAGATGCTTAGTTAGGTTTACAAGGTGCCAGTAAATTACCAGGTATGCAAGTTTATTATGTTAATTAGGAGTGACACAGACATGGGTTCTTAAAACAGATGCAAAAAAGCAATGCGTGACACACACAAAAATAAGTTTCAACCTAAATGCATTGTAAATACTTGATGTAATTTCTGAAAACTGTATTTTCTACACATCCCAACCCCCCCAAAGTGACTATTTACAGTTTCCTGAAATGTCTTTGTTAACATCTTCCATTCTTATTTCCCTAATCTTATGCAACTATACTTAAAAGTGAATATTAATTTAATCCTGATTGCTCTCCCATTTTATTTTATTTTACTTTTATTTTAATCCTCACCTGAGGATACAGTGTATTGGGTTTTTTTTTTAGTTGGTTTTAGAGATGGGGGAGGGGGGAGAGTAAAACATCAGTCAGTCACCTCCTATATGAGCTCCAAACCCGCAACCTAGGCATGTGTCCTGACTGGGAATCAAACCCACAACCTTTTGGTGTACAGGATGGCACTCCAACCAACTGAGCTACCTGGCCATGGCTCCCATTTTACTTTTTACTACCATGGGAACCAGTGAGAGAAAGGATCTCCCCTGTACAAGAGAACTCTAGAGACCCAGATTTTAGGAAAGAAGGAAATGTCTGAGGTTGGCAGAGATGGAAATGGAAGAGACAGATGCCCCCAGCCAGTTCCATAAAGAAAGGTAGAGTGACATGACGACTCAGAATACAGGTCAGGTATGTGTTGGTCGGGATCCCAACCTGGCCACTCACTTAGTGGGAAGTCACTTCACTCTCCACACCTTGAATTCCTAACCTCAAAAACGGAGACAATAATGCCTATCGCATAGGGTTTCTGTGAAGATTAAATGTGTTTCAGAGCATGGACAACAGTGTGGTGACTGCGGGGAGACAGGGTAGAGGTAGAGGTCGAGAGTATAGAATTCCAAACATCTCTACAGTGCAGCAGGTCCTCAAATAACGTTGTCTACTTCTAATATTGATGAGATGCTGTAGGACCCTAACTCTTATTTATATCAATTAGAATCTATGGTAAAACTGGTTTCATTATACATCATTTCCCTTAAAGTTGAAAAAAGCCATTAGTGATGTTAAGTGAGGACTACTATGTGATGACATAGTAAATTCCAGGAAGCAGACAGACAAGTCTCATTTCAGCAAGAGAAGCAGATGATCCTGGGAAAGCTCAGAGGTGAGACAGACTCTCTCAGTGCCGGATCTGAATAGCACTGAAAAGGGAGATAAGTAGGGAGAGATCCGAATGGGACACAACCCCAGCTGGCTGGTTTGTGACTTCTAGAGTACTGGTTGCTGCTCTCCGGGATCTGCTGCGGTCAAGGGAGTTAATAAATCACGGGTTGCACATCTCCATGGCCTCGCCGGCTCCACGTCACTGCTAGTGGAAAACAGGGACTGAAATGGGGTTGAGCTCACAATCCTGCTAGCCAAGGCGGCCTTGGGAACAGTCACCCAGGTGGTTTCCGGCCTGTTCTCCCTACCCAAGAGAGCTGTACCCACTTAGAAGGAACAAAATACAGCCAACAGAGAAGGCCTGCAGCTTAGAAAGTGCAAGACACTTATTAAGTGCTAAGATGACAACGTGATCTTAATGACAGAGCCCAGCTCTGTGTTTGGTATAAAACTGCTATCCATCCTCCTTCATCACACTTTTCTAGTGACGGTTTTTGGTAATGCAACAATGTGACACTCCTTAGTCTAGGGGTGGGATTTTTTCAGGAGTGAGTGTGTATGTGTGTGTGTGTGTGGAGGGTCATACAATTGATTTGAAATATGAATCTGATCATGTCAATCTCTTGCTTAAAACCCTTCTTTAGCTTCCCTTTGATCTCTCAATAAAATCCAAACTTCCTATCATGGTCCACAAGGCCCTTTCTGATCTGGACCCTGCCTTTCTCCTTCATCTTGTTGCACTGCCTCCCTTTCTCAGTACGTTCAAGACTAGAAGTTGGCAATATCTTTCGGTAAAGTGCTAGACAGTAAGTGATATTTTAGACTTTGTGAGTCACACACTGTGTCTGTTGCATATTCTTCATAGACTTTTGTTGTTGTTAATCCTCACCCGAGGATATTTTTCCCCTTGATCTTTAGAGGGAGTGGCAGAAGAGAGTGAGAGGAAGGTAGAAGGAAACATCCATGTGAGAGAGATACATTGATCGGTTGCCTCCCACATGTGCCCCGACAGGTAGAAGGGAACTAACTAGGTGGCTTAGGGTGGGATAAAACATTTTATTAAATACCTATTTACACCTTTGGGTTTAAAGGTACTGACTTATAGAAAATACATTTTCAGCTTTAATATATTTGACAGAAGTATCCAATCCTAGCAGTTTTATGTATAATAGGAGCTTATTAGATTCCTTGCTAACCCTTGGTTCAGCCAGCCTCCCCCAGCAAAACATAAGCTTATCTGTCTTGATCACCAGGGATAGCCAGCACCTAGCACTACTGGAGGGTAAAGTCCACAACATTTATTGAATGAACAAACTGATTAGATATGACTGGAGAGACCCTGAAAGCATCAAGTTCTCCCAGGCCCTTGGCTTCCTAAATGTATTGTCTACAAACTCAAAGGCTAACACAGGCCAAATTCACAAGGTTTATGTGGGCCGCAAAAAAACAAAGCTTCAATTTTCATAGAAACATAGGTTTATTCTGATAGAGACATGCTGAATACAAAGGTCTGAAATAAAAAGAGTAATCCTTAACATAAAATAATAGAACGTTTTAATAAAAGTTAATATTTTTTTCTTACCAGACACTGAATAACTGCACAAATTAATAAGCATAACACAAATAAACCTATTTTTCTTGTTCTCTGAAAGCGAAATACTTCCTGCTGTGCACACCAAACAAGTCAGTACAAGACTAAGGATGTGGCAATCAGCCACTAAAATATTTGCTCCTAGTATTAGTGGAGAGAAATGGTGCGCCTGCACATAATGAATGAATGCAACACCATTATAGTAATTAGTCATTAGCGAATGTTGTAGTTAGTTATTAATAATTATATATAGCAGGATATTGTAAAAATTAAGTTACGAAATTTTTATTAAAATGTTTCTTACATACCGTTATATTGGATGGGCTACAAAAATATTAGTTGTGGGCCGCATGTGGCCCATGGGCCATGATTGTGACATGTTTGGTCTAGGACAGCAGTTGCCAAGCGGTGGTCCGTGAGGTTTGAAAGGTTGGTGACCGCTGGTCTAGGATCTTGCTAAGGGGCCTCGTGTGCTTGCAGGGCTGGCTCCAGAATTTCTGCACAAAAGAGACTTGTGTGTTCCAGGTAGCAGAGGGGAGGGAGAGGACTTTTGTAAAGCTATGCTTATAAAGCAAGCATGAAGATGTGCCTTAGATTTCATTATTTATTGGGATGGAAACTAAAGAACCTAGTGCTGATATAAAGAGGACCTTTAATCCCAGGCAATTTCCCTACTGTGAGCAATGAAATCATTAACATCTCAGAAATCTCATTTTAAAGATCTGGTGTGAGAAGGCTGTTCTACTGATGATTAGTGAAGGAGAGGGATTCTGTACAGAGAACACATGGTCTCTGCTGACACTGATCAGCTCTTGCCAGGGTGATGAACAGCCCCAGATTTTTTTATCCTCACCCAAGGATGTTTTTTTATTGACTTGAGGTGGGGGGTTGGGGGGAGAGAGAAACATTGATGTGAGAGAGAAACATCAATTAGTAGCCTCCTGCACCCTTGCCCACTGGGGATACAACCTGAAACCTAGGTATGTGCTGACCAGGAATCGAACCCAAAACCTTTTGGTGTACAGGACAACGCTCCAACCAAATGCGTCACCTCGCCAAGGCCACAGCCCCAGATCTGCAGAGCTGACAGTAACAGCCCGCATTTCTTGGTCGCTGGTCTGTGGACAGCTACAGCTCAGCTTGGGTTCAGCTCCAGACTGCGGGTCAGAATCCGGTCACTGCACATACATCCCTTTCCCATCAGGTTGCAGAACGGCCACCTGGGCATGCTCTTTTGCTGGATGGCAACTATACGAGAATCAAAATATGCAGATACATTTACAGCCTCGCTGAAGTGTGCCATAGGTCAAGTCCACTCACCATGCACTGGCCAAAGCCGTGAGCCAGAGAAATGTACTCCTCCCCAGAGCAGAGGAAGGGAAAGCAGCAGACCGGTTTCTAAGCCCTCAGGAACAAAGATAGGATCTCGCAATCTGCTCAGAGAGTCTGGGACATTTCTAGAATGCTCATAAGGCATCTGGCTCCCTATCATGATAGACTGTATAGGTCAGAACAGGCTATAGCAATGACCCCAGAGTCCCAGGGGTTTATAAAATCCGAGGTTTAATTCTTGCTCACATTACTTGTCCGTTATGGGTCGACTGTCTCTGCTCCATGTCATCTACACTCCAGGACCCAGGCAGACAGAAGTGCCTCTCCTTCCCAGAACATAGCTGGTTTTGTGGCAGAGGGGAAAGGGGCAGATAGGGAGTCACAAGCTGGCTCTCACAGCTACAGCTCGAAATCACTCACATCATGCCCACCTGCATTCACTGACCAGGGCAAGGCACATAATAACTCTGAAGCACTACAGGGCAGAGTTATGTAATTTTCCACAAGAAGGGGGTTCTAAAACACACATGGCCAAGCCTAGAGTCATTGATTAGGGAAATGTATGTCTCTCCAGGGAGGGGCAGAAAATGTCTTGAGCAATAACGCAATCTAGCACACCCACCTTCAGCCGCGGGAGCTGGGGTCAGATCCCCCATTCAATGATCAGATGTCTGGTTTCCCTAAAATCCAGCTACATGAAGTCATGTAGGCATTGAGGGCCATGTTCTTGTTAGCTTTTAAAACCTCTTAAAGGATTTAACCAATTGCTGCACAGTGGCATGCGGTGACCAATACCACCTAACATTGACTTCACTTTACTGACCCAGTTTTAAGATAACTGGCGTTAGCAGCAGAACAGACCTGAAAGCCTAGAATTTTCCATTGGCAGCTTGAGGGAAGGAGTTCTCCACTCCCAGCCCAGTCATAGGGGTAGGACAGACGAAGAATCACTCTGATTGCCCTTTCCAGAATTCCATGGTCTCCATGATGACGCCAGTCAGGCCCATACTCCAACAATGTTGTCTACTGATTGGCATCGGAGAGGCGGCCTGGAAACAGCCTTACCTTCACAGCCCCGATTCTAAGGCACAAGGATTACTGAAATCCTCGTCTATCCCTTGCCAGTGCCCTTTGAACCACAAACAGTTCCTAAACTGGACTGTGCCTGCTACCATGTCTAGGATGGAGCTGTCAGGGAAGGCAATGAAGGACAAAGACACCAAGAAATGACCAGGAAACAGGGCTAGGATGAATAAATGGAGCGATTTGACAGCGGCAATCACAGTTTAGTGCACCTTCTGAAGACTAAGCTGAAGGGTCACAGGAGGAGGGGAGGCAGAACACCAGGCTGAGCTGCACATTACGAGGTAACAACCCTGTGACACACGTTTCCCAAGCCAGCCCCCTCCACACACCGCACCACCACCTGGTCCAAAGGCCGGTGCGTTCCGACTTCTCACGCCTGTCCAGTCACTTCCCACGTCCTAGCCATTCCTCTTCTCTCCCCGTCTTGTCCTGCTTTACTTCCATTCCCCGGTCACTCCTCACAGCCTCCATCCAGGCCAGCTGACTGCAACAGGCTCCCCAAAGGCTTCTGACGTCCAGAGTGAGCTGTTTTGGTCCCAATGAGACAGGACAGGAAGTAGTTAAGGGGAAATCCCAACAAGTGGAATGAGGATGTAGGAGCAGAGCTGACATCCTCTCACCAGAGCCCCCACTTCCACGCATAATCAAAGGGAAAGTGTATCCAAGACCCCCCCTGAGGTGGTCTCAGAAGTTAAGGATAACGAGGCCCGCCCCCAACCAGAGGCAGAGGCAGAATCAGAATTGGGCACAGCAACTGCTGGGGCCCTGGGAACACGTA
Source organism: Myotis davidii (assembly GCF_000327345.1). Taxonomy (NCBI): domain Eukaryota; kingdom Metazoa; phylum Chordata; class Mammalia; order Chiroptera; family Vespertilionidae; genus Myotis; species Myotis davidii. The sequence goes on along the minus strand of NW_006286678.1, from coordinate 587,489 downwards.
AAGTCACAAGAATAGATAGTCCACGTGCGAAACACACCCGTGAGGTGGCCCATGTCCATTTGGATGCGTACTTTTGCTTCTTTCACAGCCTCACCCCCGCCCTGGCTCTTTCTTTTTCTCTGCCTGAGTAAAACTTGCTTTGTTCTCACTTCAACCAGTCTTAACATTTTTCCTGTGCAAATCAAGAACCTGGAGGTCACCTGACAGGAGTCCCTGACACACAGGCCCGGAGCCAGCCCCTGGCACTGAGGTGATCTGGTAACAGCAACACTTGCTAATCAGGTGAATTTGTGTAAAGAGATCATTTGATATCTCCAAGGCTGTTTTGCTTCTCTGCAAAATGGAAAATAAAAGCTATCTCATTTATGGAGGTGTGGAGATGAAATGAGACAACAGTTATGAAAGGCCTTTGTCAGACATGAGACACTGCAAATGATGGGAATGTTTTATATTATCAGCATCCGACACGCGGCAGCACAGGTCTGAACGTGGCACTCTTTCTGTAGAACTGTTTCAGGGAGTCCCCGATGACTGCAGAATGAAGTCCAAATTCTTCACAATCCAGTTTTCCACTCTGTCCAGACCCACTTCTTCTCCCAGAGGCTACATCAACCATCAGGAGTCAGCTCAAATACACTCTTCCAAAAGCCAACCCTGATCTCTGCCGACAAGAAATAACCTTTCTTCTTCTCAAATGCTGGGGCACTTCACTTGAACTTTCCCCAAAGACATTCCTTTGCCACTTCCTACTTTAGACTGTACCTATTCATAGCTACCGCTTATTAAGCTTCCAACTACATATCCAAGTATTGTACTAGACTCGCATTATTTCTTCTGACCGAAATAACACTCTCAAATAGTAATGGAACTAATCCCATTTAAATGGGGAG
>NW_006286678.1:583454-586562 GCF_000327345.1 Myotis davidii | reverse complement strand
GGGGAGGGAGCGTGCGGGCGGAGCTACCAACTTGCAAGCAGGAAATTCAAACACAGGACAAATTTCATAGCCCATGTTTTTCCCATGGTGCCTCCTGCCTCCATGGCTTTATTCATGGCCCTTGACTTATGCCCCAAGGAATGTATAAAGCCCTTGTTAGTGGATTCAGTCTGATTTATCTTTGGTATCCCTCACACACCCAGCACAGTACTCGACACACAGAAGAGACTCAATACCTGACCATGGTCAAGTTGGTTGACCTCTACATGCCCCAATTCTTCAGCTATGAAATTGATCACATGAGCACAGATCAACTCATTTCTAACATTAGCAATGATAGAAGTCTTTCAGAATGTGGGCAGTAACAACATTAACATGTAAAAAATATATGATATATATACACGAATCGGTTCCATCTAATCGATCACCAAATTAACGAATGGAATAAAAGATACCTGACAAAGTGGTATCTAAAAGACATAGAAATAAATTTAAGACATATGCAGAAATATGCAACATATTATAAGAAGAGTATTTAAAAAGTCTTAATAAGTGGAGAAAAAGAACATTTTCCCAGCTGCAGAGACTCACTAATAGAAGAGGAGATAAAGGTCTTTTTTTCCTCCAAAATTCATCTCTATATTTAACATAAGGTCAATTCAATTTACTTCAAGAGAAAGTGGCCCGGTTCAACAAATGGGCACTTTCATATAAAATGGTCCAACCTTTGGAGGGAAAGTTGGAACGGTATCTATAAAAATGTTATATGGACATGCCCTCTGACACAGAAATACTATTGTAGGAATCTACCCTGCAGAAATGCAAACACATGCTACTAAAAATGGACAGGGAATGTTCGGGGCAGTTTTGTCACAGGAAGAGAGAGAGAGAGAAAGAGGGCAGATGTTCAGGATAATTACACCAGAGGATGATATGGGACATTAAAAAGAAAAGAAAGGTTTACATATACTGACAAAAGGGTCTTAGCTAGGTCTCTGTTATGGACTGAATGTTTATGTCCCTCAAAATTCTTATTTTAAAACCCTGATTCCCAGTGTGATGGTACTGGGAGACAGGGTCTTTGGGAGGTCCTGTCCCTGGAGCTCTCCTGATGGGATCTGGGCTTTTGCAAGAGGGATAGGTGAGAGCTTGTTCCTTTCTCTGCTCTGCCAGTGAGGACACAACGGGAGGGCGGCCTTCTATAAACCGGGAATCGGAACCCAACTAAACTGGCCCCTGATCTCCGACTTCCAGCCTCCAGAACGGGGAGAAACGTTTCTGTTTAAGCTTCCCAATCGATGGTAATTTGTTCTAGCAACTGAGCAGATTTAAAAAGCTTCTAAGGGAAAAATGCAAACTATGTCAATGCAAATTGTAGAAAAATGTTCACAGTCTGATCATTTTTTGGTAATGGGGAGTATAATTGAGTAGTGGCAGAAGAGATGAAAGCCTGGGGGATGGAGGTTTCCTGTTCTGCTTTCTATATTTATGCAAAAAGCATACATTACTTTTATAATCCTTTGTTGAATTTAACAAATACCCATTCAACAAATACTGAGTCCGGTGTGTCAGGCACTGGGAGGGTGAACGTGACCTACTCTCAGGACCCTTGTAATCAAAAACCAAGTAGAAATAAGAACGTACCTTTGTTTGTTTGGGAGGTTGATTCCCTTAAGCAAAGTATTCTAAAGATCATCTGGAGTTAGTACTAAAAGGAACTGCTAGGAAATGCTACTTGGGTGGCACATATACTAAAATTGGAAGGATATATTGAAAATTAACATGGTCCCTGTGCAATGGTGACATCAAGCTAATGAAGTACTCCATCATTTTATTATTTGTGATGGTAGTGACATTTGACAAAACTCATCAAAATATACATTTAATTTGTGCATTTTCTTGCACGTAAAACTGTACCTTAAAAAAAACTGATTTTTTTAAACCCAGGAAAATGAAAATAGTGGGTAATAAGAAAGAATCTGCCGAACCAGACATTAAACCTATTATAAATCTTCAGTAATTAAAATTTGGTGCACTGACACCAAATTATACTGAAATAGATGCAAAAATCCACAAGCAGATACAGATATGTTATAATTTATTTTATCATAATTGTAGCATTTTAAATCAGGGGTAAAAAAAAATAGGCTTAATAGCTTTGCAGCAACTGGCTAACCATGAGCTCTCCATTTTACAGCTCAACCTAGATTAAATTCCACATTTAAATTTCTAAATGGGAGCTTTAAAGTACCTGGAGTAACTCCAGGAGAATATTTATATAAACCTGTGTTAGGAAAGGCTCTTTTCAGCAAGGCCTTCAAGCAGAAACGATAAAGAAAAAGAATGATAGAATTGACAAAATAAAAAGTTAAACTTATACATGGTCAAAGATGAAAAACTGACAAAAAACATTAGGGAAACTGGGAAAGACGCTGCAACATAAATGACAGAATTACTACTTTAACGCGTAATATATAAAGAGTGCTTAAAAATCGGGAACAGAAAGTCAACTGAAAAGGGGGCAACAGAATTAAGTCGATTCACCCACACAAATGCAAAAGACCAAAACACACAGCAAGAGGCGCTGACTGCCCCTGGGTAAACCAACAAACGCATTGGTAGCGGTGGTAATTTCCCCTGGGTAATCAGACATGCAACTTAAAACTATCTTTTTTTTTTTGGTCCATGTTATTGGTTTAACTGTGTGCATGCAGGGAAAATTTAACATATCCAGAAAAAATCTCAACAATCTAAAAGACGAAGTTGAAGTTATCTTTAGTTTCTCCTTTACATTTTTATTTCCCGCATGTTTTGTAATGAACTTTTCCTTCAAAAACATTCTAGTAATTTTAATAACGTTAAGTGTTAGACTCGTCTCTTCTCACCTCCTCAAGGGCCTGGTAGAGTGCACTCTAGACAAGCACCCCTCAAAGGCTCTTCTCCTTACAAGGGGCTCATTCTCTGGGGGAAATTCGCGCAGGTCTGCACCGTGAGATCCCGGCGCCGCCCCCGGACCCGAGTGGACCGCCAGGGACGAGCAGGGGAGGCCCGGGTGGCGCCCTCCGACGCCGCGGGCTGCGGGCGCAGTGCGGCACCGGCGGCTCCCCA
>NW_006286678.1:579347-582781 GCF_000327345.1 Myotis davidii | reverse complement strand
CCCAGAAGCGGTTTGGGGGCGCGCCGGAGCCTCGCCTCCTCCCGCGCCGCGCAGCTCCATGTGACCTGCGAGCTGCGGAGCGAAGGCCACCCCCAAAGCTACCTTGGGCTGAAAAGGACGGCGAAGGGCGCCAACTGATGGGCAGAGCGGAAACGCAGGCTCAGGGCGAAGGAAGTGGAAAGGAGGTAGGAATGGAGTCTCCGGCGCTCGCTGTCCGCAGCCTCAGCTGTTCTCTGCTGGAGGGATTTGTTTTTGCCAGTCATAAACACAAAATAGGCTCAGAGACATGGAAGCATGAACCAGACTGACAGATGTTAGCGCGGAGGGGGAGGCGGAGGGGAAAAGAGATTAACCAAAGAATTTGTGTGCCTGTATGCATAACTCGTGGACATGGAAACTAGTGCGGGGGAAGGTCTGGGTGGAGCTGGAGACAGGTGGAGGGAGGCAAAGGGGAAAATGGGAGACGTCTGTAATACGCTCAACAATAACAATGCATTTTAAATAATAATAACGGACACCACTTCCACCCCCAGTCTCCGCTGTATCCAGCTTTACACCAGGCACCTTATGAACATTCCCCTAGCTGTCACTTCACCCCTGAACCTTAGGGATTGCCATCCCCAATTTGCAAAGGATGAAAGATTTGAGAAGATACTTAGCCAAGTGCAACCCTTATTCCAAAAGCCAAAAATGTAAATATTTATTTAAAAAGCAGAAAGTCTTGGTTTAACGAGATCACCCAGGCAAGCATGGGGTTTAGGTCTGTAGCTCTTTCCACTCACCTGTCAGACTCTCCTAGGAGAGGCCTTGGTGGTTCATTTGAGTTGGAAGCAGTACCATCCCCATCTTTAATTTTGACAGATGGATGATAACATACCCATCTTACAGATGGAAAAATGGGGGTTTGGCCAAATGAATGATCTTGTCCAATTGACAAAGCTGGTCAATCTAATCTACTAGCTAATAATGTAGTAGTTGTTTGCTAGGCACTGTGTAAAACACAATTTACATGATTTTAGTACATACAACAATCTTATAAGGAAACTACTATTACTATTCCAAGTTAAGAAAACTGAGGCTCAGAGGGATTGTGAATTTGCATACCGGGCGGGGAAAAAAAAACAAAAGAGAAAATATTAAAAAAAAACAAAGATAAATTTTTGAAATTAAAAAAGAGATGAACCCGGCTCGTGTGGCTCAGTTGGTTGAGCTTTGTCCCATGCACCAAGAGGTCACCGGTTAGATTCCTGGTCAGGGCACTTGCCTAGGCTGCAGCTCAGTCCCCAGTGGGGGATGTGCAGGAGGTACCTGATCGATGTTTCTCTCCCATGTTTCTATATCTTATCTCCCTCTCCCTTCCTTTCTCTGAAATCAATTAAAAAAAAGATGAAAGGAATGTCAAAGAGGAGAAATTAGTAAAAAACTCACAGTTAAACACATCTTCGTGACATTTAAGAATATAAAGAGCAAAAATTCTAAACGGCTTACAGAGAAGAACATATCAACTACACAGGAACAAATATCAGATTGTCATTAGAGTTCTTCAACAGCAATCATGGTTGCAATAAGACACTTGGAGAAAGGTTTTCAAATTATTAAAGAAAGAAAACTTATTATCCAGAATTTTATATCCAGCAAACTTATGCAGGTATGTAGGCATGACAAAAATGTTCTCAAGCACAGGCAGTCCTCACTTTTGCACAGTAGTGCAGAACTGAAAGATGACTGTGCATGCTGAAACCATACAAAACCATTTAAATAATCAATCGGAAAACAGGATTATTCCATGAACTTAACATTTTTTTTTTTTTTGCCAAAACTTTAAAAACTCTCATACTGTTGGGTATAAAAACATTTTACTGTCTGGGAAAATGAAAAACAAAGTCAGATTAATAATTATTTAGTACATTATAATTTACATTTTAGAAACATTGAGAATTAAAAATTTTTTTTGGTAAAAACATCAAAAGTAATTTAAGTAGTGCTTGCCCTTTTCAATGTATAAACTGCCTCCTAATAAAAAAGTTACTCTATCTTTAACTCTTTATTGACCACTTTGAAATTCTGTCTTCCTTTGCTTAAATTCCTGGTGTTGCCCTTGAAAAAGGCCTGTCTCATCTATCTATCTATCTATCTATCTATCTATCTATCTATCTATCTATCTATACACACACTATTTGGTGATCATTATAACCAGCTGTGTGCCCTTATTTCCCCAAAATGCCGACTCTGAGCTTGAACTAAACTGAAAGCTTTGTTTGTGCTGATTTCAGCCTGTCAATAACCAATGTGTGGCTGGACTGGCCCTGGTGGTCTTATTATGATTACAAGACACCCTTTTCCAGGTTACATCAGGAAACTTAAAAAAAAATAAAGGTTTATTATTTACGGGACCTGGAAGTGCACAGCACACCTGGGGCCGCACAGCAGGCCTCTGGTAGAGAGACAGTGTATGCATGGGACTGAGGTTGTGCTTTTATTCCGCTTGAGGGTGGGGGCCTACAGTTTCAGGCTGATTCTTATTTTGGTGAATTTAAACTGTAAGTGTAAGAATTTAAAGCCCGGGAAGGAAAAACAAAGCACAAATGGTCAGTCACTGAAATTTCAGGCTGATTCTTATTTTGGTGAATTTAAACCATAAATGTAAGAATTTAAAGCCCAGGAAGGAAAAAAAAAGCACAAATGGTCAGTCACTAAAATCTAACAAGATATCTTTTTTTTTTTTTTTAATACACAATCAGGCGCTTGCGTGACAAAAAAGAAAAATAACAACGGTCAGTGCTTACACTACAGGTTTCTTGGTGAACTTACAGGTGACGTCAGGGCTTCCAGGGGTTAACAAAACTCTACCCAGCAGATGTGGAGCTCTAACTGGCGTTAAACACTGGGGCAGCAGCCCATCCAGCGGGCGGAGAGACAGACACTCCAAGGGTTTGCACAAAATGGAAGCCTTCTATAGGTGTGGCAGGGAGATTTTTAGTAAAAGAAAACAAATGGGTTGGATTTAATGGATTATTTTTAGATTATTTTAGGACGTTTTCTTTTGGGTGGAAGGGAACGGCTAGGGCTTTATCTGCAGATCGCCTCTTGTTCCTGTGGGGAGATGGGCGATGTGGAGAGGGCAGGTAACATTACTTTGCTGATGCGTGATGGGCTGATAAAGATTATGTTTCTGGGAGAGGTTGAAACTGCAATTAAATCAGGTATGAAATCTAGGTTTTGGTATCTTGGGCGTTAGCACAAGTAAGGCCTTTGGGGCCCGTGATTCTTCAACACTAGCAAGTCAGCTACAAACAAATAAGTTCATGCAACGAAATGGAATGCAAGTTTCCAGGAACCAGTGACAATGCAAAGCAAGGTACTTGTTCATTCATGTTTTATACACCGACCGCGGGTGAGCTAGCCTTCCACGCCCCGCCCCACGGTGCCTGCGC
>NW_006286678.1:575331-579272 GCF_000327345.1 Myotis davidii | reverse complement strand
GTGTCAGCGGCGTCCTCAGGAGCAGGGATGTTGGACTCTAGGGCCCCGCAAGGCGCGCTGGGCACTGCTAACATTGCAGCAGACGGCACCCCAAGAGGACCCAGAGACCACCAATTCCCAGAAGGCATTGCGTGCCCAGCAGCCCCAGAACCCACTGGCTGGTGGTACTGAGGGCTGGGAACCAGCGGGGTCCAGCTCTGCCGCCAGGGCCCACGATGAGATGGGTTGCCCCTCTTTAGGATCTTCCTATAGATCAGTGGCTCTCAACCTTGGCTGCACATTAGACTCGCCTGGGAATCTTTTTAAAATCCTGATTCCTGGGCCTCATCCTCCGGACATTCTGTTTCTTTGTTACTAAAGTTGTGGCCCCACCCCATAACAAAGGGCTCCTTTCAGCCATGTCTGTGTTGAGAGGAAACTTCTGCTTGTGGGCACTGCGGTTTCGCTGTTGGCCTCAACGTTTAAAGAAATACACTCCCAGAAGTAGCAGAGTTTGTGCACATCACAGATGACACCTGCACCAAGAATCAAGTTCGAAGAATGGAGCTCCTCGTTCTGAAAGCCCTTGCTTTTGACGTGGCTGCACCAGCGGTAAACCCGCCTCTCGCTCAGTACTTTCTGCACTAGCGGTCTTCGGACGGCAAAGCGGAAAGCTTCGCAGTGTCTTTGAGAGCCTTCAGTTTGATAGGTGCTGACTCATGCCTTAAGTGTTTACATCAGTTACTGCCAGAGCGGCCTTTCCTCTAGCACGCCACACAGTCCCAGGGCAAAGCTGGCCTGAATCCTTGGGACAGAAAGATTAGATAGACCCTGGGAAGTCTGCAGCCTTGTCTCCTGGACCTTCTCCAGACCCACCTCGGAGCACCGCGGCCCGAACAACAATCAGGAAAAACTACAAAAATTCCAGGTGTCGTGTTTTTCCTCTCCTCGTCCTACCAGAGACATTGCCTGTGTAACAGAGAAAGACTGCCGTTGTTTTCTAGGATTTAAATCACTCGAAGTATATGGTGTAGGGTTTGTTAATCCTCACCTAAGGGTATTTTTTTCCCCATTTTTAGAGAGAGTGGGAGGAAGGGAAGAGGGAGAGGGAGAGAGAGAGAGAGAGAGAGAAAAAACATTGATGTCAGAGAGACACATTGATTGATTGCTTCCTGCAGGTGCCCTAACCCCATCAGGAATCAAACCTGCAACCCAGGTACGTGCCCTTGACCAAGAAGTGAACCAGCTACCCCTGGGTACTTGGTCCAATGCTCTAACCACTGAACCACACCTCTCAGGCCTGGTGTAGTTTTTATCTATACACATATTCCTCTAACGTGATTACCCTTCAGCAATACCTTGTAAGCTTATTTCATGTTAACAAATACAGCTCTCTGTCAAACTTTAACGGTTAAATGGAATTCTATATTATAGACATATATAGACATCAACCATATTTAGGTTGATTCTAAAATATAAAATTGTAAACAGTGCTATGATAAACATTTTTCTATGTTTATATTTCAACAATTATTTGACTTTATTTTCTTTAGAATTCATAATTAGAGTTATGTTATAGCTGGATCACTGTATGACATTTTAAACGTTTAATACAAATTTACAGATTGATTGGCACTCATTTTAAAAGTAGGACAGCCTTCATAGGAATAAAAAAAATACAAAACAAGATGTTCAGTACTTCAGATATTTTAGCATTTAGCAGCTTGATAACACATATCTCTTTCCTGTTATTTTAAATGTTAAGGTCACATTTCAACAAGCTGATTTAATTAGGTTTGGCCATCAGTCAGTTGTAAGTGTCCACACACATAATTATTAATAAAAATGAGCACAAGTGGAAAAAAAGGGGAACCATATGGTCTTAGAGGGAAGTAGTCTTCAAGGTTAACTGAACATTTGAATGCCAATGCAGTGTCAAAATGTGCTCCATGGCCCCGACATGTTCCACTGATAGTATCTTTATCCTTCTACTTTTGAAATGGCTGTTACCCTGGCATCCAATTACTTGTAAAGCCTTATTCAATTACGAGCTACAAATGAATCCAGCTTCTAGGCTGGTGCGTAAATTATAACTGGAGGTTTTAGCTCAATAAATAAGGCATAACGACGTGATCTATTATAAAGGGTGAAAGTTACCAGTCAGAACTAAGAATAGGGAAGGGAGGCCACCTGAACTGCCTTCCACCTGATCGAAGTAAGATCTACGTGTCTCCTGCTGTATAAATGTCTTCAGCAGTAAATAATATCGACGTCCTGCAGATAAAGATCAAGCAAAGCAAGCTTCAAATGAGAGAGAGCTGCTTGGGAGAGGTAACACATCAACTTACGTTCACAATAGTTAGTATGTGTGTGTATGAGGTCAGTGTTTCCAAAGGTTCTGAGTGAGAGGAGAGGGAGAAGAGTTGGCTCAGTGCCAGAAGGATCATGGAGGAACTCCCTCCCCGCCCCCAAACCCTCCGCCTACCCACCCAGGACTTCACAAGAGCTGGGATGCTGGAGGCAATGCAGATTTCACAACTCTAGTGACTTCACTAACTGTAATTGTGTTAGTCTTTAGTGGAGTCAGCCTTATTCTTCTCCTGAGGTATGGAAAAGATGCTGATAAGACAAGATTCTAAACATATACCACTGGTCCTGGTCATAGGCTAGTACCTCTGCTCACAACCTCCTTTTAACTGAATTTGGCCACATGCCTCAGGCACCAGAAATTCATATCTTTGTGTAGCAGAATGAATACAAATGACATCTTAATACATGCAGTTTGTTAGAGTCAATAAATGTTTAAATTGATATACTATGTCAGCTATGTTGATATCAATTTTCCTTTATTGATCTCAGAGTAATTTAAAAGCTAAGGAATGAAAAAGACTAGATGTAAGTAACAATCATGAACCACACAAGACAGTATATATACAATTAAGTAATACGTAGTATTTTTCAAACTTAAGTAATGTACAGACCCCTCTCTAAAGGCAAACAAATTTCTCATGGACCACTTAGTATTTACTTTAATTATTTTTGTTATAATGTTATGTAAAAAAGTATAAATGTAATCTTGGTTTAACTGCCTAATGTTTATATAGCTATATACATCAAAACATATTTACAAATTGAATATAAATAAAGCCAAATAGCTTTACATGAACATTTTTTTTTAAATATATTTTATTGAGTTTTTACAGAGAGGAAGGGAGAGAGATAGAGAGTTAGAAACATCGATGGGAGAGAAACATCGATCAGCTGCCTCCTGCACATCTCCCACTGGGGATGTGCCCGCAACCCAGGTACATGCCCTTGACCGGAATCGAACCTGGGACCTTACAGTCCGCAGGCCGATGCTCTATCCAGTGAGCCAAACCGGTTTCGGCAACATGAACATTTTTTTTAATCTGACACTTACTTTGCTGAAATTCAGACCCTTCTTGCAATGTGAAAACAGCATGATATAGATTCTTTGGTGCTCAGTGATCCATCTCACCACTCTTGACTAGTCATCAGGGGGTGCCTGATCTCTAGCCATGTGGATTCTCTTAGGACTCCTATAAACTCCAAGGGTGAGGGAGGGTCTGCCTGGAAATCTAATTGCCCCAAATTTTTGTTCCGAGGGATTGAACTGAACAAGCGCAATTACCCTGGGCTGGGATAATGTTTTTAAAAGTTCTGTGGGTTTTATTTGTGTGTGAGAGAACATTTAAGTTATAGTCTCTTAGCATTTTTAAATTATACAGTACAGTTAATTTTTAAAAATGAAAAAGAGATCATATTAATCACAGTGAAATGTTGGTTCATTTTATCACCATAAGTTTAGATACATTTTTCATTGTGAAGCTGTAGCATTATTTAGCCAGCACTTCGTGATAGGTACCATTAATATCAAAATAGTGTCTCTAATTTTGCTTGATTCAATTCCAGGTTCACCAAGCAGCCTCCTGATTATCTAT
>NW_006286678.1:566610-575049 GCF_000327345.1 Myotis davidii | reverse complement strand
CTTTGAATTGGATCTTAAAAGACAGATATGATTTAGAAGGATGACTCAGATGGGGCGTGGTGATTAATAAACAAAGGTGATAATATACAAGCTAATTGAGCTGCTAACCTCTGAGAGACAAAATTTAAGGTGGCTGGCATGGACTGAAAATCTATACTGTGGGAAAATAGCTGTGGTGGGAAAAGAATACATGAGGTAGGGAGTGTTCAGTGTCACCATTCTCTTCATGACAAATGAGATAAGAAAAGGGATAAAAGTGGCATACATATTGGAAAGGAAGCAAGAAAACTATCATTATTTGCAGAAGATGTGATTGTTTTCCACCCCTCCAAAAGAATCCAAGAGAATCTTCAAGAGAGCTTTGTAAAATAATCAGTCAAATGCAAAAATATAGAGAGCTGTCCTGTATAGCACTTATAACCAATTGGGAAAAAAAACTTAAAAAGTCTTATTCTCAATAGAAACAAAACTTATGGACTATCTAGATATAAACTTGATAAGTAATATGAAAGACTTGTAGCAAGAAACCATGAAACTTCATGGAAGCATAAAGGAAGACTTGAGAAAATGGAGGCCTATGATGTGTTTCTGGTTGGAAAAACTACATATTAGACATTTTCATTCCTCTCTAAATTATTTCATAAATGTAATGGACTACATAAAAATTTTAATGGAATTTTGCTCATGAAGTTTACATAGTGTTTTGCTTTCCTGCCCTTTCCATAGGCTTCATCCCTAAATACCATCACATTGGGAATCACATATTGCCAGGACTGACCAGCAGACCCCGAGCGATGGATGAATGGATGGCTCTGACACACATTTCTATGAAAGAGAAGGCTAAGGGGCTGGTTGGCATAAGGAGCCAAAACAGCTCCGATTGCCTGCCTCCTTAGGCTTTTACTGTAACAACAGCTTGAACTAGATACAATCAGCAGGGTAAGTATTCTTGAGAAAGCACATGCTTCTACAAGACTAAAGACTAAACATAGAGATTCCAGCAAAACACTGGGGGCTCGGACTTGTTTGGAAAAGTCAAAGCAGGGGCTGCTGCCTTTGGTAGGGTCTCCCCAGAGGCCCCTGACCTTTCGTAGAATCCTCCTTACAGACTTTCCAACCAAGTCCCGTGCTTCCCCCACAACATATGAGTCTGAAGGGGACACAATTCGGTCCACAGTACTGTGTTATTTAAAGTGTTGGAAAATGGGCTCTTCTTCCATCTTCCTCTCTTTAGGAATAAAAACAGAGTCTATAACTTCAGAGTAAAATGCAATAGTCTTTTTACAAACCAGCATCTGAAGGCATCAAAGGAGTGCCTGTGTGCTAGGACAAGGACCACCTTTCAGCAAGCCTCCACACCTTCATTTGCAGGAGTCAAGTGGGAATCCCAGACCTCTGTGCCTCTTCACAAGACTCCAAAGTGACATTCTTCCAACTCTAGCTTCCAGCACAGGTTATTTCTATCCTTTGGTTCGTCCAGTGGATGCTGTGGTGTGCTATCAACGTCTTCCCAACCTCCCTTGAAAACGGAGGAACTCATTTTTCCCGGGTGCTGGGAATGTTGGATGTTGACAGCTCTCAGTTGAGTTTCCCTCCAAGTTTGCCCTTGGCTGGAGAACGCCAGCTGGATCAAGGTTCTGCCCCCTTCCCTATGCCACCCAGTCTCCACATCCAATCACTGATTGGTGGAGGGGGATAAAAGCCTGGCCTCCTTGCTTCAATTCGGGGCAACTCTGAAAGGCATTCCCAGTTCTAGAGCTGCTCATGGCATCCAGGGGGACTTTGCTGTGCAGTCCAACGCTCCTTCTGTCCAATCCTGCTTCCTTCACCCCCGAACAGATGTTAAACCTTTAGCACACAAATCTCCAGCTCAGAGTCTATTTTCTGCACATTCCAAGAAGGAACAATCTCTTATTTGTATTTGTCTCTGCCCGGGGCCTTTGTGGACCCTTCTCCCACCTCTCTGCATTCTTTGAAATTCTTTCTAAGTGACCTTTGTAATTTGAGATCAGTCAGTAAAAATCTTTTCATGAAGCTTTGAAACAGACAATCTTATTTCACTCCCTTGGATGTTAAAATGGTTATTCCCAGTTTACTTTTATGGGAAGGAGTCTCTAACAGGTGCTGCAAATGTTTCCCTCCACGTCCCGCGTGGTTCAGGGTTCAGGATCTGGAAAAGGAGCCGCACACAAATGAAAGAGAAGAAGCAAGAGATAATTTGGAAATAATGGGGGGCCAGGTGGGTAAGTCCAAATCAAGAGAAAAGACTTCCACTGGTGCTCAGGCCTCCCCAAGCTTTTATTGGTATGAGATACACCCATAGCCCTTAGGCAGGGAGGTTCCAGTGACACACAGACTATTTTATTAATAAGGATTTACATGACTATCTTATCAATAAGGATTTACATAAGTAAAGGTGGGGAGGTTGCTTCATCTACCATTACCTGGATTAACAGAGGTGGTGCACAGCTCTCACCTTTGCTAGGGCTTCAGAGGTCACCAGCCTTCCGGGTTCTCTGTCTACACCTCTCCGCTAGTGAACACAATAGGTGGTTTCTCACAAACTGGCACCCAACATTACCAGTCCCTGGGCTTTGTCTTCGGTCCCCTTTGCCCTTTAAGACCATGAAAACCTAAGTTCACATTTACTCATTCTGAAAAATGCCCTTAAACTGAGATCCAATTTTAGTCCTCAGTTTGTTTTCCAAAGGATGGTCATGCTACTGGGCTGGTAATGAAAATTCCAAATGTTATCTTCGTAATTATGCTTCACATCTCCATTTCAATGCCTACTGCAAGCATTTCAGTAACGCTGTTCTTTCTCCTCCAAGGCCAGGCGGACTGCCAGTTACCCAGTAAGAGCAATATGAAATAGTGGATCTACCTGGTGAGAATTCACAAAGACACTGTGGCTTCTCATCCAAAATGTCATGCTCTAATGAGGGAGTCACAGCCAGCACATGGATAATGAACATCAAAATTATAAAAATATTAGGAACCTAACATTTTTATGGTAGCTGGAGAGTAGTATAGTTTTCTACACGGTTACATGGTATAAATCATAAAAGACCAATTCTGTGACTAACAGATACACCACAGCTTTCTAGGAGAGCACTAACTAAAGGTGGGTTTCTCTGACAATTTGTGAGTCTCATCCTTCAATGAATCTATCAGCACTCACCCTTCCATAGACCCTGCTGGGACTCACTCTCTGGGTATGAGAGGCCTGAATTTGGCTCCCTGAACTAAGCCACCACCATGGTCCCCAGAAACCACAAAGTAAGAGGCCTGGACATGGCAGAGCATAGCAGACCAGGTGATCTGGGGAGGAGGAGGCAGGGACGTATAGAAGAAAGAGAAAGATTCGGCGATGGTGAGTTGCTATAAGGTCAGAGGTGAGGACAAGAGAGAAAGGCTGGTTTCTGTAAACTCTTTTGGGCAGAGCTGGATAGCATCGCTTAGAGCAGTGTTCCTCAAATATGCTCAGATGGGGCAGACTTACAAAAGTAAGAACTTAACATTTCCAGAGAGCTTGTCCCTGGAGATTCTGACTCAGTAAGCCTAGAGCAGGCGCCATGGGCTCTGCATGTTTCTGTTTAACAAGTGATGTCATGGTACATAAAATGCAGCCTGACTAAAAGTAAGGATAAATAAAGGTCTTTTAGAATCATGTTTTGTATACAAATAACCCAGTCATTCACGGAGATAGAACAATCACACAGAACATTGGCAGGGAGCATAGACAAAATAGTGAACAAAAATCCAAACTATCTCAATGTTGTCCTTTATGAGAGCATTAAGCCCACCCTAACTAGTTGACCAGGTTTCTAAGAATTAAGTTAAAAACATGACTGAAGTCTTCGGTAGCTCGACCCAAAGCTTTAGAAAAGGAACGGGGAGGAATGCATATTGTCTGCTGCCACCTTGTGGCACAACGGTGTAGTTAATGAAGACGGGCTGCAAGCCTAAAGATGGATCCCTTGACAAATATTAATTTGGGAAAAAAATCACTTGAATTATGAATGCCTTTTCCTTTAAAAATATTATTACTTAAAATTTACAATGCTGTTGATACAAGCAATGAGAACTGTCAAAGACAAGTGATATAAAATATTAAGTATTCTTTTAGCATAGCAAACGCTATTCTGCCATGTATGTGTGAGAGACGAACTTGTTTTTCCAGGGCTACTCTTTTTTTTCTCTCTCGAATAAGATGGTGAACAGGTGGTGACAGGTAGGAAACGGGGAGTGTGTCAATGAGAGAATTCTCTGCCATCCTACCCTTCATCTCGCCCATTTTCCCAATTCTCTGGGTGAGGCCATCTCTCTGGATCAGGATGGGCTATTGAGAAAGGCGTCAGATGGCTGGCTGGGGCTTTTGGAAAATACAGGCCTCACCAGTAGCTGGAGAATATGGTTATCTACATGGTGAGAAATGAAAGGTTCTACAAAGATCTGCTCTCTTCTCAACATCTTCTCTAGCACTCTGAAGTGTGGGGTGAAGTTTAGGGGTATCCTAAGTTGATCTGGCTCCATTTCCCTGAGCTTCTCCTTAGTTCTGTCCACCTCTGTGTTGGTTTCATTAGGCTCCAACAGTTTGGGGCTTCACATAAAATATAAGTAAACTGCTTTAGTTCTACTACACCAAGCAATTCACTCTGATTAAACTGTGCATTTTTACTGCTAGGACTTTGGCTTGGGGAATGGGGCTGACTATTTGTATGAACACATTCCTTGGGGATGTAAGTGAAGTCAGCTTCCCCAAACATACAGAATGAAGGGAGCTGAATGGATACATGAATAAAACGTATCACTGGTTGTGCTCTGTTAAGAGGTGAGGGGGGTGGGGGAATGGATACCAGGTTGGCAACCAGCCCTATTCACTTTAGTATCAACGACTGATTTATCACAATACAACACAATTTCATTTGAGGTGATGATACTCAAATGAAACTCAACTAGTTTGAGGAAAATGATTAATAGTGGGGATTTTAGCAAACAGGAATAAAAGTGGCAGCACTATTCAGCTCCAGGCAAGGTAGCCATGCAAGAATATAACCCCAGTGTTACTAGATCTTCCATATTTTCAAGAGAATTTGATAATGTGGACTTTTATGTAAAATGTCTGATTTTAAATGTTGACAAAGTCAGTTTTTGTTTTTACCACAAAAGGCAGCTAAAACTGTTTAAAATAAACAAAGCATATCTGTTGACCAAAGACAGCCTGTGAAATTCTTGTTTACAACTTTGGGCTAGAAGCCATTCAGTGTTCTGTGGATGCAAGGTTTGCCAAGAGTCTAGCAGCTAAAGAGGGGAGATCAGATAATTAGTGCGGTGTCTCATGCAATGCAGTCCAGGAGGTGGGTCCTCCAACACAGTTCAGGCTTCTGCTTTATCTAACGAAATGTGAAGTCCAGTCGGAGCCACGTCTTCCCAGGCTCCTACCTGAAACCATGAACACGTGTTTCCTATTGTTTACCTTCTTACTTACCCACAGGGAAGACCCAGCAGGCTCGGGGACCAAAGTCTTCCCACTGTTAGAAATCCAGCATGGATTAGATTTTTTTTTCAAAGATGCCTCAATTCCACTGTTGGTGTTTTTGTTTTTTTGTTGTTGTTTGTTTGTTTTGAAATATAGCCATTTCTCTTATATTTCTGGACCTCTATCTGATGTCACTGGGTAGTTTTACATAGTTCTGCCAGGCATACAGCTTTTTATTGATAACTTAGATTGATTAGATCCCTATCATTAAAACATTTAGTTTAACTGAATAGGAAATAGCACTTTATCCACCAAAAAAAAAAAAAGCAATGCGTAATTAGCTTAAAATAGACTAATGTTGCAATCAGAGATCAGAAACTATTGTTTCTTATCGTTTCCCTGATTATTTTCTTGTCCCAAAGAAGCACAAAAACAGTAATTGTCAATACGGTTCGCACCTTATAATCTTGGGGGGAGGATGGGAGCGTGGGGTTGGGGGGTGCTTTTGAGGGAGTGTCAGCGTTCAGGACCACCCTGGACACCCACACTCCCCGAGTGTTTCCAATGTGCAGGCAGCGTGTATGTACAGTTCCCTGTAAGAACAATCGACAAGCCTAGACACCCACAAAAATCGCCGAACCCTTCAACCCGAGGGCTCCCCGTTAACATTTTCCCCGTGTCTGAGGCTATTTTTTTCCAGCTCGGAGATTGACAGGGCCCTCAGCCAGTCGGCAATTTGAACGAGTCTCGGTGGGGGCAGTAACAGGTAACAGAACAAGGCACTTTATCTAAGTAGAAAAGCCAGGTTGCCATAAGAGATCAACGAGCCAAAAAAGTCAGGGGCATAGCTCCACCATCAGAGAGGCCGGGGTACACCTGGGGCTCTCAGCGGACCGCCCAATCCCCTGCGTTGCTAGAGAGACGGCGCCTACTTCCGGGCGCTCGGCTCCCGCCCCCGCGGAGCGTACGTCACTTCCGCCCGCTGGTTAAAGCGACACCGTCTTTTTTTTCCCCCTTCCTTCTCCCTGGCCCCGCCTCCCGGAAGTTCCGCTGGGTCTGCGCCTGCGGGTCCGGGGTGAGCGGTGGGAGGGCTCCGTGGACGTTGGAGGGTAGGTACCCGGAGTTCTGCTCTCGGGCATCGCGATCTGGAAGAAGCGAGGTTAGATATCGGCCGAGGGTGCGATGGGTGATGCGGGCCGTCGGGAACCTCCACCCTCCCCGGCTCGGGGCCTCCTCCTCCCGGGCCCGCACTTGCCCGTGCCGGAGCCTGGGTCCTTGGCCACTCGCGAGTGAGATCGAGGCCCTGGTCCTGCCCCAACAGCTCCGTTCTCTTCACGCGAGGGCCGACTCAGGTTGCTGCACCGATGCCCTCCCCCTGGAGCTTGCATCGGAGGCAGTGTGAGGTCTCGGTGATGGCGGGGCCGCTTTCTCAAGTAGCAAAGCGCTTTGGCATCCGTTCTGCTTCCTTTGAGCTCGGGGACCCTGGGAGACAGCTGGGACAGACAAAATGCTTGTTCGCTCCTCTTGTGCATAGGAGGAAAGCGAAGCTCAGGAACTTCCTCTTTCAAGGCAGCACGGCTCCCTAAAAGGTAGAGCTGGGATTCGCACCGAGGTCTAGCTTCTCTGGGCTGCAGAAAACCATGGGGGGAACATTTGGGAATAGGTAAGAAACTGCAGATGTAGAAAGGAGAGGTGGCATCTCTGAGAGCATGCTTCATGTCAGGCTCTATGCTAAGCTTTTTTCTCTACTTATTCATTCCTTATAAGGGGATTAGGACGATTAGACTACCCCTGTTATTCCTGGTTTAGGAAATACAGGCTCAGGGATAAATGACTTGTCCAATATTAATGAGTTAGTAGACATCTCCGGCTCTCTTTTCAGCTCTGATTCTCCCAATGCAGTAGAATTAGCTTTTGTCTCAAACTGTATTTTTCTGATTTCGGCATGTCAGGAAGTGAGATTTCTTTTTCTCTTTATCCTTCACCCATTACCTTTTTTTCTTACCAGCATCCTCTTTAGATATGTGTAGTCGTGTAAATTCAACCCTCGGTTGTCCTCCACAATTTGCGTCTTTCCTTCCAAGAGGAACTTGGGGAACATGATGGTGTGGAGTTAAGGGGCCCAGGTTGAAAGGTTGGCCAGGAGAACGGTTAGTTTTCACATCACAGGCGGTCTCTTTTTATGGTTGCTTTCCTAGAATATCTTACCTACGTTTCTGTCTTTCTTTTCCCTCCAGGAAAACAGCTGTCATCTTGTGCCAAGATGTCAGGAATTGGAAATAAAAGAATGGCTGGAGAGCCTGGCACGTCCATACCTCCGGAGAAGAAGACAGCTGTGGAAGATTCGGGGACCACAGTGGAGACAATTAAGCTCGGGGGTGTCTCTTCAACGGTATGTGGAAACAGTGCCCTGGGAGTGTGCTTTTCTTCTGTCAGTTACAACCTGAAAGTAAAAAATGTTGGAGGCGCCAAAACCGGTTTGGCTCAGTGGATAGAGCGTCGGCCTGCGGACTGAAAGGTCCCAGGTTCGATTCCGGTCAAGGGCATGTACCTGGGTTGTGGGCACATCCCCAGTAGGAGATGTGCAGGAGGCAACTGATTGATGTCTCTCTCTCATCGATATTTCTAACTCTCTATCTCTCTCCCTTCCTCTCTGTAAACAATCAATAAAATATATTTTTAAAAAAAATGTTGGAGGCCTCCTGGAGTAAGAGGAACTGATTTGAAAAAAAGAGGGAAATATAACAGCCAAAAGTAGGTCTGTTCAGTTCTGAAGAAGAGATACTGACATTTGATCTTTATTTTCAAAGGTGTGCTTATATTCTTTGGAGAACCTGGTGCCCGATACATACTAATGATAGGTATTTAGCAGAGGGCAACTGTATTCATTTTTTCATTCAACAAAAAATTAGGTGCCAGGTACTAAGAGGTAATGTAGCAAAATCATGGAGAGAAGA
>NW_006286678.1:560248-566590 GCF_000327345.1 Myotis davidii | reverse complement strand
GAAAGAGTGAAGACTTAGAGTTGAAAGCCGGACTGCCTGGAATTGACTCTCAGTTCCCTCACTTCTGGCTACATGGCTTTGTGTTGGCCTCTCTGTGCCTCTTGTTTCCTTGTCTGCAGAATGTACTTATAAATACCTATCCCACTGGGTTATTGAAAGGATAAAATGAAAGTCCTTGTTAAGGATTAAAATACTACCTTTAACATGGTAAGTACTCAGTACATTTGAGCTATTAATGGTTATTATTGGGCCAGATATTCTGAAAATAATGGTGAATAAAACTGCCCTTGCTCTTATGACGTTGACATTTTCATTTGACTATTGTACTCCAAAAGTTAATAGTAATGTTATGTGTCTATTGGACATTAGAAGCTCACTATAATAAGTTTTGGTTTAGATCAGGAGTCGAGTGTGTATTTTGGAACTCAGCCATGGGGATATGATATTAGAATGCTTTACACTTGATAGCTTATGAAACCACACCTGTTATTTATTTGAATGGAGGCTGAGGATCAGAGAGAATATTAGGAGCATTCAGAGTAAATTGATCAAGTGTCATTTCCGAGTCTGTCTGGGGTTCAAGTACTGCTGCCAGAAGATGATTTTGTCCTAACGCTGCCTCACATCCTGTATCCCAAAGACGTTTATTCACTCAATAAATGTGAATATTTGTTAAGCATCTGTTATTTGCCAGACACGGTGCTTAACACTGAGCATAGCTCCTGGATGCAGTTTGTAGGGTGGCGCTGACAAGGGAACAGGCTGTTAGAATAGAGTGGGATGTGTGCTGTTCTTAGGGATAACCGCATGTTCTAAGTGCAGCAAGAGCACACATACCAGTTTGGACTTGACCCAGAAGACTGTGAGGAGCCATTGGAAAGTCTTAAGCAAAGAAGTAACTAAGACTCCAAAGCGTGCTTGGAATGGCAACACTAGCGATGTGAATGGAGCTGTCCGCCACAGGTGTGCTGAAACCGGCAGGCTGACAGGAGATGGCATGGCACTAAAGCGCCTGCTACAGGAAGCTATTGCAGTAATCTTGATGAGGGATCGTGGTGGTTAGACTACTGTGGAGGTAGCCTCGACAAGATATGCTGATGGATCAGATGAAGCAATGACAGAAGGGCAGCAAGATGACCGCAGGATTTTGGAAGCATAAGCGTGGTGTTTGCACTTACTGAGCTAGGGAAGAGTGTGAGAGGAGCAGATTTTGGGAGCTGTGGAGGATGAATCATAATTTTAATTTTGGATATGTAAGTTTGATTTATCTGTTAGACCTCTGAGTGAATAGGTAGTTGGACATGTAATATGCAGCCTGGGGAGAGGTAGATATTTAAGCCTGTCCTCTAAGGACTGAGCATAGATGAAGAGATCTGAGACAGAGCCCTGGAGCACTGCAGCATGTTGATGTCAAGGAGATGAGAAAAGACTAATCAAGAGACAGAAAAAGAGGGGCCAGTGAAGTAGGAGGGGAACCAGAGAGTGGGGTCCCAGACGCCAAGGGAAGACAGTGTGTTTCTAGAAGGACTTGATCAGGTGCTGCTGATGGGTTGGGTAAGGGGAGGATTGAGCGGTAAATTAGCCTTAAGCTCACTGGAGACTTGACAGGAACTGTGTTCATGGAGTGGTGATGATAGAAGCCTGGTTGCACTGAACTTCAGAGAACATAAGAGGAGAGGAATTAAGGAAAAGAGGATAAAGACAATATTTTTGGAGGAGTATTGATGTAAAACAAAAAATGCGGTGGCAGCCAGAGGGAAATGTAAGATTGAGGGAAGGGCTTTTTTTCTTTTTTTTTTCTTTTGTGGAAGATACAGCATGTTTGTTGATGAAAATGACTGTGTAAAGAAAGAAAATAAAATTGATGATGTAGCAGAAAGAGGAGACAGTAACTGGTGTGATTTCCTTGAATAGAAGGATGGGGGAATTGACCTTAACTGAGCAGTTACCAACAAAGAGGAGGAAAGGGATAGATATACTAGTAGAGAGGTCAGTAGTTGTTGCTCTGGGAGATAGATGTGAATGTTTTCTTCTGATTGCTTCTATTTTTTTTCCAGTGATATCAAAAGCAAGACTCATCTGAGAGTGAGGATGGGGGAGGAAGTTTGGAGGTTTGAAGAGACAGGAGAAGGTATGAAGTAGTTGTCTTGAAGAGAATGAACTAGAGAGGTGGAGTAGGGTTGCTGTGCAGCATTGAGGATCTTCTTGAATTTGTAATCATGAGTTTAAAGTGAGAGCAATCAGCATGGTGCGTTCTTTCCTCTAGTCACATTCAGCTGCGTGGAGGTAGGCCTGTGTGGAGTAGGTGCAGAGTTGGATGTTACCAAGATTGGGGTTTTTAACCAGGCAAGTATGATGAAGGAGAAGGTTATAAAAGGGCGAGATTATAATGACTAATGACAGAATTCAGTGTGATAAAGGAGGAATTGAGGAAGTGGGAGGAATGAGGGACATCAAAAAATATAGGACCAATAGATTGTAGATTTTTGGAGTCAGGAAACTAGAGAGAGTAAGCTGGAATATGGGTGGTGACTGTGGAGAATGGGGTGTTTGCATTGATCTTATAGAGAACATGCAGGTAGAGCTAGGACTAACTGAGAGTTTGGTGAGTGAGGGAAGTAGAGGACAAGATCACTGGAAGAAAGGAGGTCGATGACTTGGTCCAGTATTCATAGGAAAGACCATCACTGTGGGAATTGAAATGAGTAAGAACTTGGACAGGAGTTAGTATTGCAGAGAGATGACAATCTAGTGCTAAGTCTTCAGGAAATGTAGGGAAGTGACCTGGGCATTTATAGGCGAGTGCAGCAAGGCAGGGTGGCAGGTGGTACAGACCAATGGCATGAGCTCTGCAGAGCTGGGAGGTTTTGGGGAAGAAGGTGGGATAATGTCCTGGGTGTTGCCGTGGGGAACAAGGAGGACGCCTCCCCGTCTTCAGATCCAGGGCTCTCAGGGGGGTGGGAGGGAAACAATCACTACTGGAGAAGCCTATGGGGAAATGGTATTTTCATTCAGGTTTCAGTTACACAAGAAGGGGAAGAGGTGCTCAGGAAAGAGGTTGAAGATACAGTTTATTAACAGTATTAATAAACTGGTACATTGGGAAGCTATTGACTCTTTTGGTATATCAAGAATGTTTTAACCAATATGGAAGAGAAAAGAAAAACAAGAAGTTGGTGCTCTAATAAATAGTTCTTACCTTAAAATATTCATTAATTCCTAGATAAAGTAAAAATCCCCTTTCCAATCCTGTTTCTTGACCTGGAATACTGCCTCCCCCTCCCCACCCCAACCTACGGAAGGAGCTAGAGAGAGACAAGTTAGAGATGTTGACAGGCTGTGGAATTACGGATGGGGTGATGTCATTGCAGAAATGGTTCCGAGCCCAAGTTGAGGTTTAAGAATATGTGCACAGGTTGGTTAGTGATGTAAAGGAGTCAAGGAGATGGGGAATTGAGGAGCTTCCCATCTGACGCCTTTTGTTTTCTCTTTAAAGTGGGAAGCAGAGTTGTCTGCTCAGTGTGACATGAGAGGAGGCAGGGCTTGGTAGTTTGATATTGTTTTGATGGAGAACAGGAACACGCTCCCTTGTTAAAGAAAGAAACGCTTCCAGAGAAATTTCAACTATCTTTTTAGGTTAGGAATTTATTTTATAAAGGCAGCAATCTTCCTGATTTAATGACCTTATTTAGAAATCTCAGCATACTGGGTACAGGAATGGAATAGTCAGACATGTGGATTAGTTCTGAGTGGGGCTTGTTTGAAGAGGTGAATTAAAAGGATTAGGGCAGAGAATTCAGGAGCCTGATAGGCAGGAGTTTGAATGACTATACTGTAGGGCAAGCATGTCAAACTCAAAGGCTAACACAGGCCAAATACCAAGGTTTAAGTTTATGTGTGCCACAAAAAACCAAAAGCTTAAATTTTCATAGAACCGTAGGTTTATTTCGGTAGAGACATGCTGAATACAAAGGGCTGAAATAAATGAGTAATTGTTAACATTAAAATAATAGAACATCTAATCAGACTTAATATTTTTTCTTGAACATTAATTTACCAGACACTGAGTAACTGCACAAATTAATAAGCATAATGCAAATAAACCTATTTTTCTTATTCTCCGAAAGCGAAATGTTTCCTGCTGTGCACACCAAACGAGCCAGTCCAAGACTAAGGATGTGGCAATCGGCTACTAAGATATTCGTTGCTAGTAGTAGTGGAGAGAAATGGTGCACCTGCGTGTAAGGCCATAAGGGAAATGAATGCAACACGATTATAGTAATCAGTCATTATCGAGCATTGTAGTTCGTTATTAATAATTATGTATAACAGGGTATTGTAAAAATTAAGTTAAGAAATTTTTACTAAAATGTTTCTTACGTGCTGTTATATTGGTTGGGCCACAAAAATATTCATTGTGGACCGTGAGTTTGACATGCTTGCTGTAGGGTATAGTCAAGGTATGGAAGATATAGAGGGGACTGACAGGGAGAAAGGCGAGATTTCAAAATGTTGGAGATCTAGTTGAAGGCTGGTGTATTTGAATAGGGCGTGAGATACCTGGGCAGATACGGTTTTATTCAGGGAATGAGACGTTGAAATTTAAGTTTTCAGATGTGGCATGGTTACAGACAAAAATCCAAGATGTGGCTTTTGAAGTGCATGACTGAAGAACAGTAGAGGAAAGAATCATTGGAGTTAAGGAGTCCAAAATACAGCCTAGATCAGCGGTTCTCAACCTGTGGGTTGCGACCCCTTTGGCGGTTGAACTACCCTTTCACAGAGGTCGCCTAAGACCATCTTGTATATCAGGTATTTACATTACGATTCATAACAGTAGCAACATTACAGTTATGAAGTAGCTACGAAAATAATTTTATGGTTGGGTCGCAACATGAGGAACTGTATTTAAAGGGCCAGAAAGTTGAGAACCACTGGCCCAGATGCTAGAGCAGGGGTCCTCAAAATTTTTAAACAGGGGGCCAGTTCACTGTCCCTCAGACCGTTGGAGGGCCAGACTATAGTTAAAAAAAAAACTATGAACAAATTCCTATGCACACTGCACATACCTTATTTTGAAGTAAAAAAACAAAATGGGAACAAATACAATATTTGTATTTACATGTGGCCCATGGGCCGTAGTTTGAGGACCCCTGTGCTAGAGGATGTGGCTTGTTCACATGTGGACATGTCCACACGTATATTGAGGGGCTGGTGTAGAGAAGGTTCCAAAGTCTTGAATGAATGAAGGGCAGTGCTTAAGGTGATAGATGACTGGATCCAGGTAGAGGTGATCTAGCAGGATGGTGGAGCATCACAGTAGTAATACTTTGTGGACTTGAATAGAATAGTGAGATGAGTGAGGTTGAGATTCTAATATATTTCTGTGTATCATTTTCTCCCATTATCATAGACCCTTTATTTCTTCTGCTCCTACTACTTATCTAATTATTTATTGTAAACCTTTAAAAAATAAATAGCTTTATCCGTAGGAAATAACGAATTAACTAATAAGACCTTGTTGAATTCAACAGCTGATTGTCTGATTTCATTGAGACTAATAAGATTGGTTTCCTGGGGCAGGAGGATTCAGACATTCGAACACTGCAAGCCAAAAATCGCAAGTTGGCAGAAATGCTGGATCAGCGGCAGACCATTGAAGATGAACTCCGGGAGCACATTGAAAAACTTGAACGAAGACAGGCTACTGACGATGCCTCCCTGTTGATTGTCAACCGGTACTGGAGTCAGGTAGCTAACTGTTTGCTCAGATTTTTATTTGAGCATTTTTGTTCTCCGGAGCAGCATTCTCTTCATTTCCAAAGTGTGTCTTTATCCTATCTAATAAAAGACAAAAAGGGTAGTTAACCGTACCTCCACTACGCTTCCCATTGGCTAATCAGCGAGATATGCAAATTAACTGCCAACAAAGATGGCGGCCAGCAGCCACGCAGCTGAAGCGAGCAGGAGGCTTGCTTGCTCCAGTGATGGAGGAAGCCAAGGTTCCCCACCTGCCGCGGCCTGCTCTAAGCTCTGAAAGCAACAGCTCAAAATGCAACAGAGTTTCAATTATAGAAGCTAAACAAACACAGATACCTGCTTTCAGCGAGCTGCAGCCTCAGAGCTGGAGTGAACAGGACGGCAACAAAGTTTCAATTATAGAGGCCAAACAAACCCCAGATACCTGCTTTGAGCCAGCCGCGGCCTCAGATCTGGGAGCGCCAGATATGCCAACAAAGTTTTGATTATAGAAGGGAAATAAATCCCAGAATTAAAAAAAAAAAGAAAAAAAGGAGAGGCTGGGAGCTTCAGTCGCCGGTCAACCTGAAAATGGCCCTCCGC
>NW_006286678.1:558271-559979 GCF_000327345.1 Myotis davidii | reverse complement strand
CCCCAGGCTGCCAGAGGAATGTCTGATTGCCATCTTAGGCCCAATCCCCCGGGGAGCAGGCCTAAGCCAGCAGGTGGTCATCCCCCGAGGGGTCCCAGACTCGAGAAGGCACAGGCCAGGCTGAGGGGACCCCCTCCCCCCCGAGTGCACAAATCATTGTGCACCGGGCCTCTAGTTTTATTATAACTGCCAAATTTATGTCATTTTGTATTTTTATAACTGTACCTATTCTTCTCCAGTTTGATGAAAACATCCGTATCATCCTTAAACGCTACGATCTACAGCAGGGTTTGGGGGACCTCCTCACAGAGAGAAAAGCCCTCGTTGTGCCCGAACCAGAGCCAGACTCTGACAGCAATCAGGAACGGAAAGATGACCGGGACAGAGGTGAGTACTGTCAGGGACTTACCACTGCATGCTTTTTTATTCTTTTTCTTTTTTTCTTTGAAGCTTTCCATTTGAGGGGAAAAAATGAGTTTTGGTATTTCCATTTAAGTAATTTGGGGGGGGGGCTTCTTTTTCCCTCTTCAGGGGAAGGGCAAGAGCCAGCCTTCTCTTTCCTTGCTACTCTGGCCAGCAGCTCCAGTGAAGAGATAGAATCTCAGCTGCAGGAGCGCGTGGAGTCCTCCCGCCGAGCTGTGTCCCAGATCGTGACTGTCTATGATAAATTGCAAGAAAAAGTGGAGCTCCTATCCCGGAAGTTAAACAGTGGAGGTGAGACTAGAACCAGGAGATGGGGAGTAGAGGAGGAAGAATAAGAACTCACCTTTGCATACTAATTTGTTCTTACATATTTATTTTTAATTAAATTTCTTGGAATCCTAATCTTCAATGTTACCGGTTACGTCCTTACTGAGTATTTTATGAGTGCTTCACATCTTGAGCCACATGGCAGTCCTATAAGAAGCTGAGGAAAGATTTATCAGCCCATTCTGATACTGTATTAATTAGACACTTTTAGAAGTAGCAGAATTAATTTTCTTATATAAGAAATAGCTCTGTTTCTGTATATTTTTGTAGTGTTTGCCATTAATTTATTGGTGATAAGTACTTTAAATATTGGTAATTATATTTTTTAAAAATTTCCTTTGTTGATTAGATACTATTTTTTTTTAATTTCAAAGAGTCAGTTTTTTGTAAATGAAATATTTTATGTTCTTTTTAAAAAAATATGTTTTATTGATTTCTGAGAGAGGAAGGGAGAGGGAGAGAGAGATAGAAGCATCAGTGATGAGAGAGAATCATTGCTTAGCTGTCTCCTACATGCCCCACACTGGAGATTGAGCCCACAACCCAGGCATGTGCCTTGACTGGGAATTCAGCTGTGACTTCCTGGTTCACTTGTCCACACTCAGCCACTGAGCCAAGCTGGCTGAGCTATGCTCTTTATTCTTTATGACTTTACTAGAGGCCCGGTGCACAAAAATTTGTGCACGGCGGTGGGTGGGTCCCTCAGCCCGGCCTGTGCCCTCTTGCAGTCTGGGACCCCTTGGGGGATGACCACCTGCTGGCTTAGGTCTGCTCCCTGGGGGATCAGTCCTAAGCTGGCAGACATCCCTCTGACAGCCCGGCAGCCCTCGGGGGATGTCCACTTAACAGCAGGGAGCAGATCTAAGCTGCAGCCAGACATCCTTAGTGCTGCTGAGGAGGTGGGAGAGGCTCCCACCACCCCTACTGTGCTGGCAGCCATCACCCTGGCTTCTGGCTG
>NW_006286678.1:540121-557993 GCF_000327345.1 Myotis davidii | reverse complement strand
ATTTTTTTTTCTTCGATAATTGAAACTTTGTTGCCATGAGCTGAGGCCATAGCCAGCTCAGGGCAGGCGGGAAGCTTGACTTCCTCAATTGCTGGGCAACCAAGCCTCCTGCTTGCTCCAGCTCCATGGCTGCTGGCCGCCATCTTGGTTGGGTTAATTTGCATATAGTTGCTCTGATTGGCTGGTGGGCGTGGCTTGGGGCATAGCGAAGGTATGGTCAATTAGCATCTTTGTCTTTTATTAGTGTAGATAGGTGCTCATTTGAGCAAGGAAATTTCTGTCCCCTATCCCTCTTGTCTCCCAGTACAGAGATGCTTCATGTTGGTATTAGTGAACAATAGGAATTTGTGATAGCCTTATAAAATAGAATTTTATTGCTGTTAAGTCTGATAGATTAGAGATGCCCATCTTCTAAAATTAAGTGTTTTAGATAATTCTGCCTTATCTGAATAAAGTTATAGAAACTCCCAATTTCTTTTATTAAGGCATTTTGACTCTATAGAAAGGGATGTGAATTAGGTGACCTTGACTGTGATCATTTCCTCAAGAAGGTCACCTAATCTCTATCTTGTGAAGATAATGAAAGCCAGCCTAATTCTTGAAGTTTTCTGGAAAATAAAGTGAGATTTCATGTTAATGTTTTGGTGGAATATGCAGTTCTAAAATGTGACACTGTAGATGCTAAACTAAAGTTCTTCTCCCTCAGACAACCTGATAGTGGAGGAAGCAGTGCAGGAGCTGAACTCCTTCCTCGCACAAGAGAACATGAGGCTGCAGGAGCTGACAGACCTCCTTCAGGAAAAGCACCGCACCATGTCTCAGGAGGTACTTGGCCTAGTGTCCTGTGGCAGACATTGACTCAGAGTTCTGAGTGCTGCAGGGGTCAGCTTACTCTAGAAAGCCTTTTTATATTGAGGAGCATGCAGGACATGCTAAAGCAACCAGCTCAGAGAAATCAAAATCTGAGATAGGTAAAAGGAAGAAAATCATTGAATGTTTCTCCTAGTCTCTTCCTGTGTTTTAAACTAGCATTTAAAATCTTAGTCTTTAGGAAGAAATACTGTCATGTGGGGTTTTGCAGAACAGCACACCAAACCCCCAAATATTGAACTACCCCAAATATAAAAGACCATGTATAATGTTACTGAGGAATGGGTTGGTAGAAATTCATCTGAGAATGGGGCAATAGAAACTGCTGTATTATTGATGACCTAGAACAGTGGTCGGCAAACTGCTCGCGAGCCGCAGTTTGCCAATCACTGACCTAGAACTTGAGCAATGTAGGTTTTCAGTCCAAACTTGGACACAAATGGTGCATGTTCAAACCACGATTTGGGTATGTGCTTATTTATATAAAACTAGACACCTGGTGGAGGCCCCTCAGCCCAGATTGTGAGATGGCTCAGGCCAGGCCAAGGGACCCCACCTGTGCACAATCGGGGATTGTGGGAGGTTGGCTAGCTGGGAAGGGACTGTGGGAGGGCTCCAGAGCATGTCCTGCCCATCTAGCTCAGTCCTGATTGGCCGGACCCCAGCAGCAAGTTAACCGACCCATTGGAGTGTCTGCCCCCTGGTGGTCAGTGCACGTCATAGCGAGCAGTTGCGCACCCTTAGCATATCATTAGCATATTACGCTTTGATTGATTGAATGCACGACCGGACACTTAACGTATTAGGCTTTTATTATATAGAATGACTAAGTGATGATAGGTCTTACAAGACTCTTCTGATTCTCATTTTAGTTTAGAAATTTGACCTACCTTAGTTTGGCCACCAAATTCTTATATTTATTAATAATTTAATAGTTACCATTTCCTCAGTGCCTAGCACTTAGGTACTTTATGCATATTAATTCCCATCTTACAGCTGAGGAAACTGAGAGGTTGGTGACTGGTCTGAGGTCACACAGTCACAAAGTGATGGAGCAATGATTTGGATGTAGGGCTGTTCAACTTCAAAGCCTGTGTTCTTCATTATGTCCTTATTTCCTAAACTTCAGGGCCACGGTCCCTGTTGGGCTGGTTGCATGAAAATCATCTGGGAAGTTTATAATACATGTGTATTCTCATCAACCATCAAAGGGGGTAGTTAGAGTATAGCAGTGCTTATAAGTAATTAGAGGTGCAGTGCATGAAATTCGTGCACTTGGGGGGTGGTCCCTCAGCCCAGCCTGTGCCCTCCCGCAGTCCGGGAGCCCTCGGGGGATGTCTGACTGATGTGGGGAGCAGGCTTAAGCCATCAGTCGGACATCCTTTGCTCTGCTGCACAGGTGGGAGAGGCTCCTGCCACTGCCGCTGCGCTTGCCAGCCGTGAGCCTGGCTCCTGTGGGAGTGCACTGACCACCAGGGGGCAGCTCCCGAGTTGAGCATCTACTCCCTGGTGGTCAGGCGCATCATAGCGACCAGTCATTCCACCTTTCAGTTGATTTGCATATTAGCTTTTTATTATATAGGATTTGAGTGTCATAAAAAAAAGAGTAATTACGCTGGCTGATTTTGCTTAGTGGTTAGAGTGTCAGTTGTGCTCCAAAGGGTTGTGGGTTTAATTCCTGGTCAAGGGCACGTACCTAGGTTGTAGGTTTGATCTGGCCCGGTCAGGGCACATGCAGAAGGCAACCAGTCGATGTTTCTCTCTAACTCTTTCTTTCTCTCCCCTCTTCCTTCCCTTCCACTCTCTAAAATGTAATAAATATAGAAATGTAAAAAGTATAGAAAAAAAAGTAACCTTGTGGTCACATTTTAAGACAAACTACTTGCTACCAAGATGAAAGAACCTACCTCTTCTAGGCCTTTCCCAAGTCTCATGTAGCTTTACAAAGCTATAGAGGCACATTACTTTGCTCAGCTGAGCTGATGTCCAAGATGGCTCTTGTGGCTTGTGTTACTGCTACCAGTCAGCTGGGAGCTCACCTTAGTCCACTGGAATACCTGCATGTTGCTTTCCAACGCAGTAGTTTCAGGGTAGTTAGACTCCTTATGTGGCAGCTCGCTTTCAGAGAGTGAACTGCAGGCAGAACCTTCATGGCCTTTCAGACATAGCCTCGAAGTTATGTAGCATCATTTCCACTGGGCCACTGAAATTGACTCAGCTTCAAGAGGAGGAAACAGTGATCCTACCTCTTGACTGGAGGACTGTCAAAGAATTTAGGGGCCACATTTTATTTAAAAAAATTTTTTTTTATTGATATCAGAGAGGAAGAGAGAGATAGAAACATCAGTGATGAAAGAGATTCATTGATCAGCTGCCTCCTGCATGCCCCACACTGGGGATTGAGCCTGCAACCCAGGTATGTGCCCTTGACTAGAATTGAACCCGGGACGCTTCAGTCTGCAGGATGACGCTCTATCCACTGAGCCAAACCAGTTAGGGCATGGGGCGGGGGTGGGACGGGGGTGGACATTTTAAAACCAACACAAAGGATATGCATAGATTAATGTGAACATGTGTCAGATTCATAATTAAAGCATTAAATAGTATTAGCTGGCGTGTAGTTCCTAAATAAACAGAGAACACCAAAGATTTTTGTATCTCTATAGTACCTGATTCAAGATTGTCCTGGGTAAGCTTTAAAAAGAGAATGGAAGCTTTCCTTTGTTCTCTGTGGATATCATTTGTAGAAATGAGAAGGGAAAGTTGGGGGTAATGATAGGTGTCTTTTCTGGCTATCTATTTGAATTTTTGTCTCCTATAATATGTGTCTGAAAAGATAATGTTATCTTTTGTCTCTTAAAAAATACATATTTGCCCTAGGCAGTTTGGCTCAGTGAATAGAGCATTGGCCTGTGGACTGAAGGGTCCCGGGTTCTATTCTGGTCAAGGGCACAGGTTGCAGATTATTCATGCCTAGGTTGCAGGCTCAATCCCCAATAGGGGGTGTGCAGGAGGCAGCTGGTCAATGATTCTCTCATCATTGATGTTTTATCTCTCTCCCTCTACTTCCCTCTCTGAAATCAATAAAAATGTGTATTTTTTAAAAATTACACATTTTTTGATGGGATTCTATTCTATCTGGAGAAATGATGTTTCCCAGAGGTAGAAAAAGCATTGAATCTTAAGTAGTCTTCCTTGTATGAGAGTTCTTATAGACTTCCATGGTTTTCATGAGTGTAACTGACTCAGAACTGTTAAAAGAACCTGTCATTTCATTTTTATACTCATGCATTGAGAAGAAGGTATTGATGTGAGTCATTGTTTTTCTAACTTGTTTTTGTTTTTTTTTTGCTATGCTTATTTGAATGCCCATCTTCGGGATCCAGTTCTCCAAGTTGCAGAGTAAAGTGGAGACAGCTGAGTCACGAGTGTCTGTCCTAGAGTCCATGATTGATGACCTGCAGTGGGATATTGACAAAATTCGGAAGAGGGAACAGCGACTCAACCGACACTTAGCAGAAGTCCTAGAACGGGCAAGTGCTGTTTCATTCATAGTTTGGAGACTAGAATCATTTTCAGGGCCTGCTCAGAAATCATGGACTTGGGCAGTAGTTTTTGGGGACAGATTCCTTTGAAAGTACTTTGCTTACCAGACTGAAATCTTGGGGCCTCTCACTGAAGAATCTTTGTCTTCTCTGTAGGTGAACTCGAAAGGTTACAAGGTATATGGAGCGGGGAGCAGTCTCTATGGCGGCACAATCACTATTAATGCCCGGAAGGTAAAGTCTAACTCACTCAGGACGTGTTTTTTGACCTGGTGTCAGTGTTGTGCCAGGTTGGGATTGTGTTCATAAGTGGTCTAGTGGGGTTTTGCCAGAAGAGTGATCAGTGAAGACGGAAACTTAGGAATGGGAATGATTTAAAAATTCTTTGTTCCCATTTTACTCTTTTCCTTCATCTCTCCAGTTTGAGGAAATGAATGCAGAGCTTGAGGAGAACAAAGAGTTGGCTCAGAATCGCCACTGTGAGCTGGAGAAACTTCGGCAAGACTTTGACGAGGTCACCACACAAAACGAAAAGCTGAAGGTAGGAGACACATCTCTGATGGGGAGTAAACTGAAATGTTTTTGCTGACCAACTCATGTTCATACTTGTGAATCCTCAGAATTTATGAGGGGAAATTGGCTTGTTGATTTATTTCCTTATATATTTACTTATCTGTACCCTGCTCCCTTCTGAAAAAGATCAAAAGCAACCTACAAAGATATATAGACTGAATTAACATGTTGCAACTTAGGAATTGTTGAGAGAAGTGAGGAGAGGATAATCTAGGGTGAGGATCCAAAATGCATTTAAAAAAATGGGACTTGTACACAAGATATGTGCCAGGAGCCTGTGCATTCTGTAGGAGGGGAGGCCACTCACATGTCAGTAATTGCCAAAGGTGGGCACGGCATTCGGCTCTGCAGTTTCTAGCTGCCAAAACAGAAAGAAACCTGGTCAGTGATCCTGTTGGTTTTCAGACCTGCCCATTGGAATTTACTTTCCCCAGGTTCTTGGGGGGAAGAAAGTGGATTCTGAAAGTCTTCCATTCCTCTTTCAGTCACAGCCACCTGTCTTTTTAAATGTGATTGATTTCTAGGTAAATAAAGATGTTGGAACTGAAAAAACCCCAAAACAATCTGAGTTAAGTCAGTGGAAGCGTTTGGGTAATTAAAGCAGGCAGTTACTTAGGAGAAGCATAACTATTTTTGATTCAATCTCAAAAATATTTTTCTGTGTGATTAATAAAGAGAACAGGTTTGTGACTGGGGTCCTTAACTATGTTCTTAAAGTAAGCATCCTGACAAATTTCATAGTGCTCATCTCTGTCCCTGAATCTGGCAGATTTCATAGGGCTTTTCTAGAGTCCTTGGATCTAGGTTGACACGTAATGTAGAACACTTACCAAGTAAAACAACTCTTGGGTGGAAGAATACAGGTACCAGGTACTACCTCTTGGGTGATCTGATTTAATTGTGGGTAGGTTTTTACATAACTAGAGGGGTGGGTAGAACTACTTTATAATCTTCATAAAGCTTGTCTCAATTGCGCAGGACATCAGTGAGTTTAACATTTTTTGTTTTTTGTTGTTCTTTCTTTATTGATTAAGGTATTACATATGTGTCCTTTTCCCCCCAGAGTTTACCATTTTATTTCCTGTCTAGTATCTAGGGCACAGATGCTAGGTTCTGCTTTGACTTTCTTTTCTTTGGATCCCCCCCGAGGTGGAATTGCGGAGCGCAGTAGAGGAAGTGGTTAAGGAGACTCCAGAATATCGCTGTATGCAGTCACAATTCTCCGTCCTCTACAATGAGAGCCTACAGTTGAAAGCGCACTTGGATGAGGCTCGGACCCTGCTGCATGGTACCAGGGGGACCCACCAGCGCCAGGTGGAGCTCATTGAGGTAACAGCTAGCTTTGTCTTCTGTATATAAGCTTTTCTGCCTCCTAGTTTTTTAAGTTTATTCTTTCAAGTGCAGTTAATCTCTTATTCATTCAGCAAATACTTATAGAGTTGCTGTAGGTCTTGTCTCTGCTAGGTGGTGGGCATCCTGCCATCAAGAATCATTCAGGCTAGTGGGAGAATTGCATCCATTAGAATGCAGTGTGGTACAGTAGAGGCATATCCCACATTTGCAGTGATAAAGGAGACAGAGCATCTGATTGGACTGTGGAACCTTCTAGATTCCACTTGCCAAGTGAAGTATGAATCTTAAGGATAAATCCAAGTTTACTGGTAGATAAAAATAGGAGAAGACCATTGAGCAGTGAGAACAACAGACATAAAAATAGGTTAGTGTGGGTGGAGCCTTATGTGGATGTTGGAGAATAGTGGGTAGAAGCTGCATCTCTGCTACAGCCATTATAGCTTATAATACCTGTGAAAATACTTTTCTTTAAAGGCAGAAACTTTTTAGAAAAAAATTGATTTCAGAGAGGAAGGGAGAGGGAGAGACAGAAACATCAATATTGAGACAGAATCATTGATTGGCTGCCCCCTGCTGGAGATTGACCCAAAATCTGGGCATGTGCCTTGACCAGGAATCGAACCTTGACCTCCTGGTTCATAGGTCAAAGCTCAACCACTGAGCAACACCAGCCAGGCTGAAGGCAGAAACTTTTTATTTATGTGTTCACTTCTGTATCTTATATAGTCCTTAAGATAATGTTTTTTTATAGTAGTCAGTCTTTTGCTGTATTTCTGCCAAATGAACTGATTTTAATTTAGTGTATCTTACTTCACATGTTTATATTTTGTTTTATTGTTTAGTTCTCCAATTAAATTGTAACACTCTCAGTTAGGGGCCATTTCCTTTATTTCTTTAGTATCTTGCTGATTCTCAAATCAGTGTTTAGTAGCCGTCTGGCGTGCAGAAATTGGGACTTTTCAGAGTAATCTCTCTTTTCTTGGTATTTTTTTCTTCTTCTTTGATCCATAAAAATTGAATTTATGGAACATAATAGAACATGATGATCTTTCCACATTTTGATAATAATTTTTTATTTTTATTTTTTTTCCTGTGTGTAGCGAGATGAGGTTAGTCTTCATAAGAAGCTGAGGACTGAAGTGATCCAGCTAGAAGATACCCTGGCCCAGGTCCGCAAGGAATATGAAATGCTTAGGATAGAATTTGAGCAGACCCTTGCCGCCAATGAGCAAGCAGGTAGGATTATTCTTGCTCCTCCCTGCAGTTTGGCTGCTGCAAATGCTTTACTTGAAAGACACAACACGGTCGCCAGGATTTGTTAGTACTAACTGGAGCTCAGAAGTCCTAAAGAACCTAAAATCAAATTCTTTAATTCATTTCTGTTCGCAGCCTGAGGGTTTATTTTTAGATCAAATTGGCCAGTTTTGTTTTCATGTTCTGAGAAGGACTCTTGGCAATTCTTCCTCTTTCTTAGTGGTCCCTGATGTGTTCTGTCCTCTCTCCCCTCATCACAGTTCTTCATAACATTGCTGTTGCTGTGTTTAAGGCCCCATCAACCGGGAGATGCGCCACCTCATCAGTAGCCTCCAGAATCATAATCACCAGCTGAAAGGGGAAGTCCTGAGGTATAAGCGGAAATTGAGAGAAGCCCAGTCTGACCTGAACAAGGTAACTGGGAGGAGTAGAAGAAGTATTATTTACTATTCAGTTTGTAAAGCAGTTTTCAAGTGAGGACAGCAGTGTGGTGGCCGTAAGTGATGTGCTTCTCCCATTTCTTTGTCCCCCCAGACACGTCTGCGCAGTGGCAGTGCCCTCCTGCAGTCTCAGTCTAGTACTGAAGACCCTAAGGACGAGCCTGCAGAGGTGAAGCAAGATCCGGAGGACTGGTCTGCTCAGTCCTCCGCATCGAAGGCATCTCAGGAGGAGGCCAACGAAATGAAGTCCAAACGGGACGAGGAAGAGCGAGAACGAGAAAGGAGGGAGAAAGAAAGGGAGCGAGAAAGAGAGCGGGAGAAGGAAAAGGAGAGAGAACGAGAGAAGCAGAAACTAAAAGAATCAGAAAAAGAGAGAGATTCTGCTAAGGAGAAAGAGAAAGGGAAACATGATGACGGGAGGAAAAAGGAAGCAGAAATTATCAAACAATTGAAGATTGAACTCAAGTAAGAGCAATGTTTACAGTAACTTTCTGACTCAGAAGCTAAGGTTAGGACATCACGCATGAAATGTCCGCTTTGTGGCATGGCTTATCTGATAATCGTGTCACTCTGAGTGTAACTAAACGAGCAGTTAACGTGGTCTCAGTTCTTGATCAAGTGTACAAACAGCCACAATGACCTGCATGGCTACTGTGGAGTCCAGTTCAGTGGTCTCGTCTCAGTAAACCTCGTAGTTGTGACCTTATTTGTCATGAATCCAAATTATGGGAAGGGGTGTCATGATTGAAGTAACACTCCTGAGAATTATTGAAATTAACTACTGGCAGATCACTGGCATTAATTGTAATTTAACTTATATTAGGTAGAGTATATATATCACTGTTTGAACAATGTTGATCTGTTTGCCTGGCAGTTAACCAGTTTGGTACATATTGGGTCATTTCAAGAGATTTCTAGGGAGGTTTATTCCTGCGGGCTTTAAAACAGCTATACGGTCCATGAAACACCATAGAACCTCACACATCGTCCCTGCTCTTCCTGTTGAACTCATAAGTGCTCTGGTAGAACTGGGTACTTCCTGCTCCCCATTGGTCATGGTTGGGCCTTTATTGATGTTTGGATTTGAGGGACCACTGTGCTCAAAATGTTTGAACTTCTTTGGTACCTGAAAGTATAGTTAAGGGGTTTGATAACTTAGTAAGAGATGAAATTTTCATCTTTGGCTGATGGCTAATCACTTAACTGTCAAATCTAGGAAGAGCAGTATATTTTTCAACTTTCTCCCTTTTTCCTCCTTCCTTCCTCTTGGCCTCTTTAAGACAAATTTTTTTCAAGTGTGGTATCAGAATCATGTGGGTGGCTTATTTAAAATACAGCCCTGGACCCCTGCCCAGACCTATTGAATATCAGTTTCTAAGAGTGAGGGCCCAGAAATGTGCCTGCTTAAGGGCCACAGTGTTCACTTGATAACTTTAGAACCTGGTCTGAAGGGAGAAATGATTCATTTATACAGCTTACTTTCTTGTCCTTCCTGAGTATATCCAGAAGTCTCTTGATAGTTGTGAAAGTTTTGTCTTTTAGAGGTGTGATGTAAAGTGTAAAATAGAACTGCTGCAAAATAATTTTGCTCAATTCTAAATTCTATGTTCTGATGTCCTTTGTTTTCTCATTACACCTTTCCCCTTCCTCTACCACTGTCTTCATAGGAAGGCACAGGAGAGCCAGAAGGAGATGAAACTGTTGCTAGATATGTACCGCTCGGCCCCAAAGGAACAGAGAGACAAAGTTCAGCTAATGGCAGCTGAGAAGAAGTCTAAGGCAGAGGTAATCTAGTCCGCCATTACCTGTCATTCAGATTAAAACCGTCATCTGTGGGATTTTCCTTCACACTTCTGAAGGCTATGGTTTCTTTGTTTTTAAAGTTAGAGTTTAAAACTTAGCAACATTTTTTTCCCTTTCACAACCATCTAAAATAGAGATTCCCAGATTCTCCACTAGGTGGTGGGTAAGGTAATCAGAATTACTGGGAGTAGGAATAGTCTTTTCAAACTTTTGTATCCCCCCTTACCCCATATAAATCATTATTATAATGGTTCTCTTTTCTGATAACTTTTGGGAAGAATGTCTTATTTTGAATTTTGGAGTCTAGGAAAAAAGGGTGAGAACTATTTTAAAGAAACATACATATGCTCTCCTCATACTTTCAAATGTTGCTATGAAAGTATGGAGTGTTGGAATAAAGTGATATTAAAACAGTGCTGAGATGTGTATATCATTTATCCCCTTTCATAATTCTATAAAGGTTAATTTGATGTCATGGGCCCTCCATCTGTGCACAGTATTAATTGATTTTTGAAATTTTATCATAGCTCTTTCTTTGTTTTTATGTGATTCCTTTCCTCCTGTAGTTGGAAGATCTAAGGCAAAGACTCAAGGATCTAGAGGATAAGGAGAAAAAAGAGAACAAGAAAATGGCTGATGAGGACGCCCTGAGGAAGATCCGGGCAGTAGAGGAGCAGATAGAATACCTGCAGAAGAAGCTGGCGATGGCCAAGCAGGTGGGCACACTTCCTTTATTTAACCAGTTTTTGAAGTCAGTGTTACCTGATAGGTACGTTATTGACAGTGAAATTGGCTCTTTCAGTTCAGTCTTTTTTTCCTATATATGTTTGTTTTACACTGAAGTCTTTCATCCTTCAGTTACTTTGTTTTGTGTATTTGTGAGACATGAAGTTTACTTTTTACATTCAAATGGATAGCATGTTGTTTAGACGTTGTTTTTTGAGGGATCTATCCTTTCTCTTTTCGTCTGGAATCAGGATATAATGAATATAAAATTAAAATGAAAGATAGGCCAGAACCGGTTTGGCTCAGTGGATAGAGCGTCGGCCTGCGGACTGAAAGGTCCCAGGTTCGATTCCGGTCAAGGGCATGTACCTGGGTTGCGGGCACATCCCCAGTAGGAGATGTGCAGGAGGCGGCTGATCGATGTTTCTCTCCCATCCATGTTTCTAACTATCTCTCTCCCTTCCTCTCTGTAAAAAAATCAATAAAATATATTAAAAAAAATAAAATGAAAGATAGAAAATATTATATACATTGTGATTATAAATATATGAAACTAAGAAAAAACATGTGCCCCAAACAGGATATAAATACCCAGTATGTTAACCATGGTTGTTTGTGGGTCCTAAAACTATAGAGACCGTTTCCCTCCTGATAATGAGCATGGATTGTTTTATTTTTAAGTCCCAGTGAATTTTTTGACATTCAGCAAAAAGATACCAAAAATGGTTGGAAAAACCATGTATGTTCACTGTGAGGAACACCTTCACTGTTTCTAAGAAATAGCTACATGACAATGAAATGAAGTAATTTTAACGGTGACTTGATCATTAAGTACCTTTAAAAGAGGAACTTTTTAAGAATCTATATACATTCATTTTATAAAAAGTGGGGTTTGACTCTTCTTAAGTCTGTTGATTGCCACTTTTCTCTCTTTTTTAAAGAAAAAATATTAGGAAATTATACTACAATAGGTTTTAGTACAGTGATGGCGAACCTTTTGAGCTCGGCGTGTCAGCATTTTGAAAAACCCTAACTTAACTCTGGTGCCGTGTCACATATAGAAATTTTTTGATATTTGCAACCATAGTAAAACAAAGACTTACATTTTTGATATTTATTTTATACATTTAAATGCCATTTAATAAAGAAAAATCAAGCAAAAAAATGAGTTCGTGTGTCACCTCTGACAGGTGTCATAGGTTCGCCATCACTGTTTTAGTATAAGTAGAAAGACCCTATATTCATTATCTTAATAGTGTTAATTCTTCCTAAAGATTTGGAGTGGAGAAGACCTTTCTAGCTATTACCAAGAGTCTATAAACATGAAAGAAAAGATTGATAATTTTGACTTAATGAGGGAAACCCCCCCACAAAATGTCTACATGACAAAAACCACTGTTAGCAAAGCCAAAAGATAAATGACAAACAGGAAAAAAATTTATCACAAAAGGGCTTATATTTATAATATATATTTAAAAAACTTCTAAGAGGATAGGGAAGAAAACCCACCAACCCAATAGAATCGGCAAAAGATAAGAATAGTTCACATAAAAAAATACAGATGGTTTAAGAAAAGATGCTCATTTATAATAACACAAATGTAAGAAAACTATTTTAGATACTGTTCTTCACCAGTCAGATTGTCGTGCAATGCTGTTGGAAAGTTTGTAGATTAAATTCAGTATTATAATTATGGAAGAGTGAGAAAATGTTAGGATTTGCGTTAGCCGTTCTCTTAATCAACTGCTACTGGATCAGGTTGCTGATTCTGAAATGTATAATATTTTTGTCTGTTGTGACTCGCTTGGAGAACAGATCGACTAATGGTAGCAGACCAGTAGTGCCAGTGGCTTCAGATAATAGGGCTTCTTTTGCTTCCCTAGGGCTGACATAATGACAAAACTAAGCTTCTTGAAACTGAGTGTCTCCTTGACATCAGGTTAATTTATTTCTGAATGAACAGTGGGGAAGCTTAGCTTCCTGTGCTAATGTTTTTTTGGAAGATTCCATTAAAATGAAGGTTTTTACTCCTTATTTTAGGAGGAAGAAGCTCTCCTCTCTGAGATGGATGTCACAGGCCAGGCCTTTGAAGACATGCAGGAGCAAAATATCCGCTTGATGCAGCAGCTGCGGGAGAAGGATGATGCCAATTTCAAGCTCATGTCAGAACGTATCAAGTCCAATCAGATCCATAAGTTACTCAAAGAAGAGAAGGAGGAGCTGGCCGACCAGGTTTTGACTTTGAAGACTCAGGTAATTAGAATAAACAGCTTTTCAGACTTCTGTTGAAGTAGGGTAATTTCTACATGAAAATATGCATTAAAAATGATGATTGTGGCATTTTTGTATAATAGGAAAAACAAAACTAAATGTACGTTATTAGGTTACTGGGAAGTAAATTATACATCCCTACAAAGGAGTACGGTGTAGCTGTTAAAACAAATATAGACCTGCTAAGATGGAAACATGTCTAAAATACATCATTAAGTGATTTATTTTATTATCCCCTTTGTGCTAAAAATGCATGTCTTTGTGTGCATGGGCTGTGTATTTTTAAAATTTCTGGAAGGTTGCATGAGAAATTAAGAGTGGTTACCTGGTTATCTCTGGATGTTGGGATCAGAGTTTGTGGGTGTGTGACTTTACTCTTTACCCCTTAATATTGTTTGATTCTCTTTTGTGCATGAGTTTCAAGAAAAAGAATACGTTTGAACCTCTGAAAGAGATTCACTTGAACTTTTGTTTGAGCTATGATTTACATGTTCTAGTATGAATTGCGAGGCTTTGAGGATTAGTATGGTCGGAGAAGATAAATGCCTCTAAATGTAATTCCTCTGGTCTTGGCAATTTGGAGAAGAATCTTCTCCGTGGTTTCCTAGACTCTTTGAATCATCAGATACATATTTGTTTATGTTTATATTTATGTGTATGTGTATATGTATATATGAATGTATGTGTATGTGTATATGTATGTGTATGTGTATATGTATGTGTATGTGTATATGTATATGTATTATATGTGTGTATAGACGTATATATTGCATTAAAAGTAAAGCTTTTAATTATCCTAATCTTGCATGTGCTTTTCAGGGGTCATGGGTAAAATCAGTAGTAGTTTATGGTTTCTAGAAGATTCTCTTTTGTGGGCCTGTGGATTAACAGAGCCTAGACAGTTCTGTTTTTTTCCTTCCTATTTATGTTAAAATCTGATTTTCTTCTTCAAAGGTTGATGCCCAGTTACAAGTAGTAAGGAAATTGGAAGAGAAGGAGCATCTGTTACAAAGCAACATTGGCACCGGGGAGAAGGAGCTGGGTCTTAGGACACAAGCCTTAGAGATGAATAAGCGCAAGGTATGATTGATTGCTCTGTAATCTAAAGTGACCGTTGGTCTCAGAGGAACAAGGAAGTATGACACTGATGAAATCATAGATCACCTTACTCCTTGGACCTGGGGTAGCATTTGGCCTCACTGGAAATACTAAGAGGTGACAAGATGATGTCATTGGTCCATCCCATGTAGGCAATGGAGGCAGCCCAGCTTGCAGATGACCTCAAAGCACAACTGGAGTTGGCTCAGAAGAAGTTGCATGATTTTCAGGATGAGATTGTGGAGAACAGTGTCACCAAAGAAAAAGACATGTTTAATTTCAAACGAGCCCAGGTAAGAGTTTTTTTTCTTTGCATTTCACTTGTTAGGTGTTTTCTGAGCTCTGAAGTGACCCATCTTGTGGAAGAGTCATTGGTTTAAAGTATGTCATTTCCTGTTTGATTGCAATTGCTCAAGAGAAAAGACCAAGTCTGTTTCCTTCACTGCTATGTCCCCAAAGCCTGTCATGGTGCCTAGCACCTAGTACGCATGAAATAAATACTTACCAGAGGGATGAGTTGGTAAATATGTAGCAACATACTTAATTAGAGGACTTTAAAGGTCTCCTGCTCACCCTGGCTGTGTGGCTCGGTTGGTTGGAACATCGTCCCATGCACTAAAAAGTTGCACCTTTGATTCCTGGTCAGGATACATGCCTAGTTGTAGGTTCGATCCCCAGTCAGGGTGCATACGAGAGGCAACCAATAGATGTTTCTCTCTCTTTCTTTCCCCACACCTTCCTCTCTTTAAAACAATAAAAATATATCCTCGGTGAGGATTAAAAAAAAAAGTAAAGTTTTCCTACAATTTTTTTATTTTTGTCATGTCAACTGTTTCTCATTATGCTTTTCTGTCCTTATCCATGAATCTGTTAATTATTTCATCCAATTTACCTTCAGCTTAAAACTGATTGCCTTAAAATGAAGTATCCTGTCAGGCTTTTCATCTTTAAAAATTCAGTCCCTCTAATTTCTTAGACTGTATTTCCACAGTACTGAATTGACAGTAGTTAGATGCAGCTCTGGTTTGGCGATATCACAGTTGTCTGTTCTGAAACAAAAGAATTATCTTGCCACTTGCAATTCTCTACATTCCTAAACGACAGCTGGGCATGAAAGGACTTCCCACAACATGTGGAGTGATATTTTGGTCACAGACGGCAGGCTTGGGAGTGTCTGATGGGTATGCTGTCTGCCCTCCCGCAGGAGGACATCTCTAGACTTCGAAGAAAGCTGGAGACCACGAAGAAACCGGACAATGGACCCAAGTGTGATGAGATTCTGATGGAGGAGATTAAGGA
This sequence comes from Myotis davidii, assembly GCF_000327345.1. NCBI lineage: Eukaryota > Metazoa > Chordata > Mammalia > Chiroptera > Vespertilionidae > Myotis > Myotis davidii. Next base: position 542,761 of record NW_006286678.1, on the reverse strand, counting down.
TTACAAGGTTAGAAAAGCTGCCTCAGTGATTGCTGTGTGGCTTTTGTTTTTCGGGTTTTTTTTTGTCAGTCAGGGCCTGAAGTGGCCTACTAATAGCTGGGGAGAATAAATATGAACTTCTGTACGTGAAGGTAACCAGAGAATGGTTTATTTTGTGGGGGGAAATGGTACTTTTGCCTTAGTGCTTGGTGGATCTTGTTTGCTTATGTATGAGAGCCCTTTGGATCATAAACCCTTATGGTTGCTCAGACTTTGACTTCTTTCTTTTTTAGGCACGCCTGACCTGTCCGTGTTGCAACATGCGTAAAAAGGATGCTGTCCTTACCAAGTGCTTTCACGTCTTCTGCTTTGAGTGTGTGAAGACTCGCTATGATACCCGCCAGCGCAAATGTCCCAAGTGTAATGCTGCCTTTGGTGCCAACGATTTCCATCGCATCTACATCGGTTGATCAAAGCCAGGAGAAGAGGAGGGGCTGGCTAGACAGCACTTACTCATTCACCATCAGACCTCCACCTCTTCTCTCCTGGACTGTCGCCTGTAGGCACTTTGTCAACAGTTGTCCTTCACAGACTTTCCATTGAGGTTCTCACTGATAGCTGGATGACATCAGGGGAAAGGACTGCTGAGTGCAAGTCTTGGCTTATAAAATGAATTAGAAACAACTCTTGTCTCCTTACTAGCCTTGTGTACTTCCTACTTTTAGGCTTTTCGACATTTTCTTCTTCAGGCTCATTCCACCTGAAGAAGTGAAGTTGGTATATTTGACATGGAGAAGGAAATAAAGAACAGAGGAGACACATGGCCATTTTGGGAGGGAGTGTATGTATGAGATCCTTTAGAAATAAGCTATCTATGGGCACAAACATTTCTCAATTTAGATAGTGAACTTTTTGTAAACGTGGACTACATCCTATATAATAAAGAGCTAATATGCAAATGGTCATCACACCCTTGCGCCCTCGCACCAGAACTGCTCACTCAACACTGGGGAGAAAGGAATGGGGACCAGCCAGGCACAAATGAGCTGGGGAGAGAGGCATGGGGACCAGCCAGGCACAAATGAGCTGGGGAGAGAGGCATGGGGACCAGCCAGGCACAAATGAGCTGGGGAGAGAGGCATGGGGACCAGCCAGGCACAAATGAGCTGGGGAGAGAGGCATGGGGACCAGCCAGGCACAAATGAGCTGGGGAGAGAGGCATGGGGACCAGCCAGGCACAAATGAGCTGGGGAGAGAGGCATGGGGACCAGCCAGGCACAAATGAGCTGGGGAGAGAGGCATGGGGACCAGCCAGGCACAAATGAGCTGGGGAGAGAGGCATGGGGACCAGCCAGGCACAAATGAGCTGGGGAGAGAGGCATGGGGACCAGCCAGGCACAAATGAGCTGGGGAGAGAGGCATGGGGATCAGCCAGGCTTCAGCCTGGGAGAGGGACAAGCTGCCCGCCCCCTAGACCTGGGCGCCAGTGGCTGCATCTGCGCCTGCAGCCCGGAAGAGGGACAAGCCGTCCACCACGTGGTCCTGGGTGCCTGTGGCTGCAGCCTGGGTAAAGCTGCCTGCCCATGGTCTCCTGTGACTGCACCCGGCCAGAGGTAGGGAAGCCCGGGTCCCGGGTGCCTGCAACCGACCAGAGGTGGGAATCCTGGGTCCCAGGTGTGGGGCGAGGCAGAGGTGGTTAGGGGCAATTAGGCCAGTAGGGGAGCAGTTAGGGGAGACTAGGCTGATAGGGGAGCAGTTAGGGGCGATCAGGCAGGCAGGCAGAGCTGGTTAGGGGCTGTCAGGTAGGCGAGCAGTTAGGAGCCAGCAGTCCTGGATTGCAAGAGGCAGTTGGACATCCCCTGAGGGGTCCCGGATTGGAGAGGGTACAGGCCAGGTGAGGGGACCGGCCCCCCCCCCCACATGAATTTCATGCACCAGGCCCCTAGTAATGTTATAATTATGCTACTCTTTTCCAGATGGTTTGAAGCCTTAATGAATTATGTCCAGGATGACTCGATTCATTTTTATTGACCAGTGAAGTAACTTGTGAAGGTGAGCTGGCTTCCTTGTTGAAGTTTTGAATTTTCTGCACACATTAAAGTCTTTAAATTTCTTGAGGCCTATCAATTTCAGATACTATAGCCCTTTCTATCTTAAAATCAAGATTGAAGAGGATGGGGTCAGGACTCAGATGGTGAAGCGGTCTGGGTACTCGGGGGACTCCATACAGTGAGGGGTAAGTGAACTGTGAATTTCTCTCAGCCTCTCCACAGGGAGAATTTCTTTTAACAACCTCTCCACGGAGGTTGTTGTGATCCCTGTTTTCCAGAAGATTCTCTCTAATCTTCCTGTAGGACTTTATATATTCCACAAGCTTCAATAAAGCAGGATTCAGTTTACTTTTATGTTTTTCTTTGAAACGTTATATTTACCATTATTAGTTGATTTACACCTGCTGTTACAGAATTGAATTCTGTTGAACAGAAATCATCAATTTAAGGGGCCTACTGTGATTGAGTTATTTATTTCTTTGATTAATTGAAGTACTTTGTCCTGGTGGTTTTATTGGGTCTGTTCTGAGGTGGTGCCTAAAAAGATGATGGTTTATTTGACTGTTCTGGGTTCTCTTTCACAGCTCACTGTTGGGTAAGAGACTGTGAC
>NW_006286678.1:533400-538309 GCF_000327345.1 Myotis davidii | reverse complement strand
CTTTCCCAGATGGTTTGAAGCCTTAATGAATTATGTCCAGGATGACTCGATTCATTTTTATTGACCAGTGAAGTAACTTGTGAAGGTGAGCTGGCTTCCTTGTTGAAGTTTTGAATTTTCTGCACACATTAAAGTCTTTAAATTTCTTGAGGCCTATCAATTTCAGATACTATAGCCCTTTCTATCTTAAAATCAAGATTGAAGAGGATGGGGTCAGGACTCAGATGGTGAAGCGGTCTGGGTACTCGGGGGACTCCATACAGTGAGGGGTAAGTGAACTGTGAATTTCTCTCAGCCTCTCCACAGGGAAAATTTCTCTTAACAACCTCTCCACGGAGGTTGTTGTGATCCCTGTTTTCCAGAAGATTCTCTCTAATCTTCCTGTAGGACTTTATATATTCCACAAGCTTCAATAAAGCAGGATTCAGTTTACTTTTATGTTTTTCTTTGAAACGTTATATTTACCATTATTAGTTGATTTACACCTGCTGTTACAGAATTGAATTCTGTTGAACAGAAATCATCAATTTAAGGGGCCTACTGTGATTGAGTTATTTATTTCTTTGATTAATTGAAGTACTTTGTCCTGGTGGTTTTATTGGGTCTGTTCTGAGGTGGTGCCTAAAAAGATGATGGTTTATTTGACTGTTCTGGGTTCTCTTTCACAGCTCACTGTTGGGTAAGAGGCTGTGACTTGTTTTCCAGGGAATTCTTTAAGTTGCAGGTTCTTGAATTTTAAGTTTTATTGTAACCAGGCACCCAGGAGTCAATCTGTGGCAAAGGGTTGCAAAAAAATGGGTTCTTTCTGGATCACCACCTGTCCTAGGAGATGGGTCAGGAGAGTCCTTTTGTGGTCACTACCTATAACGAGCAAGACTTGTGATGACTTTCAGTCATGGAGGATGGGCTCAGAAACGAGTTTAACTGGGGAATCTTACAGTATCACCAAGGAGGTCACGGTCCCTCAATCCCCGCACCTGCCTGTCCCAGCACCACACACACACCCACCATGGGGTCAAGCCCTGCTGCTGGACACAGTGCATCTGCAGTCAGCAATATGATACTTTCCGTGGCTGCTCTGTGCATTCAGGCCAATCCTGAGCATCACATTGTTGGTTTGGGGACAAATAGACTACTTGGGCAGCAGGTGGTTTGGGTTTAGATATTAACTGTTTATGACAGGTAGGTGCCAGGCACTGTGCTAAATATTAACTTCTATTGTGAATAAAGAAATTGAGGAGTCAATTTTTCTTCTACATTTTTTTCCTATTTCTAGGAAAACATGACTGACATCTTTGGACACTAGACCATACGTGTTTGTCTATGTCTGTCTATCTGTCTCTAAGTCCATCAGTCCTGATTAAATGATGTCATGGCTAAGTCATTCCAAAACATCACAAAGCTAACTTCATTTGCTCACCGCCCTACAAACTAAATGCATGTGACTGACAGCCAGTTCCACCCAGTGGTGAGGATTCTCATCTTTTAAATATGTCTCTCTTTCGATTAAAATCCTTTAATGGTTCTTACAGTCTTTAGATACAAATCCGACTTAGCGCCGTGATCCTGTCTCTGCATTTCTCTTTCCTGTCCTCACTTGCCACTCACCTGTACTTTATGTTTGTCATATTGAACTATTTGATGTTCCTAAGCTATCTGATTGCTGGAGTGTCCCAGCTCTGGAACTTTGTATGTTTCTTTTACCTGGGTGGAGGGTTCCTGTTATCCACATGCACACACACACACACGCACACTACACAGAAGTGTTGTCTCTGTTCCCATAGCACCTGGTGTGCGTTGCTTTATCAAAGCCCCTGCCACGTTGTTTTGCAACTTTGATCTCCCAACAGACTGAGTTCCACAGGATTGGAATCTGCTTTTTTATCCTTCCATCTGCAGCAGCTAGCCCCAATGCCTCGCTCAAAATCATCCAAAAAATGAATGACTGAATGATGCAAAACATCCTTGGGTAACTTGGTGGCTGAATTAGGTGATAGTAGGTCTATGTTTTTCTGCGATTTGACTTGGGTATATTCCAAAAGAATGTGTGTGAAGAATGCGTCCAGCTAGCAGATCCATGACGGCAAGTTTGCCAGCAGCTAAAACTGCCCGAGTCGTCACAGACAGCAAGATGCCTGAGACTGCAGGGCTGCGAGCTGTGTTTATATCAGGTCTTGGTTGGATGAGGAAGCGAAAAGAGATGCTTAAAACTATTTCTGTGAGACTCAGGCACTATAGTGTTGACAATGGACTAGTGCAGGTGCATTTACCACACCCGCTTCCCTCTGTGGAGCTGGGGCCAGGCTGAGGCCGGGGCTGGGGCGAGATGGCGGAAAGACCAGGGGGCTTAGAGGAAAAAGAAGGTATTGTAAGGCAACAATCAGAATCCTGACATTATAGTATGGGTGTTCCGGAAACAGCACTGCCTACGTAAGAATCTCTGCTACGACTGTCACAAGCTGTGTGGCCTTGGCAATGTCTGTAACTCCCCGACCCCTAGTTCTTCCATCTGTAAACTAGAGGTGTGGTTTACCCACTCTAGGCTAGGTCCAGACTTCACGTGTCAGGAAGGCGTTGGTACCACAGCAGCATTTGAATCCCCAAAGACAATGTCAGCAGTCCACTCGACAGCGAAGTCTCTATCTGAACATTTATTCCACAGTCATAGAAACCAAAGATGGAAAAGACTGGAGGACATCTCGTCCACCCACGGGTTGTACAAGAAAAGTGGCCGGAGCAAAGCAGCCTGTTCACGTCATGCTCACAAGACAGCATCGCAGGTCTTCCTGGAGCGGAGCGGTCGCAAACACATTAAAATGAACACACAGTGCAAACACTCATACAAACCTTAAGAAAATACCTTTAAGTACATTATTTTCATAAAACGATTAAGAACTAAACTAAAAAAAGTGAGGGAATCCTGGATTCGATGGATGGCGTCGGTGGGCGACGGAAGGAACAACTAAACAGTGAAGGCGGTGACGTGGTTTGGATGACGAGAAAGCAGTTTCTCCTGGGGACTGGTTGGATTTCCTGGTTTGCTGATCAAAAATCTGAGCTGGGAGGAAGAGAGGCTCTAAGTCGTTTCTTTCCCCTTCCTTCTCTCTCCACACCCAGACATGCTCACCAGCTGCGAGGCTCTGACAGACACCCCCCAACCCTGAGACGCTTGCTGCCCATGTAGCAAAGCTGTTCTTGGTAGCGGCTCCACTTACCACCTGTCCGGTTGGCACAGAAGCAGCAGATCTTGTATAGAGTTTGTGTGACATCAAGATCCGTGAGTAATGGAGAGTCACCTCCAGGCACATTGAAGACCTCAACTGACTGGTCCCTACAGCTGCCTCACTTGTCTGCCCCAGACACTCTCCCAACTTGTCTTTCACTGTTGGAAGAGTCCCTTGTCTTTTATCTCGAAGCATCCACACTCTGGGGCCCTGATTAATATTGATACGGACCGATCTGTCCTCACTCACCCCGTCATGCTCTATTGTGTGCTTCCTGTGCCAGGAGCGCCTGGAAAACAGGGTGGGGGTGTGTGACATCAGGTCCCATCCCTCCACTGAGCCAAACCGGTTTCGGCAGCCCAACTTGTCTTTCACTGTTGGAAGAATCCCTTGTCTTCTACCTCGAAGCATCCACACGGGCCCTGATTAATATTTACATGGACCGACCTGTCCTCACTCACCCAATAATGCTTTATTGTGTGCTTCTTGTGCCAGGACAGCCTTGGAAAACAGGGTGGGGTGTGTGTGACATCAGGTCCCACCCCAGGTTCCCAGCACCAGGGCGTGGGAAAGACTGGCCTTCCCAATCTCATGAAATAAGAGCCCATAAGAGGAGGAAGGTAGCAACCTCCCTTACATCTTTGCCCACACACCGCCTCCGCCTGAGGACTTTCGGTCTTCGTGTGTTCTGAGCCTGGGGCGTGGAGGGAACAAGTGGAGCAGAACAGAAAGGAGGGTTTCCAAAGGACCCACCATTTCATGAAATCTTTTTACAAAACACAACACACTGTTTCACAAATTGCAAAACACTGTTCAATCACTACCGATAAAAACAATCACTACTAAGTGTGAAGACTGCTTCATTTCACCATGAGCAAAGATGCTTTGTTTTTCTGTACCCAGACCCGGAGGCGTAGCAGGCAGAGCTGAAGGCAGTAGGCCTGCTGCCAGCCCCTCCCTGCTGCTGCTTGCCACATCCAGGCCCCAGCTCTGGCCAAGCAGTTCCTCAGGGGTCACCCCGGGAGCTGTGCATGGGCCGTCTGCTCCGTGGAGAGGCAGGGCGGCCTGCCATGTCACCCTGCTCAGAATGCCTCAGTAGAGAAGCTTAAGGTAAACCCGATATACAAAAATCCAAACTTACAAAACAGATACGTTAAGGGACAATTAATTGCATTACAAAAGGATTCTTTACAAAAGAATTCACCTCTGGGTTCCTTTAAGTAGCCAGCTTCTCGGGTACAGTCAGGAGATGAGCTGAGTTATAAAAATGTCCATACGACATTAGGAGCATGGCTGTTCCGGGAGCTGAGGTACACCTGTACATCCGGGCTACTCGGAGGTCAGGCGTGCACAGAGCATGACGGCAGCAGCTATAGTGTCCCCAGCTGATGTGGATGGGTGGGCACCGCTAAGGGGCATAATCTTTCAAAGGCCGTTGCAAACCTACTTCGGGCCTGGGGTGAGAACAAGCGAACACAGGGTGTTTCAAAGCATAGCGGTCCTGCTTCCACAGTTCACCAGCTCCCTCCCTCACTGCTAAACTGTTCCATCTGTGAGGTGGATGGCGTCTAACGAGGACCCTCCCATCTCCTTCATTAGCATCTCTGCCTACATCCACCCCTGGGTTTTCTCAGACAATTAACTGATTAACAATTAACTGAAGTGTGATCTAATTGGAGGATGTT
>NW_006286678.1:528137-533365 GCF_000327345.1 Myotis davidii | reverse complement strand
CCTGGGAGACTGGGTAGCTCTTGGTGGCAGTGCAGGGAGTCCATTCAAAAAGTAGGCTGTGCCCTCCCAGTGACGGGCAGCTGTTCCAGGGCACCAGTGCTTGGCTCAGCGCTGCGAACTCCCTGTGGCCTTCACATGGATGGGGGTGCAACAAAGAGTACTGAGAAGATAAAGCAAATCATTCAAACACAAGGAAGCCTAGTCCTACATGGAATGGGGCAGAGTAGGGGTGAGGGTGGGGGTGGGAGGAAGGGGCTGTACAGAAGGTGAGTCAGCAGGTGTGTGCTGAAGTTTTTATAAAACTCTCACACAGCCTGTCAAATCTCAGAGGGAAGGTGAGGGAGGGTGAGTGGGTGAGAAGCAATCAACCAAAGAACTTGTATGCATATAGGCATAACCCATGGACACAGCCAACAGGGGGCTGGAGGCCTGGGGCGGGGGACAGGGCCGGGCTATAAGGGGTCAATGGGAAAGAAAAGGGGACATATGTAAAACTTTCAACAATAAAGATTTTAAAACAAGAAATAAGACTCTCAGAAAGGCTCTTCTCACTTCTCCCATTGTCTGGGACTGCCACACCTTTGGTGTTTCCTGAAGAGTAATTTTTGGACCACACGTGTCAGTCACCTGGGGGTGTGGGTTAGCGGGAGGTTCTGAGCTCACCTCCAGTCTCTCCCCTGTCCCCGCCCACCCTCTGGGGAAGGAAGGGTCCGGACAACCAGCATTCTAACGAGTTCCTAGACGATTCTGTCTACACTGACTTTGGGAGCTGATGTTCCCTAGTTCCCATATGCCTTTACCTTCCTGCATGTCCGAGCCGTTGTACAGCCAGGTTACTGATAGTAATCTTTTTCTTGTTTTTCCTGATAACAATCTTTTAAGAGCGTTCGATGAGGACTGGGAGAGAATCGGAGGGACCAAACCTATTCACAGCTCCTCAGAGAAAAGTGGGCGTGAGGCCGGGAGACGAACTTGGCTGCTATCAATAGAGATATGAAAAGCACAGGGCTCATTTCCGAACGGTGCAGTCTGTGCTGTTCACGAGCTCGAGGCTCGCATTTGGGGTTCTTAGATCTAAGAGCTAAGTGACCGCTGATCTGAACGGCCTGGTATGTGGTTTGCAGATCACGTTCGCTAAACCCCCAGTTACAATAAGCAGGGATGTTCCAGTTGCATCCTAAGGCCGCATCCTTGCCCTGTTTCTCTCTCTCTCCTTTACAGAAGGCACGTGCTGCCGTGGAGATGCTCAGCTGGGCTGGAAGCGTAGTCCTGTTCATTTCTCAGCCAGATTGCTTTCCTGGCCCAGAGCTTTTGTTCTAAAAGCACAGCGTCTATTGTTAATGCCTCTTTGGCCTGTCCTCTGTCCCCGCTCACCCCATCCCTGTCCCCGTGCTTAACGGCAGGTAAACATATTCCTACTAAATGTCTGGATGGTGTCAGAGAGCTGGGGCCTTCTGAGAAATGAGGCTCTACGGGATCTAATCGAGCCTGGGCCAGCCGCGATACGGATGAGTTCAGCCAGTGTCTGGAAACACCCACTTCCCCGTCCTTCGCTTCTCTAGCTCTGACCCTGTGCCCCATTCACAATGCAGGAACAAATCTAGTTTGGGGAGTTGTGTCAAAACCACAATCGTGGCAACCCTGTTCTATACTGAGAATAAAACCAACAACCCAGTAAGACAAGGGAATGAGTAACAATTTTGTATCCCTTGTTGTCAGTGCAGAGAAAGGGCTGGAAACCAGAAGTAGTCCTGTGGCACCTGGTGGGAGGCTACCGGAGCTGGGGTTGTCTGTTAGTCGCAGATCCCTGGCCCCGAGCTCACTCCTGACCAGTGTAGGATTCCTGCCCTGGAAGGCCGTTACCCTGGACACCTTGAGGGTGAGCGTGGGAAGAGCTGCAGCCCGACGGACGGGGCGGACTTGACCTCTAAGACCCAGACCTCAGCTCCCCATACCTTCGTCAGTGGTTACAAAAGAGCATCCCGAGGTGTCCCCAGGGCTCCAAGGAAGGCCAGGGGCCGAGGGGACGCAGCGTGGCTGCCTAGGACTCACGAGTCCGGCGCCCCCTCTGGTACTCCTCCAGCTCCGCTTTCCTGCTCACTGCCAGCTGCAGCTCCTGCCGGATCACCTGGATCTGCTTCTCCAGCTCCACCAGCTCCTGCATCACCGAGGTCCGCGCTCCCTGCAGGGAGTCCGCCTTCCCGTTGGTGGTCAGCGAGGCGGGGAGCTCTCTCCTCCGGGGAGGGAGAGGGATGTCCTGGGGGGCCCCCAGGCCCGGCTGGATTCGTCCTCCCTCCTCACTGAAGATGTATTTTCGCGGGATGTCGTGACTCTGATGGGGAGTATTCCACACGGAGAGCTGACGGGGTCCCTCGTTGGACCTAGGAAACAAAGAGGCGCTGTAGACGTGGGCTGACCTGCCACGCCACTCCCCATCTGCCAGCCGTTTCCTGTGCGGATGCTGTAGGGCTGGGCCACACTCGGAGATGCAGGAACGAAGCGGTCCACAGCCTGCCTGCCAGCTAGCGCCATGGGGATGAAAGGAGCCAACACAGCGGAAGGCCGAGGTCTTATCAAGTCTGCTGCTGCCCTGAACCTGGAATGGGTGTGTGCACCGGAGGGCTGACGGGCCAGGGTGTGGCACATCTCACACAAAGAACCTTAGATGCCTTTTATTTCCTTCCTGCCCGTTGGGCTCGGAGATCAGCACTGCCTTGAAAGGGTCTGTGGCTAGAAGGACGGCGCTTTAGTAAAAGTAGGAGTCAGTTTCTTCAGCTGTGGACTCTGAGCATGCGCCTCAGGGTGGGTACTACAGTGTGACTTACCTGCCATCTCGCAGGACCACCTGATGGTGACTGCTTGAGTCTGAGATAAAAGCATACACGTTGCAGGTTTCAGCAAAACATTTCTCATTACAGGGATGGCTTTATGTGTGTTGGGACTGACAACAACAACAACAACAGCAGCAGCAGCAGCAGCAAAACACAAGAAAGCCTCAAGCTCTGGCCTGGATAATGAAAGTCAAATAGAAATAGACTCGCAACGCTCTATCAGGCTTGCGTCGAATCACCCACCACCATCTCAGAGAGATGGCTGCAGACAGCCAGCGAGTCCCTGCTGGCCAGGCATGGGAGGAGGAGGATCTGGTTTCTGAAATACACTTTGACAGTGGATGCAATGAGAAGAGTTTCTTGCTATAAGAACAGATTAGAACCCAAGCAGCGAAGCTGCTGATTTCTTCCAGCCTTGTTGGAGGAGGGGGAGGAGGAGGGGAGGGAGGAGTAGGGAGAGGAGAGGGAGGAGGAGGAGGCAAACAAGGAGGAGAAGAAGGAGGAAGAGGAGGGGGAGGAGAAGGAAGGAAGAGGAGAAGGAGAAGAAGAGGAGAGGGAGGGGGAGGAGGAGGGGAGGGAGGAAAAGGAGGAGGAAGACAAGGAGGAGAAGGAGAAGGAGGAAGAGGAGGGGGAGGAGAAGGAAGGAAGAGAAGGAGAAGAAGAGGAGGAAGAGGAGGAGGAGGATGAGGAGGAGGAGGAGGAGAGGACCACTTTTGCAATCTACCACAGGGTTAAACAAAACAAAAATGCTCTATCTGGCCCTTGTGCCTTGGTCCCTACCCCTATAACTAAAGCAAGACTTTATTCCTGGACTCTCACTTGCCAGGAAGAGAGGAGAGGACCTGCAGGGGGAGGGATAACAAAGTCTTGATTGGGTTACACGGATGACTTCACAGGATGATTCTATTTCATTTCCCCTGTGGCAGATGGCAAAAGTGGTCACCAGCCTTTGTTCCTCCTTTCATCCCTGCTCCTCATGCTTATCACGGGGAGTTCAAGGGCGGGAGTCTGCTTTCCCTCCACTTTGAATTCGGTCCGGTCTCAGGACTCCTCTGGGCAAGAGAAAGTGGCAGAAGTGGCAGAAGCTCCACGCCCAAACTTTTAAGAAGCCTCACACATTTCCACTGTCTCTCAGAACTGCTGCTGCCACGTGAGCAAGTCCAGGCTAGTCCACTGGATGGTAGCAGACCATTGGAGAGAGTCCCAGTCTTCCCAGGTGGCCCAGCCGAGGCCATCACAGACAATGCCAGCCCCGAGCAGCTGCCCCACCCCACAGGCTGGCTGCAGACATGTGAGCAAATGCAGCCAAGATCAGCCAAGTTTGGCCCAGATCAGTAAATGGCACAGCTGACCCATAGATTCATAAGCGACTCACTGTTGTTTAAAACATTAAGTATTGAGATAATGTCTTACAGTAAAAATTAACTGTTACATGCCCCAAGCTATTAAAACACACAAACACATTCTAAACTACCCTGTAGTTCTTTAACATTTCTCATAGTCTAAGTCTCATATACGTGAGCAGGGGGTACCAGACCTTACCTCTCATGTATCCTGGGCTGGGTAAAATTCTATAATGAACCCACTTATACCTGGATCAGACATGTGGTTATAATTTTCCTCTAGCCTTATGCTTCCCTTTAATTTTTTCTTCAACTGATTTCCTACTGGGTTTGAATAATTTCAAAACAATCTCATTAGCAATGTGTGTTATGAGGTTTACAATTTTTGTGTATCTTGGGGTGAGAGGAAAGGGGGGGTGTATTGGAAACCCAGTGGGGGTGAAGGAGAGACCAAAACTTACAGGAAATCACATGTTAAAGGGAACCAAGGACTATATGTAAACAGTCTTGCAATATCCACTTTTTTTCTCTGCTTTAAATAAAAATAGAAGCAACATCAACTTTCAGACCATGGCCTAAAATTCTTCCCAGGCTTTCGTCAAACACACATGTTAGTAATCCACTTATTTATCTACTAGTGGCCCGGTGCACAAAATTCGTGCACATCAAAAGGGAATTAATTAGAGGAAATATTTCAATATTGCTATTTGCCTTTTCTCTATAATAGAAGAGATGAAAGAAAATCAGTAAAGTGTATAAGAAAATCTCCCTCTTGTCAGAGTCTGGGGTGCACCGTGGGACCCAGAGTCAAATCCCTGCCCACCACCTGCATGCACTTCGAAAACTCAGGAGACCCAGATCCGGTCGGCCCCACTCCCATTGGGTAAGACCCAGACCTGGACAGCCCCACCCCTGTCAAGCCCCTCTGGCGGGGGGCACAGCCTCAGGTCCCCATGAAGCCCCATGGAGGGGAGTGGCCTGAGGTCCCTGTGAAGCCCTGTGGGTGAGGGGGCGGCCTGAGGTCTCCCGGCCCAGAGCCGGGGGGGGGGACATG